>NC_064638.1:925464847-925775019 GCF_023864345.2 Schistocerca serialis cubense | reverse complement strand
CACACAGCCAGAGAAAACAACGCAAACCAGCAGCATCAATTAAAAGAATTCCTGTTGCAACAATACGTCAATGGACCACCAAAAATATGCATAAAAACAGAGCAACTATCAAAAAGGAGTTTAAAAATTTGTAACTACTAAAAAACTTGGATACCATTGGCAAAATAAACGCCTACAAACATCTAGACAAACACAGTAACTAAATTCAAGAAAAGAACAGTCCTTGTCAAATGGTTCAAATGGCTCTAAACACTGTTAGACTTAACATCTGAGGTCATCAGTCCCCTAGACTTACAGCTACTTAAACCTAACTAACCTAAGGACATCACACACATCCATGGCCGAGGCAGGATTCGAACCTGCGACCGTAGCAGCAGCGCAGTTCTGGACTGAAGCGCCTAGAACCGCTCGGCTACAACGACCGGCAACAGTTCTTGTCCGGTACACAGTTGGACATACGTGCAGTATCCGATTCACGGATTGTGACTAACAGCACCGAATTCAGGCCGTCGCAACGAAGTATGCATTAAAATGCTGCCCCACCAAGAGGAACAACACAAAATCGGCAATGCGTTTGTCTGAAAACCACACGAACAGTTTAGAAAAATGAAACACTAGACCAAAAAAAGGAACTAATACATTTTAAGAAGAACCCCTAAACACATGTGAAGAACAGCCTCGTCGCCATTGTTATGTGTAGCAGACGACAGGAGAGGAGATAACTTCAAAACACCCTTTAAACAAGTGGGAATCAGTCTTTTTCTTTGCTGGATGTTGTTGCAGATAGTATTGAAATACATACTTTGTAGTAACATCTGTTTGTATATTGCCATGAAACTAAATTAAGTACAGCTTCTGAGGACAATTGCCCATGCAAGATGATAGCAACTGCTACGTCGAACCTTGACGATGCCTAACAGTCCATTAACATATAAGCTGCGAACAGCAGGGAGAATAAGCAGCATCACAGTCCCATGAGGCTAGGACATCATAGGCTACAGACGGAGATCCAGAGAAGCAGAGCCATCGGAGTATTTCACTGTGAGGGCGAGAAGACACATCGCCATAAGCAGCAGCGGAGGCAGGTTTTGGGTCCGTAACGGTGAGTCGTGGCAGCTGATAGACGGTTGGGGCCCGATGTTTAACTAGCTCTCGAGGGACAAAACGGTAATTTATGTACGTGTCAGCGTAGAACTGCATGCGTGGTATCATGCGAAAATGTGACCGCGCTGATCAGAATGGTTCCTGCAACTGCTGCGCTATGTACTGCAATCTGCATACCACGTATCAGAGCGGGTTGAGCCCCCATATACTGTAGCGTCTGCAGGATGGTTGGCGGTAACCATCTCAGTGACACTTTCTATTGATAAACAACCTCCGCGAAGGATATACATTCTGAATATACAGGGGAGCAGCCTTCCATAAATCACAGAGGAGAGAGAGCGTGAGGGTAGGAGATAGTTTCGGTTTGGGGAAGAAAACGGCATAAGAGATGCGATCCTGTACGTTTGATGATGGAAACAAGATCGATGGACATTCAAAACACGCTCATAAAAATTTGTTGACCTAGAAAAAGTGTTCTGCAGTGTAAAATAGGACAAGATGTTGGAAATTCTGAGACAAATACGGGTAACCCATAGGGAAAGATGGGTAATGTACAGTAAGTACAAGAACCAAGAACAAAAAGTAGGGTTGGATGACGAAGAACCAACTGTTCCCATTAATAAGATTATATTACCATTTAATATAGACATCGAAAAGCAGTGAAGGAAATAAAAGAAAGGTTCCAGGTTGGAAGGATATCAGTGATAATATATGCTGAAGTCATTGCTATCGTCAGTGAAAGTGATGAAGAATTACAGGAACTCTAGAGGGGAATGAGCAGTCTGATGGGTTCAGAATACGGACTGAGAGTAAACTGGAAAAGAACAAAGTGGTAAGAAGCAGCAGAAATAAGTGTAGATAGAAACTTAACATCAAAATTGGTGATCACGAAGTAGACGATGTTAAGAAAATCTGATACGTTGGAAGCACAAAACCCCTTGACGGACGAAGCAAGCAGGACATAAAAAGCAAGCAAAGGGGGCATTAGCCGCCAAGAGAATTCTACCGGCATCAAACAGTGACCTTAATTTGAGGAAGAAATTTCTGAGAATGTGCGTGTGGAGCACAGCATTTATGGTAGTGAATCGTGGGCAGTATAATAACCGGAACAGAAAAGAATCTAAGAGTTTGAGACACGGTGCCAAAAAAGAATGTTGAAAATCATGTGGACTGATAAGATAAGGAATAACTAGGTTCTCTGCAGAATCGCTGTTGAAAGAAACGTTAGGAAAACACTGGTAAGAAGAGAGGACAGAATGATAGGACAAATAAAGACAACAGCGAATAATTTGCATAATACTTGAAGGAGCTGTAGAGGGCATAAACTGTGGAGGAAGACAGAGACTGGCATCCAGGAAATAGTTGAAGACACATATTGCAAGTGCTGCTCTGACATGAACACGTTGGCACATGACAAAAATTCGTGGCGTGCCGCATCAAACCAAGCAGCAAGCTGAAGGCAAAAAAAGTTCCTTAATGTAGTTAGCATTAGACACAGCACTCTAATTTCCACTACGTGTCCGATAGGTAAATTGAACTGCCGTCCGTGAACGGAATAGGTAGGAGGAGAGGAGGGGAGATAGAATTATAATGATAATGCTACATCACTTATCTTCTCACTTCTTCCAATGTAGATATCGAAAGCGATGTAATATGTCCCATCGGTCACGATGTTCTTCATCTACTTAGTTACGTGTTAGAAAGACCATTAGCAAGTCAACAAGAGGAGGCACACAAAAGAAACCGAACTAATCTTTTGGTGGACAGCGCTTTTGTAATACCGCGTTTTGCCGCTAGGAACGCATAGAACGAACATTCTAGAATAAGTAAGACAAGAGCTGTTGCTGAAGGAGGTCAGGATTAGTTTCGGCGGAGTTTATAGTGACCGCTGTTGTGTGTGTTTGTCGTTCTTGAAATGGTTGAATATCGTGAACGGCAGTGAAATTCTGCCGTTTCCTAAAAAAAAAAAAAAATAAAGTAGAAACTCTTGAAATGTTGAAAACGGTGTACAAGGACAGTGCTATAGGGAAAACTCAAGTGTTAGAGGGGTTTTCCCGTTTCAAAACTGGTGAAATGTGAATTGAAGACAAACGTCTTTCTGGTAGTCCTTCCATGGCCTGAATTCATGAAAATGTTCAAAATATTCGTGCAGTCATCAACTAAAGTCGACAACGGACCACTGAAGAAATTTTGGATTTATCGGGAGCGTTTTGGTGTTCAGTGCAGTAGATTGTCAAATAAGATTTGGGTCAAGGGAGCAGTACACAAAGGAAGTAGCTGTTAGGGTAGCAGATTACTTGTGAAGTGCACATATGGATTTTTTAGGCTAGGCAGTAATTTGAGGTGCTCTTGGGAACACACGCCAGCTGACACGCAGCAAACGAGTCAGACCACGTTCAGAGTACAGACACATCGACTGTCGAAATTTTAACAGTAAATCTTCGAAGTATTAGTCACAAAGTTCCCAAATTTAGTGCCGTCCAGGAAGGTTCTCTCACTGAAATTATTCTCGGGACCGAGAGCTAGCTGACACCCGAAGTGGAAAGCTGTGAGCTGTGTAGCGAAGCATCGAATGTACATCGTAAAGACAGGTTAGGGATCGTAGGAGGTGGAGTTTTCATTGCAGTTAGCAAAAATATTGTCCGTACTGAGGTTGAAGCTGACTATGACAGTGAAGTTATCCGGCCGCGTGTAACAGTCTACGAGAAACCAAGCTAATTGTTGGGTGTTTTTACCGGCCTCCCGATTCTGCTCTGACAGTTCTACAGTCATTCAAAGATTGTTATGGTCAGTGGCACGTATATAAATGGATCATGCATTACAAGTGGAGGCGACTTTAACCTACCAATTATAGACTGCGATGTCTATCGATTCACTGCAGGGGGTACAGACAGACTGTCAGACGAAGTACTTTTGAACACGTTTTCTGAAAATTGTCTTGAACAGCTGATTCGGCAGCCCACACATAATGGAAATATCTCAGCACTTGTAGCTACAGGCTACAAGAGTGTTTCTACCAGAAAGAGCAGATAGTCGGCTTTTAGCATCTCATTTAGTCAGTGAAATGACATCACTTAGTTCCAGTAAGATGGATATAGAGGAATTATGGGCAAAGTTTAAGCATATTGTAAATAGTGGTCTGGCGAATTATGTGCCTAATAAGTGAATTAAGGACGGAAAATACCCATCATGGTATACCAACGTGACTCAGAAAATGCTGAGGAAGCAGAGTCTTTTGCACTCTGGATAAGAGATAACGCGCAAATGACGACAAGAAGAGGTTATTGCGTCTGTGAAAATATCTATGCACGAAGCTTACAACTACGACCACCGTCACAGCTTAGCAAAAGATCTGGCAGAGAACATGAGAAAATTATGGTCCTATATAATATCGCTAAGTAGATCTAAGGCTTCCATCCCGTTACTTGTTGACCAGTCTGGTGCGACACTTGAAGGTAGAAATAGAAAAGCCGAAGTTTTAAATTTCACGTTCAAGAAATCGTTCACGCAGGACAATCGTATAAACATACCACTGTTTGACCCTCGAATGGACGACTACCCTACCGTAGAGAAAAACTGAAGGAGTTGAAAACAAATAAGTCACCAGCTGTGGATGGAATCCCAGCTCGGTTTTTCAGTGAGTACTCTATGGCATTGGCTACTTACTTAGCTTGAACTTACTGTGAATCTCTAACCCAGCGCAAAGACCCAAGCGACTGGCAAAATGCGCATGTGACTCCTGTGTTTATGAAGGGCTAAAAGAACAGACCCGTAGAAATATAACATCACTAACATCGATTTGCTGCAGAATCCTTGAATATATTCTCAGTTCGAATACAATAAATTGTCTTGAGACCGAGAAGCTTATGTATGGTTTTAGAAAGCGTCGGTCTTGCGAAACTCAACTTGCTCAGTTTCTTACATGCTCGAATGTGAACTATGGATTAAAGGCAACAGGCAGATTCCATATTTCTAGATTTCCGGAAAGCGTTTGACATGGTGTCCCATTGTACGAGGATATAGAATAGGTTTCCAGATGTGGGAGTGGCTCGAAAATTTTTATTTGTAGAAGCCAGTACGTTGTCCACGACTGCGAGTGTTCATCAGAGACAAAGGGTATCATCGGGAGTGCTACAGGGAAGTGTGATAGGATCGCCATTATTCTCTATGTACATAAAAGATTTGGCGGACAGCATGGGCAGCAATCTACGGTGTACGGTAAGGTGTCGAAGAGAGGTAGCTGTAGGAGGATACAAGATGACATAGACAAAATTTCTAGTTGATGCCATGAACGACAGCTACCTTTAAATATAGAAAAATGTAATTTAATGCGTATGAGCAGGAAAAACCCATAATGTTCGGATACAGTATTAGAATTGTCCTGCCTGACAAAGTCTGGGCGTAACGTTGGAAAGCGATACGAAATGGAACGAACATGTGAGGATTGCGGTAGGAAAGACTTCGTTTTACTGGGAGAATACTAGGAAAGTGTGGTTCATCTGTAATCGAGAACGCGAATATGACGCTAGTGCGACCTATTCTTGAGTACTGCTCGAGTGTTTGGGATCAGTATCAGATCGGATTAAAGGACGACATCGAAACAAGTCAGATGCGGGTGCTAGATTTGTTACTGGTTAGCTCGAACAACACGCAAATGTTACGGAGATGCTTCAGGACCTCAAATATAGATCCCTGGAGGGAGGGAGACGTTCTTTTAGAGGAACACTATTGAGAAAATTTAGAGACGAGGCATTTGAAGTTGACTGGAGAATGATTCTGTTACTTCCAAAATGCTATGTGCGTAATGGCCACGAAGAAAAGATACAAGGAATTAGGGCTCACATGGTGGCATATAGAGTGTCGGTTTTCCCGTCTAGTGTAAGCGAGCGGAACAGGAAAAGAAATTACTACTAGTGGTACGGGGCACCCTCCGCTACGCGCCTTAATGTGAATTCCAGAGTGTCGATGTAGACGTAGACGTGGAACGAAAGGTTGGCTGCCAAATTCGTACCACGATTGCTGACGCCTGAACAAAAACAAGGTTGCATTAAGGCATACTGTGCTTCGAAAAAAATAGCCCCGAAATGATACAAAATATTTTTTTGAAAAATCATCACAGGTGATGCTTTCGAACCGGAATAAGGGCAACAATCAAGTCAAAGGGTAATTTCAACTTCGTCTCACCCCAAGCAAGTTCGTCATGTGAAACCAAACATAAAGATAATTCTGATTTTTTTTTTTTTTTTGACACGAGATAGTTAACCAGGCTTTCTGTCTGGTAATTTTGAAAAGATTGTTCAACAGTGTGCGGCGGAAGAATCGTGATTTGCGACAGGTGATTCGATTTTTCAATTATGGCAATGCCCTGCACACTCAGCCCTACCTGAGCGACAGTTCTTGACCAGACAACATGGTATGAGCTCTGTTCCCCAAGCCCCCCCCCCCCCCCCCCGCCCACCCTTCTCAACCGGCCTTGCCCCGTTCGACTTTTTTTGTTCCTTAGAATGAAAAGATATGTGAAAGGAATGCGTTTTCTAATGTCGCTGAGGTGAAGAAAAAGGCGACGGAGGCACTGTCAAGCATCACAAGAGATGAAAAAAAAAAAGGTTCAAATGGCTCTGAGCACTATGGGACTTAACTTCTGAGGTCATCAGTCCCCTAGAACTTAGAACTACTTAAGTCTAACTAACCTAATGACATCACACACATCCATGCCCGAGGCTGGATTCGAACCTGCGACCATAGCGGTCGCGCGGTTCCAGTCTGTAGCGCCTAGAACCGCTCGGCCACTCCGGCCGGCACAAGAGATGAATCTAAACAATGTTTTTTTTTTAATGAAATAAAAGATTAAACCAGTGTATTACTGAAAGTGGACACTACTCTGAGGGGAAATGAGGGTTTGTGCATAAAATGTGAATAAATAAGTTAAAAAAAGTAAGTCCGGTTTCTTTTGGGTACCCTCTCGTATTAGCACGTGCACCTGCAACTAGGAGAGCTTGAAACGACCCCAACTCCCGTTTCTTTTTGTCGCTAGGCAACCACAGGTTTGCTCGCGGTCTGCTGCTCTTGGCGGGGCGCCAGCCGACCTCCCAGCGCGCCGCACCCCTACTGACGCGTTTCGCTAAAGTCGCCATGGTGCAGGGTGGGGTAAGGGCGCGCCGCATACTTGCAGGTCGCGGGCCACCTGCTGGCTGCACCCCAGCCCAGGCGTCCGTCCGACCCTCACCAGCCAGCGGCGAAAACCGAGTTTCCTACCGCAGCTTTTTATCTCTGCGCGAAAAAAAAGGCTCAAACTATTCCTTTGTTCTAGACCACATATTTTCATACAATGTGTTTTTGTTGCGTGGCACAGAAACACTAACCACGAGAGATATTTTCAATATTATTTTACGTTGTGCCAAAGGCCGTGAGTGCTAGAATCCGGTAATTGTCGAGCAGCAAGTATTTTTTCCAAATAAAACGACTGTCGCCAGAACAGCGTTTGTTTCCTGTACTCTGTAAGAACAAAAGATTTTTTTGTATGGCTGACCATGTGATACTAATGTAGCATATGACTTACAAGAAACCCCTTGAGTGGAAGTTCAATCTCTAGTAAAGCTCATTTGAAAGTTTTGTGCTAATAATTATGACAGGGAAAATATTAGCTGCTAATGACTCACCTTGCCCGTCAGGAGGGCGACGAAAATGAGTCTCCGAGAGGAGCAGAGGTCAACCTTGTATGCGACGTATGAATTACACTTCACAAAACGGACATCGTCGGCATTCAAGAAACGTTCAAAACAAACCATTAACTTGCTCAATGAACACCGAATGAAAAATGACGCGCCGCAGTGATCACAAAGTTTCGTACCATCAGGATCGAAGGCGATCTTCGTGGGAGTTACAAACTGTGCAATACGTTAAGTTAGGTACCACTCCTACGGAATGCACATAGAAGCTGATAGGTATAACGGGGTGATGAGAACTGATGGATTACGAGGGCAGGAAACACAATGCGAAATAGTCTGTCAAGGAGCTTATCGTGAAACTGGCTATGTTTTAAGGCGTACCTGCAGATAGTGCGATAACATGTTTTATAGGCAGGAAAGAAACAAATATCCAGAGGTGTATTTGTCCAGTGGTGCCAGGTAGTACGAAATGCTATGTCATTCACTTCTCGGGAGGGATAGTTTGCTGTAAATGAGTATGATTTTCATACGCAGGCCAGGAATCTAGCAAAAGCAAGTTATTTTGAGCAGCTGTTGGCCAAAAGCAGTCACCATACCATAGCCGTTGTTCCGTTACGTCCTTTTTCCCACTCTTGCCTGCTGTGGCGTGCATATTCCCTACTGCCCTTTGCAAGACCACGCACACCAGGAAGTACCATAGGGTGTAGTACACCTCCAACTTCTCGTAGCACGTTAAATAACTTTCCAGTCAATTTACCATCCACGTTAACAGTCAGTATAATTCCATATTAATTCTTAAGGCATTTATGTTAGGTGATCTTCCTCTTGGTACCTGTAATTTCCAGAGTTCCTTTCAGATGGATTTCCTCTTCAAATCCCGGTTGGTCGAAGTTGAAAACATATTCCGTACTGAACGATACGATACGTTTACCTCATCTACAAATTTTCGGGCCGTTTCCGCAGTTTACTATGCATCGTCGAGCTGACATTTTATTTGAAGCTTCATCTTACACTACTGGCCATTAAAATTGCTACACCAATAAGAAGTGCAGATGATAAACGGATATTCATTGGACACATATATTACACTAGAACTAACATGTGATTACATTTTCACGCAATTTCGGTGCATAGATCCTGAGAAATCAGTACCCAGAACAACCACCTCTGGCCGTAATAACAGCCTTCATACGCCTGGGCATTGGGTCAAACAGAGTTTGGATAGCGTGTACAGATACAGCTGCCCATGCAGCTTCAACACGATACCACAGTTCATCAAGAGTAGTGACTGGCGTATTGTGACGAGCCAGTTGCTCGGCCACCATTGACCAGACGTTTTCAATTGGTGAGAGATCTGGAGAATGTGCTGGCTAGGGCAGCAGTCGAACATTTTCTGTATCCAGAAAGGCCCGTACAGGACGTGCAACATGCGGACGTGCATTATCCTGCTGAAATGTATGGTTTCGCAGGGATCGAATGAAGGGGAGAGCCTCGGGTCGTAACACATCTGAAATGTAACGTCCACTTTTCAAAGTTCCGTCAATGCGAACAAGAGGTGACCGAGACGTGTAACCAATGGCACCCCATACCATCACGCCGGGTGATACGCCAGTATTGCGATGACGAATAGACGCTTCCCATGTGCGTTCACCGCGATGTCGCCAAACACGGATATGACCATCATGATGCTGTAAACAGAACCTGGATTCATCCGAAAAAACGATGTTTTGCCATTCGTGCACCCAGGTTCGTCGTTGAGTACACCATCGCAGGCGATCCTGTCTGTGATGTAGCGTCAAAGGTAACCGCTGTCATGGTCTCCGAGCTGATAGTCCATGCTGCTGCAAACGTCGTCGAACTGTTCGTGCAGATGGTTGTTGTCTTGCAAACGTCTCCATATGTTGACTCAGGGATCGAGAAGTGGCTGCACGATCCGTTACAGCCATGCGGATAAGATGCCTGTCATCTCGACTGCTAGTGATACGAGGCCGTTGGCATCCAGCACGGTGTTCCGTATTGCCCTCCTGAACCCATCGATTCCACATTCTGCTAACAGTCATTGGATCTCGACCAACGCAAGGTGCAATGTCGCGATACGATAAACCGCAATCGCGATAGGCTACAATCCGACCTTTATCAAAGTCGGAAACTTGATGGAACGCATTTCTCCTACTTAAACGAGGCATCAGAACAACGTTTCACCAGGAAAAGCCGGTCAACTACTGTTTGTGTAAGAGAAATCGGTTGGAAACTTTCCTCATGTCAACACATTGTAGGTGTCGCCACCGGCGCCAACCTTGTGTGAATGCTCTGAAAAGCTAATCATTTACATATCCCAGCATCTTCTTCCCGTCGGTTAAATTTCGCGTTTGTTGCACGTCATCTTCGTGGTGTAGCAATTTTAATAGCCAGTAGTGTACGTGTTCCAATTCTGTAGCACTGTTTGAAGTTATGTAACCATCCATTGCTTCCCTTGAAATCACTGTAATGTAAGACGCGCAATTTGATATATATGGTGTTCCATGTACGTTATTATTTTTTACTATATTTCTCTGGAGTCGGGATTTGTGGCTCCCTTTCTGAAAAGGGTAATGAACGACAAGGCTCGACACATGTTTCAATATCATTTTCACTTGTTAAGCAGCTATCGTCATCATTGTACTCCTCATGTACAGTGTCCGCACAGCAGAGCCTATACGACACCACACATTCCTGTGACTCATCTTGCAGAATCGCTGATATTTCATCTGCCACTTCTCTCTCACTCTGCGAAATTCCTTGGGTTCCTTTCTGACAACTATAGACTGAGAACTATAGACCTATATCTCTAACGTCGATCAGTTGTAGAATTTTGGAACACGTATTGTGTTCGAGTATAATGACTTTTCTGGAGACTAGAAATCTACTCTGTAGGAATCAGCATGGGTTTCGAAAAAGACGGTCATGTGAAACCCAGCTCGCGCTATTCGTCCACGAGACTCAGAGGGCCATAGATACGGGTTCACAGGTAGATGCCGTGTTTCTTGACTTCCGCAAGGCGTTCGATACAGTTCCCCACAGTCGTTTAATGAACAAAGTAAGAGCATATGGACTATCAGACCAATTGTGTGATTGGATTGAGGAGTTCCTAGATAACAGGACGCAGCATGTCATTCTCAATGGAGAGAAGTCTTCCGAAGTAAGAGTGATTTCAGGTGTGCCGCAGGGGAGTGTCATAGGACCGCTGCTATTCACAATATACATAAATGACCTTGTGGATGACATCGGAAGTTCACTGAGGCTTTTTGCGGATGATGCTGTGTTGTATCGAGAGGTTGTAACAATGGAAAATTGTACTGAAATGCAGGAGGATCTGCAGCGAATTGACGCATGGTGCAGGGAATGGCAATTGAATCTCAATGTAGACAAGTGTAATGTGCTGCGAATACACAGAAAGATAGATCCTTTATCATTTAGCTACAAAATAGCAGGTCAGCAACTGGAAGCAGTTAATACCATAAATTATCTGGGAGTACGCAATAGGAGTGATTTAAAATGGAATGATCAGATAATGTTGATCGTCGGTAAAGCAGATGCCAGACTGAGATTCATTGGAAGAATCCTAAGGAAATGCAATCCGAAAACAAAGGAAGTAGGTTACAGTACGCTTGTTCGCCCACTGCTTGAATACTGCTCAGCAGTGTGGGATCCGTACCAGATAGGGTTGATAGAAGATATAGAGAAGATCCAACGGAGAGCAGCGCGCTTCGTTACAGGATCATTTAGTAATCGGGAAAGCGTTACGGAGATGATAGATAAACTCCAGTGGAAGACTCTGCAGGAGAGATGCTCAGTAGCTCGGTACGGGCTTTTGTCAAAGTTTCGAGAACATACCTTCACCGAAGAGTCAAGCAGTATATTGCTCCCTCCTACGTATATCTCGCGAAGAGACCATGAGGATAAAATCAGAGAGATTAGAGCCCACACAGAGGCATACCGACAATCCTTCTTTCCACGAACAATACGAGAATGGAATAGAAGGGAGAACCGATACGGGTACTCAAGGTACCCTCCGCCACACACCGTCAGGTGGCTTGCGGAGTATGGATGTAGATGTAGATGTAGACAAAATGTCAAATTCGACAACAGTTGCTGAAAATATAACACAATGTTTGCTTTGTTTATTGTTACTGTGGTGTCACCGCCAGACACCACACTTGCTAGGTGGTAGCTTAAATCGGCCGCGGTCCATTTAGTACATGTCGGATCCGCGTGTCGCCACTGTGTAATCGCAGACCTAGCGCCACCACCAAGGCAGGTCTCGTGATACGAGAGAGCACTCGCCCCAGTTGTACGAGAACCTAGCTACCGACCAGATGTACGAAGCCTTTCTCTCTCATTAGCCGAGAGACAGAATAGCCATCAGCTAAGTTAATGGCTACGAACTAGCAAGGCGCCATTAGCCATACAGTGATTGTACTTAAAGTCTCCTGTGTATCGTCAAGATCGATGTACCACAATGATTGAGTAAAGTTAAGTATTAAACCTGCTCCTTACTTTTCTTCCTAACATTAATTACGTATCCTGTTCCAGTACTTCACGCCCGTCTGCGTTAGTCTAGCTTGCCTTTTCAGCCATCTCAACTTCACGGTGTCGGCCCAGCTACCGACACAACAGTTACAATTGCTTTGCTTTGTATCAACACCACGAGCACTGTAACACTGTTCAAAGTCACTCGTCAACTGAGTAATTCGACCACACTCCGTAGCCTCATGCTGTGCTCACCACTTCATACCTTCAGTACCGCCCCCTGTTGCTAATTGCAGCCAGTAGTGTGGTTGCATGGTAGAAACATGTGGGACGTAGAATGCCGTAAACATCACTGGCCTTTGCGACCTCGCACTCAAGGAGTTCCTTGTTAGAATATCTGTGCTACGTTTAATTCCTGTATTCTAATTTTAACACTATGCTGCGTATTTATGAAGTTTCGATTATCAGCTAGAGAAAAAACAAAGCTACACACTTAGCTATTTGTTTGCATACAGGTACGTGTGACGTCGTCAGTCGAGTAGAAACCAAATGACGCCACCCCATTGATAAAGTTGTCTATTATGAGGTAATTAGATTTCAGTACCAGCAAAAATGTCGCAGCTGTATTATGCCTATACAGATATGTCTTCTTTAGACGTCTAGATTGACCTGGAATATTTATAATGTTTGTGCTGCTGCCGAAAATGGAATTACGGTGCGATATTCCACTTTATCAGTGGCTGCGTCATTTTGTCCTGGCACCTGCAGGGCGAGTTACTTTACTGTGGCACGTGGGTTTCAGTGTGTGCCCTGACTGCAGACATGTATCTCGAAAAAGACAATTAATTGGATAATTTTATCTCTTCGTAGTGGTGGCTGAAACTTTACGACTACTAGTAGTATTTTGAAGAGTTACGTTCATTGAATTTGTTCCTCGTTTCGGTATAAACGTGAAGCCGTAAAACAAATAAAAAGCACGCACAGAGAGTCAGAAAGAGCCAACAGATCATGGTGACGTATTGTACGGCGTCGAAAAGGAGAACACAGTTTATGAGGCACCGACCGCAGAAGAGACACTGGAGTCATTGCAGACAGCAGTTGTCCTCCTTTGGTTTTGTTTAAGGCAGACTACGAAGAGTAGGAGAAATCCAGAACGACGTCCAACTAATTGTGTTTGCTGTTGGTAAATAGGGAAGTAGCTGTGATTTTGTAGTAATGACCTTGAACACACTTCTAATGTTACCGTGCAAACTGCACAAGGCTTTCCATAATCTCTCCCCATCACAATTATCAAATCTGTCTCTCTCAACTGTGGGCCGTGACACAACTTTTCGGGCATGTGTAAACATCGACCTACTTTTGTCTTCAACGGCCAGTACTAACCGACGGAGTAGCTGTGGGGAGCCCTCTCTTTCTGGTGGTATCCAACGTCTTTATGGAGAGTTTCGAAAACGTAGTCCTGCAAAGTGTCGAACAGAAAACAGTATGTTTCATCCGATATGTATATCTTTTATAATTTGGCCACATGGAAAGGATCAACTATAAATATTTCTGCAACATCTAAATTCTGTCCTTAATAACATAAAGTTCATTATGGAAATGAGTAGAGATTATCTCTAGGAAGGCGTCAAGTGAATTTTTATCTGATTTTTTGGACAGGTATATTTTTCGCTTATTTTTCGAGGATTTGGAGTTTACAATATTCAATCTCGCTACGACAACTCTGTGTTCACTAATCCCTGAATCGGTTTTGATGCTGGTTATTAACTCAGGATTATTTTTTGCTATGAGGTCGTGTTTTCATAACCATTTACTATTCGCGTGGGCTCATAAACTAACTGCTGGAAATAATTTTCAGAGAATGCGTTTAGCACAATTTCGGATGATATTTTATGAGTACTTCGGGAACTAAACATGTATTTTCGCCAACAGTTTCGCCAACATTCGCTCACTACAATTAGTTGTCTGAGTACGCCAGCAAGTATGGACGTGATTATTGTCTTCGCGCTGCGCTCTGAGCGAGCATAAAATGGACAAGTACCTTGAAAGATCTGTGCACCCCTCCACATCCGGTACAAATGGCAGTGACGGAAGCGAATCAAAATTTAAAAAAATAGACTTTATGGGACATTTATCTGAAGTATGGTTTTACTGTGACGAACAATAAACCTCAATGCGTAATTTGGGACGAAGTATTGCCACGTGAGAGTATGAAACCATTAAAGCTTCTGCTTCACCTCTCAACAAAACATTCCAAGGAAGCTGATACCAGTAGCAAACTACTATGATTCAGGTAATAGATTAGTAACGTTATTTGTTGATTTAAAATAGTATTCATGTTTCTGATTTTTTATTCGTTTTTCTGATTTAACAATGTCTTTTATCTGATTTTAGGTATCAAGTGTCAAGGCGAAAGCGTTACTAACTAACTACCGAGTCGCCTTCCGAGTAGCCAAAGCAGGGAAGCCGCATACAGATACAGAGAATCTTATTTTGCCTGCAGCCATGGATATGGTTGAAATTATGCTAGGTAACCAAGAGGCAAGCAGGCTAAAAAGCTTACCAGTTTGTGATAATATCATCGAACGGAGAGTAAACGATATGGCCGGTGACATTCGAGAGCAGTTAGTCCAAAAATTAAAGAATAGCCCTCATTTGCTTTACAGTTTGATGAATGTACTGATGTTTCAGATTGTGTCCAGTTTATAGTATTTGTGGATTGTGAAGCAGATGGAAGTATCATGGAAGACATTTTATTTTGCAAAGCACTTCCTGCGAACCCTACTGGCCAACGTTTGTATGAAATGTTTTTAGAAAGCAATCGCATCAACGAGATTGGCTGGATAAAATGTATCGACATTTGTAGCGATGGTGCTAAAGCTATGACTGGCAGTAAAAGTGGGCTCGTCGTGAAATTAAAATCAATAATGCCATGTTTTTGGTGGACATACTGCTTTCTTCACCGACAAGTTCTGACGGCCACGATTTTAACTTCTGATTTAAACGATGTGCTTAAAGAGGTGATCAGAGTTGAAAACACTATTAAAGGTAAAGCGTTGCAAATTCGACAGTTCAGGATCATTTGTGAAGACATGGGTTCGCTCCATCAGAATCTCCTGTATCACACAGGGGTCACGTGGCTTTCCAAAGGAAAGGTATTGAAACGAGTTCTGGAACTAGAAGGTGCAGTGTTAATGTTCTTGCAAGATTCTAAATCTGGATATGCGAATTACTTTTTTTTGCCTGGAAGGCAGCGCGTGGTTCTGCTCCCGAAAACTGAGGGTAGGCGGAATGTAGGAAGCTAGGAGGAGCAGGTGAGGTAGAACACATGGTACAGCATATAAAAGTGGTTCTACTATGTACTTAACTTTGGATGAGATGAGCACGTAGGTGCGAAGCCGTACATCAAGTTACAAAGGCTCGCCCACCATGAAATAGAAACAATGTTTCTTGATTGTCTACTCGATATCAAATGGGCTGAATCTGGAGCGACGCTCGTAGAGCTGCACAGCGCCGGGTAGAGGGCGCTGTTCTCGGTGTCCGTCGTAGTGCCATCCGAAGAACTTGCACCTTCGACCATAAATATAATAGACTGGCTCTGACGTCATTTTCGGGTCTCCAACATCTCTGGGCTAAAGTCACGTGAATGTTGGCATAACATGGTTGCTTCGTGTTGCGCTTATGGCTGTACTCAACGTTTTGTCGGAGGAAATGGCATTACATTTCACGTGTGCTTCTATGATAGTGCAGATGCATTTATTGAAATCTGCTGAAGTGACTTTTATATGTTTTTTACACTTGAAATAGAGTATCACGTAAATTAAAGTGTTGAAAGTGATGCCTGTAAAGTCAGACTCATATTACATTTTGGAAAGTATCTGTGATAATTCGGTTACAGAAGTAAGTATAACTGTTTCTTGTTCCTACTCGTAGGTTCCTTAAGGATGAAAACCGAAGGCAGTTTTGGATACAGGTCCTGAAACGGAAAAACTTTAAGCCATCTGCACATACACGCCTTTTTGTATATTCAAGTGAGATTATAATAAGGTAAGAGCACCTATAGTCGACACATGAAAAGAATTTTTTTCTACCTTCTAATAAATTAAATAAATGTAGGCTCCAAAATTATTTTCTGAAACTTCAAAGTCTCACCTTTCATCTAAAATATCATTTTTTTTTAAACTGATAGTTTAAACTTTTGTAAAAATAGTAGGAACTGAACCTTTGAAGTACACCTAAAATTGATACTCTAAAATGGGCCTGCTCCTAAAGTCGACAATTTTGGCACCTATAGTTGACATAATTCCCATATTCCATTTTCTTTTATAAGTGACTAGAGTTCAAAACGTGGAGAATCCAATATTTAAAGTTTCGACACCTGCCCACTCTTACTGTTTAAAAGAATTTTAACGATATTTTACTTTAATTGATAGTTTATAGTAATTTCTTCCCGCTGCCCACCAGAGGGGCGTTCGATGTATTTGTTAGATTTTATAAATGATACTGTGAACAAATCCAGGTCAAATGTATTTCCGACATAATTTTTCGCAAATAAAAAAGTAATTTTTGTTGGAAGCGTTTGGCAGTCAATTGAGAAATGTGGGTGAAACACGATACAAACATAGGATGGCAGACCGCTGATTTGAAATCCCGCCACGTTTTGCCAACAGTCACGTGGTTTATGTTGGAGCCACACCAGCCCTATCGCTTCAGTACAGCAAGGCCAGACTACTAGTATCTACAGTCGAAGACTTGCACCTACGCCGTGCACATCGTAATTATCGATACCACATTTTTGTGATCTGCATCTACATCTACATTTATACTCCGCAAGCCACCCAACGGTGTGTGGCGGAGGGCACCTTACGTGCCACTGTCACTACCTCCCTTTTCTGTTCCAGTCGCGTATAGTTCGCGGGAAGAACAACTGTCTGAAAGCCTCCGTGCGGGCTCGAATCTCTCTAATTTTACATTCTCGGGAGGTATAAGTAGGGGCAAGCAATATATTCGATACCTCATCCAGAAACGCACCCTCTCGAAACCTGGACAGCAAGCTACACCGCGATGCAGAACGCCTCTCTTGCAGAGTCTACCACTTGAGTTTGCTAGACATCTCCGTAACGCTACCACGGTTACCAAATAACCCTGTGACGAAACGCGCCGCTCTTCTCTCGATCTTCTCTATCTCCTCCGTCAACCCGATCTGGTACGGATCCCACACAGATGAGCAATACTCGAGTATAGGCCGAACGAGTGTTTTGTAAGCCACCTCCTTTGTTGATGGACTACATTTTCTAAGGACTCTCCCAATGAATCTCAACCTGGTACCCGCCTTACCAACAATTAATTTTATGTTATCATTCCACTTCAAATCGTTCCGCACGCGTACTCCCAGATATTTTACAGAAGTAACCGTTACCAGTGTTTGTTCCGCCATCATATAATCATACAATAAAGGATCCTTCTTTCTATGTATTTGCAATACATTACATTTATCTATGTTAAGGGTCAGTTGCCACTCCCTGCACCAAGTGCCTATCCGCTGCAGATCTTCCTGCATTTCGCTACAAATTTCTAATGCTGCAACTTCTCTGTATACTACACCATCATCCGCGAAAAGCCGCATGGAACATCCGACACTATCTACTAGGTGATTTACATATATTGTGAAAAGCAATGGTCCCATAACACTCCCCTGTGGCACGCCAGAGGTTACCTTAACGCCTGTAGACGTCTCTCCATTGATAACAACATGCTGTGTTCTGTTTGCTAAAAACTCTTCAATCCAGCCACACAGCTAGTCTGATATTCCGTAGGCTCTTACTTTGCTTATCATGCGACAGTGCGGAACTGTATCGAACGCCTTCCGGATGTCAAGGAAAATAGCAACTACCTGGGAGCCTGTATCTAATATTTTCTGGGTCTCATGAACAAATAAAGCGAGTTGGGTCTCACACGATCGCTGTTTCCGGAATCCATGTTGATTCCTACAGAGTAGATTCTGGGTTTCCAAAAACGACATGATACGCGAGCAAGAAACATCTTCTAAAATTCTACAACAGATCGAGGTCAGAGATATAGGTCTATAGTTTTGCGCATGTGCTCGACGACCCTTCTTGAAGACTGGGACTACCTGTGCCCTTTTCCAATCATTTGGAACCTTCCGTTCCTCTAGAGACTTGCGGTACACGGCTGTTAGAAGGGAGGCAAGTTCTTTCGCGTACTCTGTGTAGAATCGAATTGGTATCCCGTCAGGTCCAGTGGACGTTCCTCTGTTGAGTGATTCCAGTTGCTTTTCTATTCCTTGGACACTTATTTCGATGTCAGCCATTTTTTCGTTTGTGCGAGGATTTAGAGAAGGACCTGCAGTGCGGTCTTCCTCTGTGAAACAGCTTTGGAAAAAGGTGTTTAGTATTTCAGCTTTACGCGTGTCATCCTCTGTTTCAATGCCATCATCATCATCCCGGAGTGTCTGGATATGCGGTTTCGAGCCACTTACTGATTTAACGTAAGACCAGAACTTCCCAGGATTTTCTGTCAAGTCGGTACAAAGAATTTTACTTTCGAATTCACTGAACGCTTCACGCATAGCCCTCCTTACGCTAACTTTGACATCGTTTAGCTTCTGTTTGTCTGAGAGGTTTTTGCTGCGTTTAAACTTGGAGTGAAGCTCTCTTTGCTTATGCAGTAGTTTTCTAACTTTGTTGTTGAACCACGGTGGGTTTTTCCCGTCCCTCACAGTTTTACTCGGCACGTACCTGTCTAAAACGCATTTTACGATTGCCTTGAACTTTTTCCATAAACACTCGACATTGTCAGTGTCGGAACAGAAATTTTCGTTTTGATCTGTTAGGTAGTCTGAAATCTGCCTTCTATTACTCTTGCTAAACAGATAAACCTTCCTCCCTTTTTTTAAATTCCTATTAACTTCCATATTCAGGGTTGCTGCAACGGCCTTATGATCACTGATTCCCTGTTGTGCCGTTACAGATTTGAAAAGTTCGGGTCTGTTTGTTATCAGTAGGTCCAAGATGTTATCTCCACGAGTCGGTTCTCTGTTTAATTGCTCGAGGTAATTTTCGGATAGTGCACTCAGTATAATGTCACTCGATGCTCTGTCCCTACCACCCGTCCTAAACATCTGAGTGTCCCAGTCTATATCTGGTAAATTGAAATGTCCACCTAAGACTATAACATGCTGAGAAAATTTATGTGAAATGTTTTCCAAATTTTCTCTCAGTTGTTCTGCCACTAATGCTGCTGAGTCGGGAGGTCGGTAAAAGGAGCCAACTATTAACCTAGCTCGGTTGTTGAGTGTAACCTCCACCCATAATAATTCACAGGAACTATCCACTTCTACTTCACTACAGGATAAACTACTACTAACAGCGACAAACACGCCACCACCGGTTGCATGCAATCTATCCTTTCTAAACACCGTCTGTGCCTTTGTAATTTCGGCAGAATTTATCTCTGGCTTCAGCCAGCTTTCTGTACCTATAACGATTTCAGCTTCGGTGCTTCCTATCAGCGCTTGTAGTTCCGGTACTTCACCAATGCAGCTTCGACAGTTTACAATTACAATACCGATTGCTGCTTGGTCTGCGCATGTCCTGACTTTGTCCTGCACCCTTTGAGGCTGTTGCCCTTTCTGTACTTGCCCGAGGCCATCCAACCTAAAAAACCGCCCAGTCCACGCCACACAACCCCTGCTACCCGTGTAGCCCCTTGCTGCGTGTAGATCCTGTTTGGTTATTAAAATGAGCAATTCTCGCGGAACTTTTTGACCACCGAAATATTTTAAACAAGAGACTCCAAGGGAAGGAAGAAAACATTATAAGAGCTAAGGATAAAACCAAAGTATTCCTTGCAAAACTTTGTTTGTAGTCAACGTTTTTACAAAAGATGATGTTTGAGTCCTTGCATTGTATTCAGACGATTGTCGAAGAAACTGCAGTGGACCAGTTGGTGGTACTAAGAGCTTGCATAATTTGGAGGAGAAACTGCTAAGCTACTTTCCAGAGCTGAAATCTGACGCTGACAATGGCCAGCAATGGACACTAAATCCTTTTTAGATATATCAGTACACCTGGCTGATCTGAGCACAATTACGAAAGAAACAGCTGTTTAGTAACTGACGGGATGCTTAAAATGGAATTTATTTCGCAAAAGATTGACGTCTTCTGGATGAAGAAAAAAGAACAGTATCCATAGCTGGCAAAGCAAACTTAGAAATTTAGTGCCATTCGCCACTTCCTACCTTTGTGAATTAACGTTCCCTTCAATGGTGAACATAGAAACTAAGAAGAGAGACAAACTTCAAATAGAAAATGATTTGGTGATTTGTGCCTCAAAAATAGAACCAAGATTTGACAAATTATTAATAAATAAACAGGCACTGCCTTCTCCTTGAAGCTGATGTATTTTTATTGTAGTCTAAGACCCATAACCCTCGCTTACTTTCATCTGACTACGTGGCACCCGTGGCAGATATCACTGGTGTCGGTCAATGAATAAAAACTCTTCGAAACAATAAAATCTTAATAACTGTCAAGTGCAGTTTTGAATAACACAAATGAGAGACATTAGTCATCAGGCATCAAATTGCAGTTGCGTCGATAAAGCGTTGTCCATTTGCTTATAATCGCTGGATCGTGCCAAATCATCTTCTATTTGGAATCTGTGTCTCTTATTAGTTTTTATGTTCACCATTGAAGGGAACGCTAATTCACAAAGGTAGGAAGTGGCGAATAGCACTAATAATTTCAAAGCTTCCTTTGCCAGCTGTGGGTACTGTTCTTTTCTTTTCATCCGAAAGACGTCGACGGTACAGCTTAAGCTCCGCGGGAAAGAAATGAAATCAAATAACAGAAAACAAGGAGGAAGAAAGAACGTAATGTCTTACATCAGTGTTATTATTATTATTATTATTACGACGAACAAAGTACATTAGATGCTCCGACAAAGACAAAGCCGCCGACAACGCAGTATTCAGCTGTCCTGTTAGCGACACTCCTCGAGTTGCAATTATTGTAACCGATACCTCCGTTTGGGTCTCTTTGACAATGCTGCCAAATTCTCTGTGTCGGTGTTGCAAGCAAGATTCATGTTACTTCATGGCCTCGAAATACAACCGCATGAATTCCATTTTAGATACGTCGTCGTTAACGAACATGAATTCAATAAAGCTGCGCATTAACCAATAGATAGGCAGATGTTTCATTCAGCTAGTCGTCTTCTGTGTTTGTGAGTCATTTTGAAGAGGAAATAAAAACAAATGTCTTTAGAAGACTTCTTGTAAAAAGGATGTTTGTTTTATAAACTGTTTTAGTATTTTTTCGGAATGGAATGCATTATTCTGTTTTACGTAAATTCCAACAACAAAAAAATATACTTCGCATAACGAGTGTGTCCTCCGCCCATGAACCATGGACCTTGCCGTTGGTGGGGAGGCTTGCGTGCCTCAACGATACAAATAGCCGTACCGTAGGTGCAACCACAACGGAGGGGTATCTGTTGAGAGGCCAGACAAACGTGTGGTTCCTGAAGAGGGGCAACAGCCTTTTCAATAGTTGCAGGGGCAACAGTCTGGATGATTGACTGATCTGGTCTTGTAACATTAACCAAAACGGCCATGCTGTTGTGGTACTGCGAACGGCTGAAAGCAAGGCGAAACAACAGCCGTAATTTTTCCCGCGGGCATGCAGCTTTACTGTATGGTTAAATGATGATGACGTCCTCTTGGGTAAAATATTTCGGAGGTAAAATAGCTCCCATTCGGATCTCCGGGCGGGGTCTACTCGGGAGGACGTCGTTATCAGGAGAAAGAAAACTGGCATTCTACGAATCGGAGCGTGGAATGTCAGATCCCTTAATCGGGCAGGTAGGTTAGAAAATTTAAAAAGGGAAATGGATAGGTTAAAGTTAGATGTAGTGGGAATTAGTGAAGTTCGGTGGCAGGAGGAACAAGACTACTGGTCAGGTGAATACAGGGTTATAAATACAAAGTAAAATAGGGGTAATGCAGGAGTAGGTTTAATAATAAATAAAAAAAATAGAAGTGCGGGTAAGCTACTACAAACAGCATAGTGAACGAATTATAGTGGCCAAGATAGACACGAAGCCCATGCCTATTACAGTAGTACAAGTTTATATGCCGGACTAGCTCGGCAGATGACGAAGAAATTGAAGAAATGTATGATGAGATAAAAGAAATTATTCAGGTAGTGAAGGGAGACGAAAATTTAATAGTCATGGGTGACTGGAATTCGACAGTAGTAAAAGGGAGAGAAGGAAACATAGTAGGTGAATATGGATTGGGGCTAAGAAATGTAAGAGGAAGCCGTCTGTTAGAATTTTTCTCAGAGCATAACTTAATCATAGCTAACACTTGGTTCAAGAATCATAAAAGAAGGTTGTATACAGGGAAGAATCTTGGAGATACTAAGAGGTATCAGATAGATTATATAATGGTCAGACAGAGATTTAGGAACCAGGTTTTAAATTGTAGGACATTTCCAGGGGCAGATGTGGACTCTGACCACAATCTATTGGTTATGAACTGTAGATTAAAACTGAAGAAATTGCAAAAAGGTGGGAATTTAAGGAGATGGGACCTGGATAAACTGACTAAACCAGAGGTTGTACAGAGTTTCAGGGAGAGCATAAGGGAACAATTGACAGGAGTGGGGGAAAGAAATACAGTAGAAGAAGAATGGGTAGCTCTGAGGGATGAAGTAGTGAAGGCAGCAGAGGATCAAGTAGGTAAAAAGACGAGGGTTAGTAGAAATCCTTGGGTAACAGAAGAAATATTGAATTTAATTCATGAAAGGAAAATATATATAAAAAAAGTAAATGAAGCAGACAAAAAAAGTCTCAAAAAGTAGATCGACTGGAAGTGCAAAATGGCTAAGCAGGCATGGCTAGAGGACAAATGTAAGGATGTGGAGGCTTATCTCACTAGGGGTAGGATAGATACGGCCTACAGGAAAATTAAAGAGACCTTTGGAGAAAAGAGAGCCACTTGTATGAATATCAAGAGCTCAGATGGAAACCCACTTCTAAGCAAAGAGTGGAAAGCAGAAAGGTGGAAGGAGTATATAGAGGGTCTACACAAGGGCGATGTACTAGAGGACAATCTTATGGAAATGGAAGAGGATGTAGATGAAGATGTAATGGGAGATACGATACTGCGTGAAGAGTTTGACAGAGCACCGAAAGACCTGAGTCGAAACAAGGCCCCGGGAGTAGACAACATTCCATTAGAACTACTGACGGCCTTGGGAGAGCCAGTCCTGACAAAACTCTATCATCTGGTGAGCAAGATGTACGAGACAGGCGAAATACCCACAGACTTCAAGAAGAATATAATAATTCCAATCTCAAAGAAAGCAGGTGTTGACAGATGTGAAAATTACCGAACTTTCAGTTTAATAAGTCACAGCTGCAAAACACTAACACGAATTATTTACAGACGAATGGAAAATCTGGTAGAAGCCGACCTCCGGCAAGATCAGTTTGGGTTCCGTAGAAATGTTGGAACACGTGAGGCAATACTGACCTTACGCCTCATCTTAGAAGGAAGATTAAGGAAAGGACAATCTACGTTTCTAGCATTTGTAGGCTTAGAGATAGCTTTTGACAATGTTGACTGGAATACTGTCTTTCAAATTCTAAAGGTGGCAGGGGTAAAATACAGGGAGCGAAAGGCTATTTACAATTTTTACAGAAACCAGATGGCAGTTATAAGAGTCGAGGGACATGAAAGGGAAGCAGTGGTTGGGAAGGGAGTGAGACAGGTATGTCGCCGCTCCCCGATGTTATTCAATCTGTATATTGAGCAAGCAGTAAAGGAAACAAAAGAAAAATTCGGAGTAGGTATTAAAATCCAGGGAGAAGAAATAAAAACTTTGAGGTTCGCCGATGACATTGTAATTCTGTCAGAGACAGCACAGGACTTGGAAGAGCAGTTGAATGGAATGGACAGTGTCTTGAAAGGAGCATATAAGATGAACATCAACAAAAGCAAAACGAGGAGAATGGAATGTCGTCGAATTAAGTCAGGTGATGCTGAGGGAATTAGATTAGGAAATGAGACACTTAAAGTAGTAAAGGAGTTTTGCTATTTGGGGAGCAAAATAACTGATGATGGTCGAAGTAGAGAGGATATAAAATGTAGACTGGCAATGGCAAGGAAAGCGTTTCTGAAGAAGAGAAATTTGTAAACATCGAGTATAGATTTAAGTGTCAGGAAGTCGTTTCTGAAAGTATTTGTATGGAGTGTAGCCATGTATGGAAGTGAAACATGGACAATAAATAGTTTGGACAAGAAGAGAATAGAAGCTTTCGAAATGTGGTGCTACAGAAGAATGTTGAAGATTAGGTGGGTAGATCACGTAACTAATGAGGAGGTATTGAATAGGATTGGGGAGAAGAGAAGTTTGTGGCACAACTTGACTAGAAGAAGGGATCGGTTGGTAGGACATGTCCTGAGGCATCAAGGGATCACAAATTTAGCATTGGAGGGCAGCGTGGAGGGTAAAAATCGTAGAGTGAGACCAAGAGATGAATACACTAAGCAGATTCCGAAGGATTTATGTTGCAGTAGGTACTGGGAGATGAAGGAGCTTGCACAGGATAGATTAGCATGGAGAGCTGCATCAAATCAGTCTCAGGATTGAAGACCACAACAACAACAACGAGTGAGTCGCAATGCAGGTAAGACTCAGAACTGAATTATCCTTGCTAAACGAGGTCCCACTGAATAGTCAATTTGTTAACAAGGAGATATTGTTTCGAATTTCTCACAGTTACTTACTCGTTCTTCATAGAGTCATCGATCGTTCATGAAAACAGTTCTGCGTTCATTTATCGTCGTTACTGTGTAAGTATTGCAAAACAATCAATTCCGAATAAATGTTAAACAAGGAATTAAGTAATTTTAATAAAAAATGAACATCGTTTTTCATAGGCCTATGTTTTTGTATTACAGAACCCGTAGTTTTGAGACATGTAGCAGGATAATTACTTCATTTTCTTTCATTCAGTTTCAAAAGAAGACCACATTTCTTCTTAATTAATTGCGAGAATATGTAGTACATATTTTTACAAATAATGGTGCTAGTTTTTTTGTAAGATATTTTTCAACTCTTTTATAAAGGCACTATTAAAAAAACAGTGCTTCACTTCAGGAATATAACCACAATTAACTAGACGAAAGAAATGAGAAATTAACCAGGAAACCAACAACGACGATTTTGTGGGAATCCCGATGAAGCCACAGAATTAGGAAAATAGAAACAACGCCAACATGCAGTGTGTGAATGAAAGTCTGAGTTGAGCTCAGGCATCCTAGTCCGTACGGTAGGAATTGCTTACTCCGTTCCTTGTCTCACTGCTGCCAATCCTAGCGATCTATTGTTTGGTTCGGTAGCTTGTTACTGAAATTCATTCTAGTAACCGTGGTGCCAAATCTTACACGTGAGTTGTGTTAATGTTGTTGCAGCCATTTTGTATCACACATGAACGTGAGCGTCTTTTAAACGCGCTTCCATAAACTGTTCTCGTTCCGTGTGATATTTTTATCACAGTAGACGATTGGCACGTAAACCTAGTTGTCAGTAATATACAAGACGCTGCCACTGCACCGCTGTTCCAGCCTGGTAGTTGATGTGGTCCTTTCTCTCTCCCCCCAAACGTCTAAGAGGTAAATACTATCTGTACAAGACTTACTGACTCTCGCCGCCTTAGTTCCATTCCGTAGAAGTGATAAGAGATCGATAGACATCGTGTTGCTTCTCAATGCTGCAAGTGTTTGCATATTTGAACTCTTCAACAGGTTTAAATTAAATTCGTATTCATTACAATAAATAAGTAGCAGATCTGAACACGAGCGAATTTTCAAGTCGTTTTTACAAAACCTTGTCAGTTTTGTGTGACATTTATACCACAGCAGATGATCGTCGTGAAACATCCGTTACCAGCCGCGCTGCGACTGCTTTCTCCTGCGACCGCGACACCCTGAGAAAGGCTTTGCGACCCCTCAAGGAGGTCGCGACCCACGGGTTGAAAACCACTGGTCTATAGTACCAACAGAAACTACAACCAAGAGGATAGGGTTTATACAATCTGATTTTCTACGTTTTGTTTAGTTTCATTACCACAGATTTCTGACTTAGTTTTGGCGGTGTAAATGGCTCTGAGCACTATGGGACTTAACTGGCTGTGTAAATGTTTTGAAGAGACTGAGAGAGTGAATTGAGGATACATGTAAAGCAAAAACTTGCTATTTTATTAAAACTATGTAAATGTACGGGTGAGATAGTTGTTGCACGGTAGGGGAATTTGTGACATGTCAGAGTGAGCTTGATTTTGTAAAAGGAAGCCAGAAGGGTGACTATCAATTCTGTTAGTAATTTATTTTGTGGAGAGGAATCGTATTTTGTTTTCAGCAAATTATATTTAGTTTTGGAATTACAAGATTTCTGGTCTAAGTTACTTGTGGTAATCTGATTGGCTGACACTAGAAATACAGCGTGTGCTGAAGTGCTCGAGATGATGTGATTGGCTGCTTAACATGCTAGGCAAACGGAGCGCGTTTCAGTAGGGCTTTGTGCCCTCAGATCTATGAGTAAATAGAGTCGCTCGGGAGCCTTCTTCTGGTAAACTATTTTAAATAGTACTGATCGAATTTGTACCAAAACTAAGAAATTCGCGAGTTTGATCTGCTTTCGTGTCGTTGACGAAAAGAAAATACAGTGTTGAGGATTTTGTGAAAGTTATAGCGTTGTGAGTGGTTTATTTTTGGGGATATTCGCGTGCCAGCATTTAAAGTCGTCCATAAACTCCGCGTGGCGTGTTTCGTACAGATTATAAGTCATTACGGCGAGCACTTTTTTCCAAGAAGCCTGCTTAACGACTGTATGTGTTAACTCGCAAGTGATCGTGGGTCAGTCACTGCTAAGGACGTTTAAAACATCGGGTCTGACAAAATATCCTTTGGCTGTTTTCAGGTGTGAACTTCTAACAGAGACAGTCATTAATATTGCATAATTTATGTCGAAATATTAAATACGGACTTGATAGCCATTCTTTTTGTTTTAAATACAATAAACCAGGGTAAAGGAAATTTTGCCATTTTTTTTTCTCAAACGACTCACGCAAGAATCCCGAACGCTCGATAATTTAACTAAATTTCAGTCACTGCCCATGTGCTGGAGTCATGTGGCCTTTGCGTGGTAGGTATTTAGACGATTTTGTCAAATCAGTATCTACCATCGCAGAGTAAAGAGGCAGGCAACCTGAAGCCTATCCAGGTGGGTGAACAGATTGTTTAAAGGGCAGTGAGAGAGCAACCAGACCCGCCGCAAAATTGTCTGCAGTCTTTCTACGATAAATCCACTCTCAAGTACGTGTTCAACCCTTGTCACACTAAACATGCATGTAAAAGCTTGCATGCAGGGTGGAGAAAAGCTATCATACATAACCATGTGTAATAAATATGGCATCCTCATCTGTGCTACCACGTTCCACACTACAAAGAGGAGAGAAGATGTAGTATAGCGACATCGATATTTTATACTGTCTATGATATGTATACTGTTGGTTACCCGGTATCCGCATCATTACCTGGTATCATAGAGGCGCCTGAAGACAGTATGATGTAATTTCGTAATCGACTGCAAATAAAATAAGACCTAAAAATAGGGCTGAATGTGTCATCCCTATTATATAAAGATATGGTCTAGTCTGATGTTCTACCGGAAATTGTACAAGGAACTTGATACGGGTCAGAATACGGAACAGGATATCGTATCGAGCACAGCTACATTGGAAATACAACTCTGTGGAGCAGCGACCCTAAAAGAAGACCAATCAGTGACGACCACGCTGAAGTTTTCTTGGAAGCGAAAGTATTTGTGTGGCCAAGAGAATCATTCGTTATGCGACAGGAAATTGTCAATTTTTCAACTATGTTAACTTCGTATGATATGGGGGGCAAGAATTATAACCTTTGAGGTAAAAATGTAATTTGAGAAAACAGGATTATTCAAAATTTATATTTTGTTTTCTTTTACGCCATTGTCTTATTTGTCTCTTACTGATTTACTGTATTTGTTAGGATAAAAGTTCATTCACGCTCTCTGTGCATCAGAAAAGGTTCAAACACGTGGAATTTTGATTTCATTATGAATAACATGGAACCTTACGATACCACATGTTCACTGTTTTACTAGTGTGCTATTTCTGCTGTACAGTTTATTATCTCAGGAAAATTGTAGCCTTAGTTTAGATTTAGCGGACTTGATCCTATAGTCAAGCTTTAGCAATTAAACATCACAGAAAATATGTTTCGAATGAAACCACCTATGAATTTAAAATTTGTCCTGCTTTGACTGTTGACTTAAAACCATTATCTTCAACAAATTTAATTAAAAGCTGTGCTCTTTAGTATAACAGAAAGAAGCTACGGCAAGCTATTTTAAATACACTCATTTCCACGCACTTGTCACTCATTGCTATCATTTAATGGCTGTAACACCAAAATGATGCATTTTCTAAGAATGGTTACTGTAAAACGTTTGGATCGATTCGACGTCAGGTACACCATTCTGAGGGTATTACGAGGTTTCGCTCGAACCTGTATATGAATTGTGATTTTTGTTCATTAACTTTAATATCAGTCGACGTCCAGTATCCTTACAAAAGTGTCACACAGATTATTAAACTACTACCCGTACCCCTGTAAACTCTTTTTAGTATCAAATGTTGTTACGCAGTTGATTAGCTATGTTACTTCTTGCCAGTTGTTGGACTCAATTGTTGGAATCAATTGTTGGAATTCATGGTTACATGTTTTCACAATCGCAGTCGCACTCGAGTTTTAATTCGTTCCCTTGGCAGATAGGAGCGGTCGTAGTAACTCTATTGAAGAGCACTTAGTGACAAGTATGTGAACGCACGACAAAAAACAGAGCAGACAATGGGACAGGTTATGGAAGCATTCCAGGAAAGATTTAATAAAGCTAGCCGGCCGGGGTGGCCAAGAGGCTCTAGGCGCTACAGTCTGGAACCGCGAAGCCCGCTACGGTCGCAGGTTTGAATCCTGCCTCCGGCATGGATGTGTGTGATGTCCTTAGGTTAGTTAGGTTTAAGTAGTTCTAAGTTCTAGGGGTCTGATGACCTCAGAAGTCGAGTCCCATAGTGCTCAGAGCCATTTGAACCATTTTTTAAATAAAGCTCCACAACCAAAGGCAACAATTCTGTATTGGGAATGAAGTGCACTTGCTTTTGGTAGTGTTAAGACATACCGCGGCGTGGAAGAAAAGAAACATGAGAAAAAACATGTGAGAGAGTCTCTGCTTATATTGAACAATCTCATATTAGGTCGAACGTAAACGTGCATGGGAACTCGGTATAACGGTGGCAACAGTGCGAGAGCGCATGAAAAAAGACCTTAAGGTCAGACCTTTCTAACCGATGTTCGTAAATAAGTTACTGGGTACAGAGCGGAATGAGCTTGTCTTAGATTGCGGCGCTTCGTTAAGTTAATTTCCAAATGCAGCGAACGTACCAAGATTATGTTTTTGAATGAAAATGCCATCTGTTGCAGCTCATGTTTTAGGAATGTTGTCGTTTGCGCCAAAGAGAATCCTCATGATCTACAGCTACATCTACATCTACATTTATACTCCGCAAGCCACCCAACGGTGTGTGGCGGAGGGCACTTTACGTGCCACTGTCATTTCCTTCCTTTCCTGTTCCAGTCGCGTATGGTTCGCGGGAAGAACGACTGCCCGAAACCCTCCGTGAGCGCTCGAATCTCTCTAATTATATATTCGTGATCTCCTCGGGAGGTATAAGTAGGGGGAAGCAATATATTCGATACCTCATCCAGAAACGCACCCTCTCGAAACCTGGACAGCAAGCTACACCGCGATGCAGAGCGCCTCTCTTGCAGAGTCTGCCACTTGAGTTTGCTAAACATCTCCGTAACGCTATCACGCTTACCAAATAACCCTGTGACGAAACGCACCGCTCTTCTTTAGATCTTCTCTATCTCCTCCATCAACCCGACCTGGTACGGATCCCACACTGATGAGCAATACTCGAGTATAGGTCGAACGAGTGTTTTGTAAGCCACCTCCTTTGTTGATGGACTACATTTTCTAAGGACTCTCCCAATGAATCTCAAACTAGCACCCGCCTTACCAATAATTAATTTTATGTGATCATTCCACTTCAAATCGTTCCGTACGCATACTCCCAGGTATTTTACAGAAGTAACCGCTACCAGTGTTTGTTCCGCTGTCATATAATCATACAATAAAGGATCCTTCTTTCTATGTATTCGCAATACATTACATTTGTCTATGTTAAGGGTCAGTTGCCACTCCCCGCACCAAGTGCCTATCCGCTGCAGATCTTCCTGCATTTCGCTACAATTTTCTAATGCTGCTACTTCTCTGTATACTACAGCATCATCCGCGAAAAGCTGCATGGAACTTCCGACACTATCTGCTAGGTCATTTATATACATTGTAAGAAGCAATGGTCCCATAACACTCCCCTGTCGAGTTAAAAAGAAACCGCCTGACGTAATAGTATGGGCGATGACATCACGACATCTGCTTGGGCCGTGCTTTTTTGAAGGGACTGTAAACGGCGCAAATTATTTAGACATGTTACAAACATGGTTAATACCTCAGACTGAGGAAATTGGCCTCACAGAACGCATATGGTTGCAGCAAGACAGAACACTTCCTCACTACACCATTCCAGCGCGCGAGTTCCTAAACGAACACATTCCAGGACGGTGGATAGGTCATGGTTAATCAGTATCACCAGCTCCATTGAAATGGACACCAAGAAGACCTCACAGCATTACAACTGACAACTACCTAGGAGGGGTCATTAAGACACGTCATTGTGTTACAACCGGGGAACTGCACAATGCTGTTGAGGATGCACTGTAACACGGGACATTCTCGAAAAATGTCAAAAAAGAACGCGGAGGTGAGCAGAAATGTAATTACACTATGACGGGGAACATACCGATACATTAGACACTTAACTCGTAGATAAGTACTTGTGCTAAAACAAATCAATTAGCATTCGATACCAGGGGTGTGAGGATACAGTAACAAATACCACAAACACCAATACCACAGACGTGCAGTAATGGGCGAACTGCAGCAGGCCAATTACTCTAGTCCCGTAGATGTCCTAGCAGGTCCGGCGTGCTAAGTGCAGGCAGAACTGGCGCGGGGCGTGTGCCCTCTGCGGTCCTTGGGAGGGAAGCTCGGCTCGTAAAGATGGCGTCCTCCGGGGAAGGGAGGTGCCTGGGGCGTGAGGGCTGATTTTCCTTGGAGGAACGAATTACACGACGTGGAAATGAAAGGAAAGAAAATTATGGTACACCGGAGGAATAGTGGAGCGAGCTTATTGCGGGTGTGGGGGAATCCCCCGGGGCTGTGGTGCTGGCGCCCGCCGCTGCGCGGCGCCCTTGTCTTGGCGGGCGGCTGCGGAGTCGCCTTATTATCGCCGCACCGCCACCCTCCCGAGCGCGCGGGGACGGCGGGGGAGCCATGTTGACGTTTATGCCCTGTGACATTTCGTGTTTCCGTTTCACACATATTGCTCTCGCCCGACCAATATAACGGCCGCGCCTCACTTCCTCGCCGCACAGACCCACCGCATTCGTCGCCCCCGCCGATACGCTCCAGCAGCCGCAGCCATATTTCTATGCCCCCGGGGAAAAATAATCATCCATTTGGTCTGCATTGTCAGAATTTTTATAGATCATATCGTAGTCTGATGCTTCTTTTTACGTCGGTACTTATCTATCCTAAGGGCAAGCCCGCAAACGCCGCGTCTGCAGAACGTAGCTCTCGTGCGATACGAAATGAATGAAGGGAGGCTGGAGTTAATCGTCCTTTTGACATCAAAGTCGCTACAGACGGGCCGATAGAAAAAATACATATGGATTCAGAGAGTAATCCATCATGACCTAAACAAAATAACGATCCCAGCATTTAGTCGAGGTCATTTAGAGTGAGTACCGAATGCTTGAATCTGTCATGTATGAGGGTTATTGTGTACCCGCTCCTGCGCAAAGAGGTTCATATGGCGAAACAATTGAGCTAAATTGCTCAATTTGATATTTTAGTTCAGGTATCATGAGGAACGAACACAACACCTGCGGTCGGCATCGTTTTGTCTGAGACAGTTAATATCACAAATTTCTTATGTTAAATTTATCTGTAATGGACTTAATTATACTGGGCGCACCTCCTTTGGCAGTTCCTTAAGAAAGTAATACATTAAGTAATGTTAAGAATTTCAGTTCATTTATTCAGTAAGATGCCATTGTATCCAGGAAGGAGATATGTTATAAAAGACTTGAAAAATGAAGCGCTCCTCAAGACGTTGGATAAGAAAAAGCGGTAGCTTGCGCTTAGTTGTGTGGTGTTAAAGGTATGATTTCATGAATTATTAGATTAAACTTTGTGAGATGAGACTCTGACTTCTATATGAACAAATAAGTGTGAGTCCAAAAATGATTTGCAAATTTTTGTTTTCTTTTCTCCCTCGATATAAAAAATAAAACATTCTGCGTGTCTTCAATGTTAGTGTGAGGGACAGCCACAACAGTTATAGTATTAATAGGAATCGAAATTACACTGATGCTCATAAATTAAGGATAATGCTGATACATGGTGAAACAACGTTCTAGTGTGCGGTTTGCGGTTTTATATCACCTCGGGGTATGACCATACAGTTCATTTGACCTGTGGTCGTCGCACGGTGGCGCTGGCAGCAGTCCATATACGCAGAGGCGTGTTGATGCATGTCGGAGTACGGTGCAGCGAGTAAGTGTGCAGACGTTTTCAGATGTGCTAATGGTGACTTGAGTTGAAAATGGTTCAAAGAACACGTATTGATGGCGTTATGAGGGGTAGAATACTAGGGTGACTGGAGGCTGGTCAAATACAGCAGGTCGTAGCACGGGCCCTCCGTGTGCCACAAAGTGTGATCTCAAGATTATGGCAACGATTCCAGCAGACAGGAATCGTTTCCAGGCGTTACAGTACGGGACGTCCACAGTGCACAACACCACAAGAAGACCGATATCACACCATCAGTACCTGCAGACGGCCACGGTGTACTGCAGGTAGCCTTGCTCGGGACCATACCGCAGCCACTGGAACAGTTGTCTCCAGACACAAAGTCTACAGACGACTGAACAGATATGGTTTATTGGCCCGGAGACCAGCAAGGTGCAGTCCACTGACCCCTGGTCACAGGAGAGCCGGTAAGGCCTGGTGTCAAGAACACAGTACATTGTCATTGGAACAGTGGTCTCAGGTTATGTTCACGGACGAGTCCAGGTATAGTGTGAACAGTGATTCTCGCAGGGTTTTCATCTGGTGTGAACCAGAAACCAGATACCAACCGGTTAATATCCTTGAAAGGGACCTGTATGGAGGTCGTGGTGGGGTGGGATTATGATAAGTGCACGTATACGCCTGCTTGTCTTTGACAGAGGAACTGTAACAGGTCATGTGTATCGGGACGTCATTTTGCACCAGTATGTCCACCTTTTCAGGGTTACAGTGGTTCCCACCTTCCTCCTGATGGATGATAACTGTTGTGGCGTAACAAGACAGCTACGCCACACTGAAGTAGCCGAAAGGCACGCGTAATCTCACGTAGGCTAGATAGAGGTCTGAAACAGGATACGTAATGAATGGTAGTAAGAAAAGTACGTAGCTGCTATAATACTTAACTTTTAATCCCTCATTTGTTTACAGCATTCCTGGATGATACAAGTGAGACTCAATCTTAAAATGGTTAATGGCGCCTTGCTAGGTCGTAGCCATTGACTTAGCTGAAGGCTATTCTAACTGTCTCTCGGCAAATGAGAGAAAGGCTTCGTCAGTGTAGTCGCTAGCAAAGTCGTCGTACAACTGGGGCGAGTGCTAGTCCGTATCTCGAGACCTGCCTTGTGGTGGCGCTCGGTCTGCGATCACACAGTGGCGACACGCGGGTCCGACATGTAGTAATGGACCGCGGCCGATTTAAAGCTACCACCTAGCAAGTGTGGTTTCTGGCGGTGACACCACAATAACGTACGGCCCCACCGAGCTGCCATCATGGAGGAGTACCTTGAAACAGAAGATATCAGCCGAATGGAGTGGTCCACCTGTTCTCCAGACCTAAACCCCATCGAGCACGTCTGGGATGCTCTTGGTCGACGTATTGCTGCATATCTTCAAACCCCTAGGACACTTCAGGAGCTCCAACAGGTACTGGTGGAAGAATGGGAGGCTGCTCGACCATCTGATCCAGAGTATGCCAACCAGATGTGCGGCCTGTGTACGTGTGCATGGTGAACATATCCCATATTGATGACGGGGATAGGCGTAGGAAACAGTGGCGTTTTGTATCGCATGTGTTTCGGGACGGTTTTCTCAATTTATCATCAATACCGTGGACTTACAGATCTGCGTCGTGTGTGTTCCCTATGTGCCTATGCTATTAGCGGCAGTTTTGTGTAGTGCCACCTTGTGTGGCACAACATTCTGCAATTATCCTTAATTTTTGAGCATGAGTGTAGTACTTTTCGGTATTTTGGTAAGCAGGATTTCAGGAAGAACATGGACCACTGTACTATATTGTAGACTGTATCCTGGCACCGTTGTCCTAATGGTCCAGATCAAAGGAAAACAAGGACATACCAATCCAGTTGGGCCATGCGTAGGACAGTACTGCAGTGTTCAAACCAACCTTTGGGCTGAGGACAGTTACCTCTTACGTTACATAAATTGTAAGACACACGTAATTTACATAATGAGATCGTCTCATTCCTTAGATGGCTTAGCGTACTAAATTGAAAGCATCGCCAGACACGGCTTGCCCAACTTCACACGTGCAGTGTGTGCGGGACATGGGCGTGCCAAGGCCTGGCCTCTCACTCGGGAGTTCTTGGCCTTTTGGAAGCACCTGGAACAGTGCAACGTTTCATTTAGCACTGCGGTGCGGTATTTTACGGTCGGCGCAACTGACTGAATTCAGCAAAATCGTGGTGTTGCCGCTGTTTACCCTTCGCTATTTGTTCTTGGTATGAAGGACGTTGGCAAGTGCAACGGTTGTTTGCGCAAAAAGACGCAGTCGAGCGACCTGTCGTCTCAATCCTTTAAAATGAATGGAACAAAGAAGAGAGGGAGAAGAATTCCCAATTCACTTAAGCGGTGGGAACTGAAATGAGAGGACATTACAGTACCATGCAGAGAGAATTTAAAAATTTAGATGACAATGAAAGCGCAAATATTTACAACGATCGGCGGACGGGGTTCGTTGTCCTGTACATCGAGAAGTACTTCGTGCTAAATTTGCAGGTATGGAGCACTAGAAGAAATTGGTGGAACGAATAGTAATGTTCCTGAAGTCTCACTCATTACTCCATTGTCAATTGCAATAGCTTTCAGTGGAAATGAACGAAGAGTATGCAGACTTCATATATTACTGCATAGTAAGTTGTTTAATTTAAGGAGAATGCCTGGAACGATTTTTCGATTAAAACTCGCTACTTTTTAATTTATGAAGGATAAAGTAGTGCAGGAACGGAGGGAGACATTCTGACAAAGATAGCCGCGCAGGGTAGCACCGCGATTTAGGGCGTCTTGTCACGCCCCGAGCGGCTCCCCCTGTCGGAGGTTCGAGTCCTGCCTCGGGCATGGGTGCATGTGTCATTCTTTGCGTAAGTTAATTTAAGTTAGATTAAGTCGTGTGTAAGCTTAGGGACCGATGACAGCAATTTGGTCCCATCAGACCTTACCACAAATTTCCAATTTCCTGACAGACAGTCCAGTTTTCTAAGCTCACTGGCGTTAATGGAAGTGCAAGGTTAGATTAATTCATTGCAACCTTGCAAGAATTAAAATGATAGTTTTATAAAGGTTTTGCCGGCATTGTCAGTATTACATCTCCTTTCGAGCTGGTTTCGAGACAGTTTGCCATTTCAGTTGAAAGCGACCCGTGAATGTGCAGACGTAGCTGATTGATCTGCAAGGTAATTCCTGTTTGAGTGACAAATCTTTTCACGTTAAAACTGTCCAGGACGTCCACGTTGCTTCCCTCAGGAAGATTTTCCAAGTCTCCATAATGAGGTTGTTAAAGGGCTATAATATTTCGACCGATATATTTGTGTGAAAGACATTTTCTCGATTATAAAACTACAGGGTGATTCAAAAAGAATACCACAACTTTAGGATTTTAAAACTCTGCAACGACAAAAGGCAGAGCTAAGCACTATCTGTCGGCGAATTAAGGGACCTATAAAGTTTCATTTATTTGTACATTTGTTCGCTTGAGGCGCTGTTGACTAGGCGTCAGCGTCAGTTGATGCTAAGATGGCGACCGCTCAACAGAAAGCTTTTTGTGTTATTGAGTACGGCAGAAGTGAATCGACGACAGTTTTTCAGCGTGCATTTCGAACGAAGTATGGTGTTAAACCTCCTGATAAGTGGTGTATTAAACGTTGGTATAAACAGTTTACAGAGAATGGGTGTTTGTGCAAAGGGAAAAGTTCTGGACGGCCGAGAAATGTAGTACGCATCCAGCAAGCATTTGTTCGCAGCCCAGGGAAATCGACTCGCAGAGCTAGCAGAGAGCTGCAAATTCCACAATCAACTGTATGGAGAGTCCTACGAAAAAGGTTGGCACTTATCTGTCCGTAACTACCTGAACGTCAACTACCCGAGGCGATGGATCGCCCGCCAGGCAGCCCGTGACAGAGCACTTCATCACTGGCCTCCAAGAAGCCCTGATTTTACCCCCTGCGATTTTTTCTTATGGGGGCATGTTAAGGATATGGTGTTTCGGCCACCTCTCCCAGCCACCATTGATGATTTGAAACGAGAAATAACAGCAGCTATCCAAACTGTTACGCCTGATATGCTGCAGAGAGTGTGGAACGAGTTGGAGTATCGGGTTGATATTGCTCGAGTGTCTGGAGGGGGCCATATTGAACGTCTCTGAACTTGTTTTTGAGTGAAAAAAAAACCTTTTTAAATACTCTTTGTAATGATGTATAACAGAAGGTTATATTATGTTTCTTTCATTAAATACACATTTTTAAAGTTGTGGTATTCTTTTTGAATCACCCTGTAAACAACTCATGATTGCTTGGCTACTTGTTTGCGAAACTCCGTGAAACTGTTTGCGTCTGTCCGTATGCCGACAGTTTGTACCAGATAAAAAAGAAAAGTATGTTATGTCTTCAGCGCACCAAAAATAATTAATTAATAACGAGAACTTGCTTACCTTGTGATCTTTGTTGTTGAGAAATGTGAAATATAAAACAAAGTCGCATGCAGTGTGACTGCACTGCCATTTAAATGCGGCGCGTTCGCTGTTTACATCTCCTTCTCCTCGCGCTCAGACTGCGTTGCGTGGCGGTGGGGGAAACATGGAGCGAGTCTGGGCGCTTTGGCAAAAGGCCCGGCTATGGCCTTGCTGTAAAGGGTACGGTTCTGTCCTATTCAGAAGCAACACTGTTGAATCTCGAAAACTCAGTACAGTAACCTTACAGATATTATTCTTTGAAGAAGCAAAGCTGAAGCTATAACATGGCTTTTTGTACAGTTCTGTCCCTGTGAGACAATGATAACTACCCGGACAGCCAAGGATGTACTTCAGCACAAAACGTGAACTACAAACAGTTTTACAAAGAACGATGACTCATGTGGCGTATCAATATAATCACACGAAACAAATCGATAATTCCACAGTCTAGTAATAGAGTCTGTTTTTACGTGAAACTGTGAGCATTGTGCAGTACCTAGGTTGCCGCTACGAAAATATGCAAATAACGTCTCATGACTTCAGTAGTTCCAAATTTGCACAACACTGTTTCACGGGAAAGACGTATTGCATATGTTCATTAACGCTGCGTTATGTACTGATGCCGTTCTAGTTCTGCGCTTTGAATACTGAAGTATTAAATGCATTATCCGTTATTTGTAGCATACAACTACTCCTTCGTCGCAAGAATTCCTGTGGATTTCTTGTACTGCATAACAACTTCATTGTGTTTTAATTTGTTTGTGGTAAGTTACACTAATTTGCTTACGTTCTAACATACCGAAAGTGTGCAACTTGTAGGGATGAGAGCAGTAATTCAGTAACCAACGAGCTGGAACACTTACAAAAACATTATTATGATTAAGAGCTAAGGCCGTGTAACACGTTTTCGATTGATCTGTGTTCCTAATTTAACAGTTCTAATTGCATCAAAACAAAAATATTCAAATGTGTATGAAATCTTATGGGACTTAACTGCTAAGGTCATCAGTCCCTAAGCTTACACACTACTTAACCTAAATTATCCTAAGGACAAACACACACACCCATGCCCGAGGGAGGACTCGAACCTCCGCCGGGACCAGCCGCACAGTCCATGACTGCAGCGCCTTAGACCGCACGGCTAATCCCCCGCGGCTAACTGTATCATCTCTATTCCGTAATCGAAACAATTATAGTTTCCTAACGTATTTTTCTCTTGTTATTCCAGAGGAAAAACATTCGTGCTCCATTTATGGCAGAGGGAGCATTGGTAAAAATGTGAATAAAACATATAACACGTCAGCAAAGAAACCAATCTTTACCTAGGTTTCAGACAATATAATTTGTCCTTCAGAAGCTATTGACACTAAACTACTGCATGCCAAAGTTTGGCCATGTGAAGTATAAAACTATATCACCATAATACCCAGTCATAAATCTACATTACTTAGCTGAAGAGAAACAGCAGGGCCCACTGCGCGGACGAGGTCGGTAGGCCGCGAGGGCTGCGCCGGACCTAATCGCAGCGATCAGCGATGTACCGAGCACCACTGATGGTCAAGCGCATGCGTGAATGGAAATATAGACGCATAACAGTTGCTACCTTTACGTTAGGAATTGGATTAATGTAATCATTAAAACTGTTAATGGCGTAATATGTAACCGAACTTACTTTTGAGAAGAACGAGACTAAAGAAAGTGGAGTCAGGCGTTGTCGACTGCAAAGGCAACGTAACATCAGGGCCGGTAAAGCAGAGGTTGGAAATCTTCCGCCGGCCGGGGTGGCCGAGCGGTTCTAGGCGCTTTAGTCTGGAACCGCGCAACCGCAGGTTCGAATCCTGCCTCGGGCATGGATGTGTGTGATGTCCTAAGGTTAGTTAGGTTTAAGTAGTTCTAGGTTCTAGGGGACTGCTGACCTCAGATGTTATGTCCCATAGTCCTCAGAGCCATTTGAACCATTTTTTTAAACCTTCGAAAAAGCTCTTATTTCTCAATTGTAGCTGGTCGTTAAGTAGGTTTTCTTTATCAAACAACAGGTGTTTAAAGATTTGCAACTCCTCACGGATGTCAAGCCTAGTGGCTTTAACCTCGCAATTTAATAGCTATTTGTTATTTGGTGGATTGGAAGCATGGGCCAATTGAACAAGGTGCTTGGCAAAAGTCGAGCCACGCGTGCCATCACCACTTTTCGTGGGTATATGTTCTTTATATCTAGCTAAGAGGGCTCTCCCTGTCTGGTCGATTTAATAACTCGGGCAATCACTACAGGTGATTTTGTACACCCCAGAACGAGATAACTTATCATTAGTATTCTTTAACGAGTGAATCAAGTTATTTTTGAGGCTGTTATTCGTAGAATATGCAATCTTAAAACCATGGCTCTTTAAGATTCGCCCTATTTTATACGATGCTTTGCCTACGAAGGGAGTAGAAATGAAGCTTGTCGAGTTATCCTCTGGTGCGACTCCTAGTGTGGATGAGGTCGCAGTTTTCCTATCTGTTTTATTGTTAAAGAGCTGTCTCACAATTTCTGGTTTATATCGATTATTATAGGCGATAACTTCGAGGGTTTGTAACTCGTTCTCTATTGCGTCTGCTGAAAGAGGAATGGCGAGCGCTTGATATATGCAAGAATGGAAGAAGGCCATTTTGTGGGCTTGACGGTGTGTAGAGTCGGCTGGGATGATATTATCGGAAAAGGTACTTTCCCCAACAATGTTAAATCTAATACGGTTCTCCTCTATTGCCAAACTTAGGTTTAAATAATTCAAAGATCTATTGGGAGATTCATTTTCCAGCGTAAAGCTTATTTTATCGTGGAGTTTATTAAAAGTTGTGAAAATTTGATCTATATCATCTTGAGACCCGTTAATTATAAAGAGTAAGTCGTCTACATATCTTGCATATAAGATAATTTTGCTTGCTAAATCTGCGTTATTTCGAAAGAAAAGGCGTTCCATAGAATTTACAAAGATATCTGATAAAATACCAGCCAGAGGGCTTCCCATTGCTAGACCAGATGGTTGAGAATACATTCTTCCATTAAAAGAGAAATAGTAAAGGTAGCTACTTTTGTGCATCTATATTTCCACGCGCGCTTGGACATGACCATGCGGTACTCGGTACATGGCTGCTCGCCTTGTTTAGTTCCGACGCAGCAATCGCGGCCTACCTACGTCGTCCGCACAGTGGAGCCTGCTGTTTTTCTTCAGCTAAGTAATGTAGATTTATGACTGGCTACCACGGTGCTATAGTTTTATACTTGACATGGCCAAACTTTGGCATGCAATAGTTTAGTGTCAATAGCTTCTGAAGAAGGACAAATTATTTTGGCTGAAACCTAGGTAAAGATTGGTCACCCCTTATACAAAATTAACTAACGTGTTATATGATTAATGATCACAGTTGCTGACGGGGCTGCACGATGTTAAATTTTTTTTAAAAATGTGAATGGTTGGCTAGGTACTAATAGTTAAGTAGACTGGCAGGAGCAAAATTTTATGGGCAAAGAAATCTATGATACAGAATCACTACTGGTAGTCATCATATACTGAATTATTATTTTCTATAAACCGTGTCATGTCTTTGAAGTATAAGATGCGATCAAACAGTTCGCGTTCGACGGGGGTAGAGTTCAGAATCTGTATGCCAATCAGACGATATCGCGTTGAGCATTGAAGCGTTCATACCACGGACAGACCACACTGAAGATACCCGTTTGGTAAAACACAGTGTCCTGCTGTTTGAAGAGCTCCGTAATTGTCTGCTGTACATACCCGTCCGACGGGAATCGTCGACCCTTCAAGGCCTGTTCAAAGAGCGGAAGGCATGATAATCTCATGGAGGGAGATCAGGACTGCAGGGCGGGTGCTCGAGTGTCCCCCAACTGAGTCTGCGAAACTTCAGCGTTGTAAGCTTTGCGATATAGAGACGTGCGTTACCATGAAGCAGCAGCACCCCTTGTCACAGTTTCCGGGACGCTTCACCTTAATAGCATACTCATTCTTCATTCTACGATGGATATCTACCGGTATTTATCCTTTAACAGTCAAGAAAAGAATAACACCACATTGGTCCTGTTTGGACGTTTTTGGTAATAACATCGCCATAGTTCACATTATCGTATGTACCACACGGACGTTGGAAAGACACGAATGTCACACTAATCCCTTGCCTAAATGTCGGTGCTCAGATACCAGCATGGGAGTTCCACTGCATTGCATTAAGCTGTAGCAACGCCCTCAAAGGGGAACTTTTTGATCTTCCCTTATATAAAACTCAAAAACCAAGAAACTTAACCACGCATAAAAGTGAATGGCACACTTAACTGTGAGTCGTTTAGTAAGAACACGAAAAAACATCGTTCTCACCACCTTTGTTAAACTAGCAGATCTCACTAAATACCATGGGTATAAATTCTCACCACAATTATGTAGAAGGGAAAATTTATGAGCGGCACTTTCGTTTGACGTGTCAAGTGTTTCAAAACGGAGACATTTTTTCGCTACTCTTAGCGTCTACTATTAATGCAAAGCTTTGTAAACATGTTGCAAAATGGAGGCATATCCTTATGTGCAATGCAAAATGAGGTAATGAAATCTCATTATAACCTCATACCATATGATTTTCGTAGCAGGGGAAAGACATCATATACTGCCATGGATCCAACTGTCATATCGATACGGCAAAGTACTCGTATTCGGAAGGATTCCCAGACCGGCAATCCACGTGTACGTTTTCCACGTTCGATCCAGCCTTGTATTCCGTTTCCCGTCAATTAATCTTCCTTCTACAGGAACTGATCAGAAACATCATCACCAGTTCAAGAGAAGCCAGGTTGAGTGGAAAAAAACCTACAGTGTGTAAATGAGCTTCACATGAAAACTGGCGTATTTTAAGCCTTTCCATCAGTGTTTTTGAGCGGCAGGCAGCGATAAAGTTATGTTGTGTGACTTAGCTTCTACGATTGCTGTACAAATAAAATAAACTGAGCAGGGTTATTCGTGCACCCAGAACGATTGCTGCATTTTATTAAAAGATGGGCCAGAGAAATTGGTAAGAAGTGAGATATTACCGTTGGGTTTGCCTAGAAGCACGAGAGTCTCACAAAGACGCTGCAGGTGAGACGATGGGCGTCGTGGAAACGTTGCTTTTAAAACTTTAAAAGCACTCAAGTACCTCCTCGAACCTTTCTTGGACTGAACATAATGGTAAATTCGAGTAATTCACGGTTATACGGAGACGTGCAATATATAAGTATATTTAGTGGAGCGGTGGCAGTAATGGGAAAAAGTGGTATTATCTGTTCGTACTCTTACGCAATTGTACTCGTAATTTGTCCACGGAAGAAGGGGCTTATGAAACAGTGAAAGTCTACTACTCAATTTTGAACTCAGTTCCTAAGTGGTATAAGTTCAGTGAAAATGCCTTGAAAATATTTTTATTTTTTGCAGCAAATCTTGACTCAAGAAAGAAAAGTAATGCGAAATGACTGCTACTTGATTAATACACTCAGATGGAGGATGGACTTTGATTCTCATTACGATGCGAAGTTCCTTTGTCCACAGGAACTTTTCATCGTAATCAGAATAACACAGGCACTGCAATATCGTATTTCTCAGCCGATATCGGGCAAGTGACTTTCAAATACAACGTTTAACCTGTACGGGACTAAACATAAAAGATGTACGAGTCCAGGTCGTAGACGCATGGTTGACGACATATGGAAGTTAGGGTTGATCGTGAGTCGTGCACGGATAACATAATGGACTAACCAGCACGGTAGCTCAGCGTGTTCGGTGACAGGGATAACTGCCCTCTGTAACAAAAAAAAAAAAAAGAGTCAGGACGTCCGCCCCGAGCAAATTTAATGCCCAAAAACGAAGAAAACTAAATTCAAAAAGAAGGTAAAGCGACCGCTCGCATAAGCGGGATATCCGGGTTTGAATCCCGGTCGGCAGATATTTTCATTGTCGTCATTCCATTCTACAGCTGATGTTTGTCATTATTCGCAACTGCCAATACGTTTAATGTATATCTGAGAAACGATTCTGCAGAAGGTAGAACATCTTTAGTAAATTGTGCTCGCACTGGCCGCCGATTATATTGATCGTTGAACACGAAAGAAACCATTCACTTTGAACAAGGTATTTAACATTGGGCACGAAGACGCTCCTATAAAGGTGACAATGAGAATTACGCCAGTGCATGCTTGCAAGCAACGATCACCCAACGGATTCCAGTGTGTTGCATCATAGAAATGGCCAATGAAATGAAATATCAGGCATACTTATTAGAGCTGTCAGCGTCCTCGTGATGCGATTAGCCTCAATGACCATGGAAACACGAATGTACCTTTTCTGACAGTCTACACGAGCACGCTCTCTAAACTCTGTCGTGCTGGCACCAGATTGAACAGACAGGTAGCCGAATCCCCCAAAGCAACGCATGCTCTGTACACCCAAAGGCTGTGACTCTCATACATGATGAAATTCGCGCTTAGTGTGTCTTTGCACCTCACAAGCGACTAGAAACTCGCGTGAAGGTAAATGATTTAAAGTACGTTTTGTAATAATCTTCATCTACACCCACCCACAAACACACACACACACACAAACACACACACACACACACACACACACACACACACACACACACATATATATATATATATATATATATATATATATATATATATATATATATATACTACTCAAGCTAGCTACGGTGCATGGCAGAGAGTATCCTTAGCACCACTTGTAATTTCCGTTCCTGTTCTACTCGCAGATAGAGTGAGGGAAAAAAGACTATATACATGCCTTCGTATGAGCCCTACTTTCTCTTACCTTTGCGGCCCTCGCGCGAAGTGTATATATAAAATATTTTATTTTTAATGATGCTCCTCGCTAAAATTTCAATTTTCCTCCAGAGACTCCCAGTTGAGGTCCCGAAGCATTGCCGTGTTCTTTGAACGTGCCTGTAACAAATCTAGCATCCCGCCTCTGAACTGCTCCGATAACTAAGCCGACCAGGTGCGGATCCCAACACTCGAGCAACACTCAAGAACGCATCGCACTAACGTCCTACATCCAGTCTCCTTTACAGATGAAAGACACTTCCTTTAAATTATCCCAATAAACCGAAGTCAGTCGCCGGCCGCTGTGGCCGAGCCGTTCTAGGCGCTTCAGTCCGGAACCGCGCTGCTGCAAAGTTCGAATCCTGCCTCCGGCATGGATGTGTGTGATGTCCATAGGTTAGGTTTAAGTACTTCTAAGTCTAGGGGACTGATGACCTCGGATGGTAAGTCCCATAGTGCTTAGAACCATTTGAATCAAAGTCAGTCACTCGCCTTCCCAACTAGAATCTTCACATGCTCGTTCCATTTCATACAGCTTTGCAACGTTAGACCTTGGTATTAAATGTGAAACAGCACACTACGAATGCGGTATGGAAATATTGCGGGTTTATTTTACATATTCATCTGCAGTAACTTGCATTTTTCTACGTTTGGAACTAGATGGCATTCATCGCAGCAGTCCAAGTCATCTTGTATCCTCGTTTAGTCAGTAAACGACGACACGTTCTCGTACACTACAGCATCATCACTCCGTCAGATCGTGAAATATGACGCTCTCCACTGCAAGCATTAAGACCAAGAAAATTTCCGTTTGATTGAATCTGCAGCGAAACTGAGATGTTATGAGGTTCTGTCACGTGTGATTAGTATTGTGATATACACAGGTAGAAGAAAGAGATAGAGAGAGACAGAGATAGAGATAGAGAGAGAGAGAGAGAGAGAGAGCAGACGCAGATATAACAAGCAGGCAATATCCAAAACACTGTGCGCGGCGGTGGCGACGATTTGGCGTCGGTCCAGGTGGGGTCGGGCGCTGTCCCGGCGTGAGCAAGTGTTTAATTGCAGGCCGTGGCTCCCGCTGCTGGGGCGCGGCGCGCTTTGTCTGTGACGCCGCCATAACAAAGGGCCCGCCCGGACAATGGCACTACGAGCACGTCTACGCCTCTCGGCCTCTTGCCGGAATATCGACTCAATCTCCAGCCAGAGCCGCTAGACCACTGCTTCCAAGCCTGTCACCGAGGCATACAGGCTGCGAGACGTTCTCGGTAAACACCAACTTTCTGTTTCAATTTTTTCTTTACAAAGGACTTACACGCAAATTAATTGTATTTAGCTGAGTTATACACAAAAAAGTAAAAATGTGTGAATAATATGTGTCACGTTACAGTTATCTTTATATTCTCAACTACTTTAAAAAAAGGAACACTTTTATTTATTTATGAATTTCTTTCACCTGGCAAGATTAGAGCCTCTAGCTCGTTTCTTACATATAACCAGACACCATTAGTGTGTCAACGTTACTGGTTGTATGGTTCATTACGAATATATAACAATAATAATGACAATATGTAACGCCGCCAACCTGGGCCTCAAAGTCATCAAATTTTCCTCCCACAAGCCGGGATAAAGGAGGAGTGGTAGACGAGTGATTCCCTTTTAAAAAAAAAAAACCTTTGTTAATTGTCACAACTGGTAGTACCATGTAAGAATCTTTTGCCAGGTTACGGCGAAGACCTCAGCGACAGCAAAGACAGAGAAGATGGATTCTGCAACGGCGGTGTTGGCGAAAGAGGTTCAACATGTCAGTGGTGCTATCTCAGCAGCTTCTGTCCCACATGTTTGTTGCGACTGAATTTAGGAAAATTCCTGGGTAGCAAACTGGTCATATTTTGGTAATTCGAAGCAGACCTTGGATATCCTGCTCTCTTAAATTTACAACTACAGATAGCAAAACTAACAGTTAGCATTATAGATGCACTAGTCCAGGAGGCAACTCTGATGAGGAATCCATGGGTCCTAGGGTTCTGTGGAGTCCCAACAACTGTGCATCCGGGATGAACACGAAGTGGAATATACTGAAACGCCTTCGAATTTTAAGATTTCAAAGTACTGCTGTGGGATATTAAATGTAATTTTCCTCTTGAAAATTGAAAACATATTGATCTGTAATTATTTCTACAGAATAATCATACAGAATTTATATCAATGCACAAAACTAGATTTTTAGATCAAGATGTAATTAATGCAGAACATTACAGAAAATGTAAAGGAAATCCAACAGTAAGAATTATGCAAAACATTACAGTGTTTGGAACAGCATCTTTGTAAACAAAAGTCAGAGATAGTAAAACAGATTTGAAGACACAGTCAGCGAGAATGCAGAGAATGCACATGTTAACAATAAAGTGCAAGAATAGAACTGCTGTACATCTTTATTACGTTAAATTGCATTGCATTAACATTTGTTCCATAGATCATGAATACAGTATTTCGTAATGATGTGGAATATATCAGTTTAACGTAAGTTTATATCACATTCTTTTTTTTCCTATTTTTTTTTTTTTTTTTTTTTTTTTTTTGCAGTTACTACGTCTTATCCAAAAATTCATCTATTGAGTAGAAGGGGTTGCCATTCAGAAATTCTTTTAATCTATTTCTGAATGTTGGTTGGCTATCTGTCAGACTTCCATTTGGCAAATGACCAAAGATTTTTGTAGCAGCATAATTCACCACTTCGTGTGGCAAATTCACATGTAACCCAAAATAGTGAAGATCATCTTTTCTTCTAGTGTTGTAGCTATGTACTTAGCTGTAATTTCTGGACTCAGGTAGGTTATCAGCAACAAATTTCGTAAGTGAATACACGTATTGTGAAGGCACTGATCAAAAGTTGTTTTATATAATGGTCTGCGAGCTGATCTTGGGTGGGCTCCAGTTATTATTCTCATTACACACTTATATGCAGTGCATTCTTTTTCTGTTAATGATTACCCCAAAATATGATGCCATGTGAAAGCAGTAACTGAAAATAGGAGCAGTCAGATAATTTACTGGTATGTTTATCATCAAAATTTGCAATAACCCTAATTGCGTAAGTAGCTGAACCTGTTTCAGCAGATCATCAATGTATTTCTTCCAGTTCAATTTCTCATCATTGCACACAACCAGAAATTTTGAATATTCTACATTAGCAAAAGACTTCTGTTCACTGTCTATTCGTATTTATCAATGGTGTTATACCATTTACTGCACGGAGATGTAAACACTGTGTTTTCTGAAAATTTAGTAAAGTCTATTTGTAGAGAACCACTTAATAATTTTCTGAAAGATGTTATTTACAATTTCCTCAGCTAATTCTGGTTTGTTGGATGGGTTTACGATACTTGTATCATCAGAAAAAGGAATTACCTTTGCATCTTCATGAATATAGTGTGGAAAGTTATTAATATACATTAAGAACAATAAGGGTCGCGAAACTCAATCCTATAGGACACCATTCTTGATACCTCCCCAGTCAGAGGTCTTTGCTGATTTTTGCACACTATCTGTACTGTTAATTTTAACCTTCTGCATTCCTCCAGTTAAATATGTACTAAACCATTTATTCATTGTCTCACTCGTAACACACTTCTTAAGCTTATCGAGAAGAATTTCAGGATTAACACAGTCAAAAGCCTTTGAGAAATCACAAAATACCCCAATCGATGATGATCTTTTATTCAGACAATTTAGTATTTGAACAGAGACAGCATATATAGCATTTTTTGTTTTGAAAAGCCTTTCTCAAAACCAAACAGACATTTTCTTAGTACTCCATCTTTACAAATATCTGAAGCTACACCTGAACACACTAATTTTTCAAAAAAATTGGGTAATGCTATCAGAAGTGAGGTTGGGCCGTAGTTTTTCGCATCAGACCTATATTGTTTTCCTAATTTCAGTAGGAGTGGTGGCTTGACTTTCAGTCTGATTAAATAGCATAGGTATTGCCTCTTCCATACAAAGCCTTGCATGTTATAATGAATAGCTGGACCCAATTTTGTCTACAGTGCTTAGAAAATGTTTCTTAAAAATATTGTCTATTTCTCACTTTTTTTAACAATTTTTTTATTGAGTTTTATAGAAATACAATCTTCCTGTGCTGTCAGTTTCTCTGTTTCCCTTTCAGTAATATTCCAACCTGCTTTAATTATATTATCAGAGCAGCTAATCTCAGATATAATGCACTTACTTCTGGACACTTTAATAACTTTTCTTAATACAGTGCAGTAATAGTTACAATATGTGACTGTTTTGGATCATTACTCCTTCTAGCTACAAGATAAATTTCCCTCTTTTACTTACAAGACACTTTCATCTCTTTAGTAAGTCATGACTTTTGGGTGGTTTCTTACAAATATGTTCTTCTGTTTTCTTAGGGAAACTATTTTCAATATACTCACAAATGCATCATGAAATAGGTTAAATTTTAAGGTAGCATCAAGTGCCCTGTACATCTCATCCCAGTCTAATTGTTGTAAGCTTTCCCTAAAATTTGCAATTGTTATGTTGGAAACTGAATACATTAGTTTCGAGGACTGATTTGCATCACTGTATGGAGCTGTCATATACTGTAACTAGCAGTGCATCATAATCAGATCATTCTGGGAAAAGTTTTTATTTGATTAAATTTACCTTGGTCTCTAAAACATTATCTGTCAGTGTGCTGCTTTCCTGTACCACCTGAGTAGGAGAACTAATAACTGATGCCAAATTTAAAGAATCTAATAACTCTTCAAGGTCAAGCTTTCTGATAGACTCTTCCAGAAAAGCTGCATTAAATCCTCACAAAAAACAATTTACTTCCCACTGACTGACATATAGCACAACAAAGAATTCAAGTTTTTCAAAAATAGCTGAAAATTTCGCAATGGGGACTTACACACAGTTACAATTATAAAAGTACTATTATTTAGTTTCAGTCACACCCAAATGCTTCTATATGTTGCCACATGGAGTGGCCATGAGGTTTGAGGCACCATGTCACGGATTGTGGGGCCCCTCCTGCCAGAGGTTCATGTCCTCCCTTGGTAATGTGTGTGTGTGTTGTTCTTAGCATAAGTTAAAGTTAGTTTAAGTAGTGAGTAAGTCTAGGGACCGATGACCTCAGCAGTTTGGTCCCTTAGGAATTAAAGCACATTTGAACACTTTTGTATGTTGCTGTGAACAAAATCTTTTAGTTCCTAATTTTTTCACACTATGATAAATTTAAAATCTGAAATCTCTAACACACCTAAAAAGAATGTTAAAATACTTCTTTGCGACATCACTGCACAGCTTGGGGAGGGAAGGAAGTTTGATACTATACAGGAATATCCAGCACACTTAAGAACCAGCAGAAAGAGTGGTCAGTATGTGTAAAATGTTCCAGTAAAAACTGATGGCCACACATTTTTGCAATCTACTAAGAAAACACTGAATTTCGATATCTCCAAATCCAAACATAGGAGAATTGCAACTGGATCATGTAGCCATATCCAGAAGGATTTTCAAGGAAAAATTGAACGTTGAAGTGATCAAAAATGGGAATTTAATATGGATCATTATCTTTCCAAGGCTAAAATACTATTTGTCCCATGATAAACGAAAAAGTAAATCCACAAAGTAGTGGGATACAGTTCCTGCAAGGAAGGCCATTATTGCAACAAAAAATACTGTAAAATTTAGAGAAGAAGATTTTAAAAAATCTCACGTGATAGAATTACAAAAGAGAATCAACAAAAGCAATACTAGAAATTTTCAATAAACCTTTATTAAATACTTATTGGGTATCACACCAAATAGTTGTTTCAAAGATGCAAATATCAAAATAGGATTAAATAACATGGAAACTTGTGAAATATTAGCAAAATTTGATGAGAAGAAGATTTACCACTTACAAAGCTAGAAATGAATGAAGCCATCATAACACTCAAAAACATAAGCAAATGATGAAGACTCCTATACAATAGAACTACTGAAATGTTCGGAACAAAGGATTGTAAATGATATACACTTGATTTTATGAGAACTGTTGGAAAAAAGAAAGGATTCCAGAAAACTGAAAATTGGCACTGATCCTCTCACTAAAACAAAGGGAGACAAATGAAATGACAATTCTTACAGAGGAGTGTTTCTGTTAGTGGCATACAAATTACTATGGAAAACTGTCAAGACCAGGAACTGCAAAAACGTCATGGTTGTTTTTGAAAGGGAAGATCCTGCACAGAACAGATTTTTAACTTGAAATCAATACTTCACCACAGAATATTAATCAGTAAATCTGTAACAGTATAGTTTATTGATTTCAAGAAAGGCTTTGATTCGGTAGACAGAAAAGCCAAAGATAAAATAATAGGACAATTTAATGTTAAAGCAAAATCATCAAGCATAGTACATGCAACGATATCTAAAGTTAAACTTATGGTAGTACAATCTCAGCCATCTGAAATAAAAACGAGTAACATACCAAGTTTAACTACGTTTTGGAAAGGATGGAGAATTTGGGGCTTAAGACCATCTAACGGAACCAAGAATTCTACGAAGGAAAGAAGCTGAAATGAAGCGCACAGTCTGGCATCTGCAGCCGATTTTATAATACTTTTAGAAGATATGACAGAATCAGTTACGCAAATGACTCATCTGGAAAAAAATGTCGATGGGACTGATCTGAAAATTTCGCCTGAAAAAATAAAAATCACAACAAATATAAAAAACTTACCAAAATTCGTAGAAACATCAAGAGGTAAAATTGAGAAAGCTGAAAAAAATTATACAGCAAAAAGGACTCAAAAAAATGCAACAGGTATAAAGGCTAATAAAACGGAAACAACATATGATTTTAGAAGAAATATCCACAGCAAGAAATGCATATCCAGGGAAAAAAATTAAAACGCAATACCATAGTGGTAATGTTTACATGCACACGAATGCTTAATGATGAACTACAAGGTATACATAACAGAGATACTAGAGAGAAATATTATTACAAAAATAATGGATGTGATACAAACCATAGGTGGTTAGAAAATGAGAAGTCACGAAGAAATCTACACAAAAATAAAAAAAATGTAGGAAGCAATGGCTTAGCGATGGACACATCTAGCGAATGAGTAATAACAGGCTATTGAAATAAATATTCTGGAAATTTTTGTAAAGCAATGAAAAAATAAGAAACAACAAAGGAAGAAGAGGCATTAATATGTTGTGTGATTCTAGTTGTTAAGTGCAAAGATAAAAAAAGGTCTATGTGATACTGATACATTTGTAGAAATTAAGAAATGTCAGTCTTACTAACATTAAGCAATTTCCTCATTATGTACAAAGATAAGGTTTCACTATTTGTAATGTGATGAACTAACACACAGTAGTAAAGAGTTGTCAGGAATATAGACTGGTCTGTTTTTGTTTAATCTGAAGTGGACATATTTTCTAAATGTTTAGGTCCATTTAGTCAAGACAGAGATTTCTAGCATACTCCAATTGTATGTTTTTCTCAGTTTAGATGCTCACAAAAGATTATAACACGGTCTCGAACTGTTTTCTTGAACGATAACTGAATATGAGTTATAGATATTAGAGATGCTGTTTCACAAGGGAGTCAGCTGATCAACTTTCGGTGTGAAACGATGACCTGTTTCTTCTTATGGATTAGTTCAATACCCAAGGTTTTTGCCCATCGTGATTCACTCACACTTGTTAGAGCAATAGCAAAGTTCTTAAGACTAGCACTTGGATACAATAGGACATCGTCAGCACATAAGCGATGTTTACAAGATTGAGAAAAAATTACATATTATTGATATGCAGCGACAAAATCGATGGACCAAGCACTCCAAAGGGCACATGTTTCCATCGTGTCGTCTCGCACACAAACATGACTCGTATAAATAGTTGTCGAGCTATAGTATCGGAAATGCTTCAGAAATTCAGTAGTTTCGATTTAATAAATGATTCACCGAAATCAACAGTACCAAAAGTCTCACTGAAAGCAACCAGTGATAAATCGTCGCTTCACATTGATTAATGTAGTTCCTGTGATATGGGATGCTTGGAAGTGTTAAATTTTTATGTATCGGTATCGCACTTTCAGGCACTGTGGCACAACAAACCGAGACGAAAAGCACGTCTCTTGGATATATCTTTAACGCGCTGTAGCATTGAAAATGCTTATTTGCGGGATAAGCAAGTATAGATAAGAAATCCGTCAAATACGGCAAGATAGCTTCGGAAACTGTGAAATCGAGAGTGCGCTGTATGATGTGCTTCTGTTACGCAGTCTGAGCACAGAATGTGTGATCTACACTAAAGCGCCAAAGAAACTGGTATACGCATGCATATTCAAGTGCAGAGGTATATAAATAGGCAAAATACGGCGCTGCCGTCGGCAGCGCCTATATGAAACAACGAGTGTCTGGCGCAGTTGTTAGATCGGTTACTACTGCTACAATGGCAGGTTATCAAGATTTAAGTGTGTTTGAACGTGGTGTTACAGTCGGCGCACGAGCGATGGGACGCAGTACTTCCGAGGTAGCGATGAAGTGGGGATTTTCCTGTGCGACCATTTCACAAGTATACCATGAAGATCAGGAATCCGGTAAAACATCAAATCTCCAACATCAAATCTCCAACATCCTTTTCCGAAAGGATCTTGCAAGGACAGAACCTACAACTACTGAAGAGAATCGTTCAACGTAAAATATGTACAACCCTTCCGCAAATTGCTGCAGATTTCAACGCTGGGTAATCGTCAAGTGTCAGCATGGGAACCGTTCAACGAAACATCATCGATTTGGGCATTCAGAGCCATAATCCCTTGATGCACGACACAAAAATTTACGCCTCACCTGGGACCGTCAACATCGATATTGGACTGTTGATAACTGGAAACGTATTGCCTGGTTGGACGAGTCTCGTTTCTGATTGTATCGAGCGGATGGACGTGTACAAGTACGAAGACAATCTCACGAATCCATGGACCTTGCATGTCAGCAGGGACTGTTCAAGCTGATGGAGGCTCTGTAATGGTATGGGGCGTGTGCAGTTGAGGTGCTGCGCGGCCCTGATACGTTAGATACGACTCTGACAGGTGACCGTACGTAAGCATCCTGTCTGATCACCTGCATCATGTCCATTGTGCATGCCGACGGACTTGGGCAATTCCAGCAAGACAATGTGACACCCTACACGTCCATAATTGTTGCAGAGTGGCTCCAGGAATACTCTTATGAGTTTAAACACTTCAGCTGGCAACCAAACTCCCCAGTCATGAACATTATTGAGCCTATCTAGTATGCCTTCCAACGTGCTGCTCAGAAAAGACCTCCACCCCCTCGGACTGTTACGGATTTATGGCGTCAGTTCCCTCCAGCAACACTTCAGACATTAGTCGAGTTCATGCCACGTCGTACTGCGGCACTTCTGCGTGCTCCTGGGGGCCGTACGAGGTACTGGAGTGGTATACCAATTTCTTTGGCTCTTCAGTGTAGTTAGCCAGTCACAGCGAGCATTGCAGACGTGATATATGCAGCCAACGACAATGTGACTGTATCGTCGGCTGCACACACAATTTGAAATAAATACAGCATAGAAATAAGCAGAGTTATGGCTTTATATATAATTCTGGGTCTGCTTTTTCTTCGTCAGAGATTTGGTTAGGCTGGGATGTAAGATGACGTCGTAAACTGATGCGAATGAAGCAATGAGACAGCTATTCTTGTTTGAGACAAATTTATGGTTCTTTTGTTGCTAATATGTTGTGCTTTCTCTATAGCGATTTCCGAGGTTATGATGTGGCTTGAACCTAAAACTAGAACACTAAAGTGGAGGACTTTGTGACACTATTTTTGAACTATCGTAAATTTTACTACTCCATATATTATTAAAAGCAAGTCATTATTTATAGATTATGTACTAGTTAATTACGATCATAAAGTCTCCAGTGGTATGACACATACAGAACAACTACAAAATATCCTGTTTTACACCGTATACTGAGAATTGTACTGCTCAAATGTTGGCGGGAATCATGAATTGGTACCAACTTAATAATCTATGGTTAAACTGCTAGGAGGGAAGCTATGACTTTAATATTCTTTGTTACAAAAAGTTGGCTGTTATTCTGCAAATGGGTCACGATTTCCACGTGTGTTATTCAGCTGTTTTCGGCTGCATTTTCTGAACACCACGAGGTTTCCGATGGTGTTGTTAGTCTGCGTCATGAGAGCTCAGCTTGAATTGGCATAAGGAGTCTGGCTGTGGAGACAAACTGATCCGTAGCGTAGCCAGAGGTCTGAGTTTGGCTGGAGTGCAACAGTTTGGTGGTGAGCAGGCGAAGAGTATTTTGGGAAAAAGCAACACAAGAAAGGCCGTGAAATCGTTGGAAACTGGTTGTTAGGTGGAATTCAACGAAAGTCGGCAAATGCTTCCTTGAGTCCATAGAATTTCGAACTAAGGAGCTATTGTTCGTGACCGATGAGCGTAGCAGTCTGGTCCCTTTAATCCCCCAAACCAACCAACCAACTATTGTTCAGTATAATAAAGGGAATGATCTTCCCTGGAACGAATATCTTTAGTAACTGCTTCAGTTCACACAACACTCAGGGTACTAAAGGTTTCCAGCAGTTTTAAGTGATCCACACTCTGTACTTCGTAGTCACGAAAGATCGTTCGGTTCACACACAGAACGAGGACAGAGCATGGTGGAACGTCAGATGCACCATCCCACGATATGGCAGAAAGAGCTACCATTTCGTGGGTTACATGTTCCGTCAAGCACAAAGCCGGAAAAAATCATTATATTACCTTTTCGTTGAAGCTGTAAATTTTATCCTCCCAGCGGAATTGTAATTCTGTGATTCGGTAAGTACGAATAGTGACTCCGATTCTATGCCTTTCGGGGCAACCGTCTGAGACGTGAAAGGTACAATCCTCAAACCAGTCACAACGGGAAATCACAATAAAATGCAAACACAGGCTTGTAGTTCACACAGATTTATTACGCATATCCGCAAAACAGTTTTACAAAATTCTTTACAAAACCGGCTTTTCAATAGCCATCAATAACAAGGACTATCAAAGTCCTTATACTATCTTTACATGAGTACACAGAATTAAACAAGTTAACTAAAGATCTTTCCTTTCATCTAAATAACAAATAACCCCATATAAACACAGATGACAAGCGTAATTGCCCAAAAATTTCACAGGAATTTACCGGAACTAAATCCCCATTGGTAAAACAAGCAACAGTACAGAATATTAAATATGAAATTTCAAGTAAAAGAGCAAATTCCTCAACGGGAACCTTAGATCTATAAACAGATCATAGAACAATGGAATTTCACCAATTATATAGGGACTTATTCCACTGAACTCACTCGTGATATCCCTTTCAAGTATAACAACAATATTTAGGCAAAAAAGACAGTCATCTCAATAGTCAGTTTAAGTTCCACGCAACAGCACGCACACCCCAACGAATGACCCACCCTAATACAAGAGTGACCAAATTACTAAGAACAGGGGACGCACCTTGGCACCGCCCGATCACATTGCCGAGAGGAATCTCCCAATAATTACAAGAGAGAATGCTCAACTTCTGTCATCTACTGGGGCGAGCAGCGACTCTGACAGGATACAGCCAAGTAGCGCCAAGAGTAGCCAACACGCAGCTGGCCGAGCCAGCGGGGTCCGGAAATATTTCATGAAGGCGCCGCCCCCTGTATTGGCTAACCGTGAACTGATTGTGCCCGCCGCTCGTAGTGCACTGCAACATCGAAAAAAACCAAAAGAGGCCACACGAAACACTCTAATTTCAAGGTTATGTCCCCTTTAAATTTAACACCATTAACACAAAGAAGGCCGGCCACTGTGACCGAGCTTTTCTCGGCGCTTCAGTCCCTAACTACGCGGCTGCTACGGTCGCAGGTTCGAATCCTGTCTCGGGCATTTATGTGTGTGATGTCCTTAGGTTATTTAGGTTTCAGCAGTTCTAAGTCCAGAGGACTGATGACCTCAGATGTTAAGTCTCATAGTGCTCAGAGCCATTCGAGACACAGAAAGAAAACCTCTACATCTACATCTACATCTACATTTATACTCCGCAAGCCACCCAACAGTGTGTGGCGTAGGGCACTTTACGTGCCACTGTCATTACCTCCCTTTCCTGTTCCAGTCGCGTATGGTTCGCGGGAAGAACGACTGTCTGAAAGCCTCCGTGCGCGCTCTAATCTCTCTAATTTTACATTCGTGATCTCCTCGGGAGGTATAAGTAGGGGGAAGCAATATATTCGATACCTCATCCAGAAACGCACCCTCTCGAAACCTGGAGAGCAAGCTACACCGCGATGCAGAGCGCCTCTCTTGCAGAGTCTGCCACTTGAGTTTAGTAAACATCTCCGTAACGCTATCACGGTTACCGAATAACCCTGTGACGAAACGCGCCGCTATTCTTTGGATCTTCTCTATCTCCTCCGTCAAACCGATCTGGTACGGATCCCACACTGATGAGCAATACTCAAGTATAGGTCGAACGAGTGTTTTGTAAGCCACCTCCTTTGTTGATGGACTACATTTTCTAAGCACTCTCCCAATGAATCTCAACCTGGTACCCGCCTTACCAACAATTAATTTTATATGATCATTCCACTTCAAATCGTTCCGCACGCATACTCCCAGATATTTTACAGAAGTAATTGCTACCAGTGTTTGTTCCGCTATCATATAATCAAAAAATAAAGGATCCTTCTTTCTATGTATTCGCAATACATTACATTTGTCTATGTTAAGGGTCAGTTGCCACTCCCTGCACCAAGTGCCTATCCGCTGCAGATCTTCCTGCATTTCGCTACAATTTTCTAATGCTGCAACTTCTCTGTATACTACAGCATCATACGCGAAAAGCCGCATGGAACTTCCGACACTATCTACTAGGTCATTTATATATATTGTGAAAAGCAATGGTCCCATAACACTCCCCTGTGGCACGCCAGAGGTTACTTTAACGTCTGTAGACGTCTCTCCATTGATAACAACATGCTGTGTTCTGTTTGCTAAAAACTCTTCAATCCAGCCACACAGCTGGTCTGATATTCCGTAGGCTCTTACTTCGTTTATCAGGCGACAGTGCGGAACTGTATCGAACGCCTTCCGGAAGTCAAGAAAAATAGCATCTACCTGGGAGCCTGTATCTAATATTTTCTGGGTCTCATGAACAAATAAAGCGAGTTGGGTCTCACACGATCGCTGTTTCCGGAATCCATGTTGATTCCTACATAGTGGATTCTGGGTTTCCAAAAACGACATGATACTCGAGCAAAAAACATGTTCTAAAATTCTACAACAGATCGACGTCAGAGATATAGGTCTATAGTTTTGCGCATCTGCTCGACGACCCTTCTTGAATACTGGGACTATCTGTGCTCTTTTCCAATCATTTGGAACCCTCCGTTCCTCTAGAGACTTGCGGTACACGGCTGTTAGAAGGGGGGCAAGTTCTTTCGCGTACTCTGTGTAGAATCGAATTGGTATCCCGTCAGGTCCAGTGGACTTTCCTCTATTGAGTGATTCCAGTTGCTTTTCTATTCCTTGGACACTTATTTCGATGTAAGCCATTTTTTCGTTTGTGCGAGGATTTAGAGAAGGCACTGCAGTGCGGTCTTCCTCTGTGAAACAGCTTTGGAAAAAGGTGTTTAGTATTTCAGCTTTACGCGTGTCATCCTCTGTTTCAATGCCATCATCATCCCGTAGTGTCTGGATATGCTGTTTCGAGCCACTTACTGATTTAACGTAAGTAAGTGACATGGAAAATTATGGACCTCTTACAGTTCATGATTCAATATTTTTACAGGCAGCCTCCTTCCTCCCTTCCCCATTAACAAGCATAAAGAGTAGTTAACGGCCTGCGAAACCAAGAATATTATAATACAAGACACGAAGGTCACGGCCCCTTCAAACGGAGAACAAAGAATAAATCATACTACTCAAGTTACATTACAAGCACACTCTCTTAACACTAAACATGGCCTGCCCACTATCCTAGAATGACTCAAGCAGCCTTCACACTATTCACGCTTGGTGCTCCCCAACTGAGCAGTGTTTTACACTCTTAACAGCACAATTCAACATATGCCCAAATCTAGAGTGAATTCCTTATTCCCACTATGGCAGGGATAACCTCATACAAATCTCTGTTTCTGCCTGTAAACGCAGATTACGATCAGATTGGGAACAAAACACAACTTCAAAGAAGTAGCAGATGCTCACCGTTACGAGCAGCTGTGAGGTAATGGGCGAGTTGTGGCGCCCTGGAAATATTCTAACAAGGGAACCTCCCCATCGCACCCCCCTCAGATTTAGTTATAAGTTGGTACAGTGGATAGGCCTTGAAAAACTGAACACAGATCAATCAAGAAAACAGGAAGAAGTTGTGTGGAACTATGAAAAAATAAGCAAAAATATACAAACTGAGTAGTTCATGGGAAGATAGGCAACATCAAGGAGAATGGGAACGCAGGAGCGCCCTGATCTCGCGGTAACGTGAGCAGCTGCGAAACGAGAGGTCCCGGGTCCAAGTCTTCCCTCCAGTGAACAGTTTAATTTTTTATTTTCAGTATATGCGACAAACTATTATGTTTTCATCACTTTTTTGGGAGTCATTATCACATCCACAAGAAAACCTAACTCGGGCAAGGTAGAAGAAACTTTTTACCCATTCTCTAAGTGTACAAGTTAGGTTGGTCGACAACATTTTCCCGTCATGTGACGCACATGCCGTCACCAGTGTCGTATAGAATATATCAAACGTGTTTTCCTGTGGAGGAATCGGTTGACCTATGACCTTGCAATCAAATGTTTTCGGTTCCCATTGGAGAGGCACGTCCTTTCGTCTACTAATCGCACGGTTTTTCGATGCGGTCGCAAAACACAGACACTAAACTTATTACAGTGAACAGAGAAGTCAATGAACGAACGGACAGATCATAACTTTGCGAAAATAAAAAAGTAAAATTTTTAGTTGAGGGAGGACTTGAACGAAGGACCTCTCACTCCGCAGCTGCTCACGCAAACCACGGGACCACGGTGCTACTGTGCTCAAAGTTTCCTTGATGTTGCCTATCTTGCGCATGGACTACTCAGTTTGTATATTTTACTAATTTTTTTCATAGTTCCACATAACTTCTTCCTGTTTTCTCCATTGATCTGTGTCCAGTTTTTCAAGGCCTATCCACTGTGCCAAATTATAACTAAATCTGAGGGGGGTGCGATGGGGAGGTTCCCTTGTAAGTTCGAAGTTGGTGTGGCTGCGCTGATGCCTCTCAGCGGGCCGGCCGCGGCTCGTCAGCGGCCACGTGGTGCCGAACGTTAGCCGTATTCCATCGGCCACGTGGCTGGGAATTCCATAGCGACGCTGTGTCGATGAAGGAGACATACAGGGAGTGCCAAGGATGATGGACTTTGTGAAACCGTAATGAGAGACATTTCACAGTTCACAGAGAAATTAATAGTAACCAGATGAATTGTGATACCTCAGAAAGAAACATGTTCAGTACCATTATTTGCACAACGATTCTGATGATGTACTCAGAATCTCAATATCTTTATTAGTGTAAAGTTTAGTATCTGACGATAAATTATAAAAGTAACACCTAGCAACGAATTTCAAAAATCTAAATGGTTCATCCGATTTTGTTGATCAACATGTCCTTAGAAAGCTATTAGTGTAAACCTAAATAGGTATGTAGCTTGAATAGTACACAAGTTATTGCAGGTCAAAGTGGCCAATTATTATTGATCGCGTCAGGCCATAGGTACTCCACAGTTACGCGAAAAAACGGTAGCGGCATGCTTATAAATAGATTTATTCATCTATGTCTTTGTTTATATCCGATACATTCTATTTATGAGGAAATTGGTTAAATGTTTAATGTTTTTTAGAAAGCAGAGAGACATTAGGCAACTGGCCTATCTTTGTTGCTATTCCTTTGATATATGTTTATTCGCCGGCCGCGGTGGTCTAGCGGTTCTCGGCGCTCAGTCCGGAACCGCGCGACTGCTACGGTTGCAGGTTCGAATCCTGCCTCGGGCATGGGTGTGTGATGTCCTTAGGTTAGTTAGGTTTAAGTAGTTCTAAGTTCTAGGGGACTGTTGACCACAGATGTTAAGTCCCATAGTGCTCAGAGCCATTTGAACCATTTTATGTTTATTCAATTTGTTTTGTACTTAATAATGTGTATTAGAGCGTGTTTATGGTCCAGGCATAGGAATATTTAATTAATTTCAAGTTATTCAAATGTAAATCCAGTAGTTCGAATGTGTTTCATCATGTCTGTGAGTGTGCATTGGCTTGAGGACAGCGCGAGAGTGCTCTAGCCAATCACAGTGCTCGTGAATGGGGAGACTGGATGGAAGCGGAAGAACAGTACGGGAGAGGACAGGGGAGTGGGTGCTGGATGTGGAGACGCGACGGGGCGGACAGTCGCGGGAGAGACTTGGAGAGTGAGGAGCGGTTTTCACGTGGTCACGGAAGATAGAAGTATTTCGGAGTGCCGACTTGTGGTCTTGTGTGATTTCTGTGGCTTCTGCAGTGAATACGTAGTATGCATATAGAAGTGAATATCTCGCGAGCTATGTTGTTGTGCAGAACTAATTACATGAAGTAGGAATCTGTTGTTTCCCTGTTATTCAACTTACATTTTATTTAATTGCTGGACCATCGACACCAGTAAGTGTATTGCAGAAATATACCACATTGTCTAAAGTACTTCTACTATCGTACTCATCATTTAAAGTCGTTAAAAATAGTACCTGCAGATTTTATTTAATTGCAATCTTTTATTTATAAATTTCTACGTTACATTCTCAACTGCCAAGTGATAGGAACCTACGACCATTAGATTCATGTGTATATTCATATTGTATACTGTAGACTCGGCAGTATTTGGCATGTAATGTGGCAACTACGTATCCCAGCCCCTAGACAACGAAACCAGCCAAAACTTTTAATATTTCAACTCTGAGTGTGTGGGTGCGTAGTTGAGGGCCACCACACCATTTCATGTTATTTGAAAGTCCGCACAGCAAACGACGAGAATCCACAAAGCCTTATAGGCAGCCAGCATCAGGTAGTACAATACACACAATTGTTAGTGCATTGGAAGCCATCGACACCTGTCCGCCACCGACACACTCCTCAAATCATAACACAGCGCCACGAGCAACCAAAGCTCCTCCGTAACGGTCACTCCAAAACTCACCAACACAATATAAGCCCAAACAACGGGGAAGCACGACCACTAGGGCCCCGGAGTGGAAAACCAAGAGAGCCATAGCCGGACGCGCCGCTCTTAACTAGCTGCAAGAAGAGAAAAACCAAAGAGGAAACGTGTATGCCAGAACGAAAGGGATTACTGCCCCTAATACATAAAAGAATCACTGGCACCAGCGACTTCCCAACGGCTCACTGGCATCCTCAGTTTCATCAAAGCTACAGTTATGTCACAGCATCGCTTTACTTGGCACTGTACATTTTGTACATTACATTGGAATATCTACGGTATTCATGTTTCATTCTTAAAATTTCGTCATCGTTTTTGTGTTCGCGCACTGAAAATGTGACTATATGTTGGCAGATTACATAAAGTGTAATGTGCTCTAATCCCGTGTTCTGACTGGCTGAGAAGATCATGTGGCCTGTACCCAGGTTGTGTACCAAAAGCTTATCGTACAGTGCAATCTCGACTTCATAGTTTCCGAAGCTATCTCGACATATCTGGTGGATTTCGTATTTATACTTACTTATTCCGCAGGTATACAACTGCACTGTTATAGCGGATAAAATATCTATCCAAGAGACGTCCTCGTTTTCTATGTTTTTTTGTGCGATACCGATATATCGAAACTCTACCTTCCGAAGACTGATATTTGTCGCGGATGTTGTATGTTTTAAGGTAATTCATTAGCTCTTCATAAACAATGCACTGCAAGGCTTCAGGCACTGCGTGTAATACTCTGATCGGCCTACCGTTATTGTTCTGAAACTAGTTTCAAAAGTACGTGATCATCGAGCATGTGACTGATTTTTTACATGGTATGTACAAGTGCTTAAACTTCAAATGCGATATATATCTACTCAGTGCTGTGAGCCTGAGTTAGCTTCGCATGTGGTGTGACACAATATTGCCCAGAATAGTACTGCAGCTGCCAGATGATTACATGTTGTAAACAGTTACAGGAAAGTAATGATACATGCAGCTTTCCGGTGATTAAACATAAAAATGTCTCTTAAAAAATATATTTATTTCCCACAATTTTTACGTCCCTTGTTTTTTTTATCACCATGAAAAGAATTTGTCGTTATATAAAGCATAAATTTGGTTTATTTATTAATTTTCATGTAAATGAAACACAAAGCCATACCAGATGTAATGATATCTGTATACCACTTCAATACTAACGAAACAGGAATAATAAAACTTTATCACATGAATTGTGAGCATGAAAAAAACGACAATAATAACAATAATTGTAATACTGGGATTAAGGGAATTGGAAGGTATGAGCCAAGGCCTATCAGAAGGAACCATCCCATTTCCTCAGATAATTTATTTGCAAAATATACATCGTTCCACTCTCTAATGTTCGTGGGTTATGAAATGTAGCCATCCCAACGCTTGCCGGGAAGGATTTGATAAGACAATGGAAAGCCAAAATAAGAATGACTGGACTGTGCTGGAATGGTTCCTTTGAAAGGCTATGGCCGACTTTCTTCTCTATCCCTGAAATTTTCCGAGCTTCTGCTCCATCTGTAATGACGTCTATGTTGTTGGACGTTAAACCCTAATCTTCCTTCCTCCCTACTACCTGTCGTCAATAAAGTTATATAATTTGTAAAGTGCTCTCAGAGATAATATATATATTCTGGGACAATTTCAGGAAGACGCAATATTTGTTTACTTTTTTCTGATAGTTTACGAATACTTGTATAATCATAGTTACTGATAATAGGTGATAGTAGAAGCAGAAATGAATTTACCAGAAACATAGAGGATCAAAATGTATACAATAATAAAAGAACTTTTTTAAAAATCACGTTAGGATTAATAACATTAATGTAGTGTGACGAGGGCCTCCTGTCGGGTAGACCGTTCGCCTGGTGCAAGTCTTTAGATTTGACGCGACTTCGGCGACTTACGCGTCTATGGGGATGAAATGATGATGATTAGGACAACGCAACTCCCAGTCCCTGAGCGGAGAAAATCTCCGACCCAGCTGGGAATTGAACCCGGACCCTTAGGACTGACGGTCTGTCGCGCTGACCATTTTTTTTTTTTTTTTTGTTTTGTTCGTTGTTATCGTTGTGTTTGGTCGTTGCAGACGTCGCAAGACATCCTGTTCAAATTCGGTGGTTGGTCTTGCTACTCAGTTTTTTATTACAGAGGCCAACCGGGTCTCTGACTGAACACGCTGAGCTACGGTGCCGGCGCCTCCTCAGTTACCGGGGGCGGACATTAGTATTAATATAAAGATATATTAGATCAACACTTTTGTATGGTGTGTAATCGTATACTGAAGCGAAACGTGGGCAGTAGGACCGGCAGAACAGAAAATAATCGAAGCTTTTGGTTTATGGTGCTGCTACAGAATGTTAAGATTGTCTTGAGTGGACAGACTTGCCAACAAGGAAGGTTAAAATCAGACCTGTGAATCACTTTAGTTAAAAGTAGAAATATAATGATTTGGCTTATGCTAATATCGTTTTGGCAGGGACACTAGAAGGGAAGAAAGATAGAGGGCGGTCTAGATTAAAGTACGTTACGTAACTGATAACAGCCGTAGGTTGCAGCATGTTCACTATCTGAGAAAAAGTATCCGGACACCTCTATGTGGCCGGCCGGTGTGGCCGAGCGGTTCTAGGCGCTTCAGTCTGGAAACGCGCGACCGCTACGGTCACAGGTTCGAATCCTGCCTCGGGCGTGGATGTGTGTGATGTCCTTAGGTTAGTTAGGTTTAAGTAGTTCTAAGTTCTAGGGGGCTGATGACCTCAGATGTTAAGTCCTATAGTCCTTAGAGCCATTTGAACCTCCATGTGATTCGGAAGTAACCGCTAGCCACGAGAGACCGACCTGCCGGCATAGGAGCCGGGGAGTGCTGAGAAGTCAGTAGTGAAGCAGCAGCAATTTAACGAGTCGGCCAGGAGAGCTCACTGGCTACGAGTGAGTTACTCATTTGGTGTCACCTGAGTATCAAATCCATCAGCGCCACACTTCAACCCATCTCAAGCGGCCCATGTCCACCGTTGAAGATGTGGTTGTTTAGAGAAACGAGAGAGAACAACCACAGCTAAAGCAAGACACGCCAGACCTCATGTACTGACTGAAAGGGACACGTCGATCACGGCCCAGGATGGTTGTAAAACATCGCATGAAATTAGCGAAAGAAGTCACTCGTGAGTTCCTAAGTGCAGTCGAGACAGCACGATGATTGATCATAGGGAGTCAAAAAGGATGGAGTGCAGTGGCCGAGCACCACCTCACTAGCCATTTCTGTAGTCATTGACAAGCGATACTTGAGGTCGTGTAAAGAGCGAGGCCACTGGACCGTGGGTGATTGGAAACGACTGCTTTGGAGTGATGAATCACGCTGTACGCTGTGGCATTCCGATGGAAAAGTTTGGGTTTGATGAATGCCTGGAGAACATTACCTGCCCTCATGTGCAATGCCAACAGTGGAGTAAGCAGAAGCTTGTGTTTTGATATGAGGGTGTCTTCCGTGGTTAGACAGTTATCTCTTCGCTGCACTTGAGAAAATGCTAAATGTGGAGGACGTGAACACATTTTCACAGTCTTGTTTCCTGCGAACGGTAGGGGAACGGTTCGCAGTAGACGACTGTTCGTATCAGTGTGACAGTGCAACCTGTCATAAAGTGTCGTCTCCGAGACAGTGGTTTGTGAACAGTAATATTCCTGTAATGGATCTAACTAGAACACAAACCATGAGTTAGAACGTTGACTTCACTCCAGACTCCATCGTTCCACCTCACTACGTCTTCTGGTTTCGGCACTTGAGGAAGAATGGCCTTCCAGTCCTCCACAGACATTCAGACACCACACTGAAAGTATCACCAGCAGACGTGAAGCCGTCATTAACAGGAAGGGTGGACAAACCCCTTATTAATGGCCACTAATATATGGCCAGATCAGCGACGCAGCATGCTGGCAAACAACTAATGCGGGTTGATCTCTCAAGAAGAAGATGTATATGTGAGCCGAAGTAACCTGTGCAAAGAAGTCTGTTAGCTGCGAATGTTTGCGAAATCAAATCAAGCTTAGAAGTGTGTCTGTTGTAGAAGAGACAAACGATAATAATAACTGGATAGCACGACACTGCACCACTCCCATTTTCGCTACTAATTACATGTCGTATCATAATACGCTAAGATGATTTACATTTAGTGAACGGGTGCGATTGGATTGCAGTCTACAGATGGGAAGAGATGAGTGCAAGCTATACAACAGACGAATCACATTTTACAAGAATAGCTGAATGACAGCCACCCTTGTTTACTTACTTGTGCATGTCACAATGTTTAGGACTCAGTGACAGTCTTAAACGACAGATCTCAGGAAACACATCGGATCTAGAAATTTCTATTTGAATCAGACTACTATCGAGTGAAATATGCGAACTGTTGGCATGGCTCTGAGGTGCAAGTAAATTATGAATGGCCTGATGCCACTATTTAGAAAATATGTTGAGGAAACTACGAAGACCTCAGTTACACTTAAAATGGATGCGTGATAACCTGCCAAAGTGCTAGAATGGAACAATTCAAAGGCGTCATAGCAGTGTGAGCAAAAGAGACGCATATTTATCAGAAAAAAATCAGCACATTCTACTAATTAAGAGACACTTTGGGTTTCAAATGGTGCATTCATCCTTGCTTACAGTTATATAACGATCGAATAGATTTAACCATGCTTCAAAGTGTTGGAAACAGACTGATGGGGATCTCTGAAGGCCTACCAATTTTGATGACTTCTCTGATCACTTCCAGGAAGGCTCCCTATGCATTGCCATTTTGTGAACAAAGTACCTCTTGCTGATAGAACTCAACACGTCAGTCTTAAAGGAACAGAACTGACTAATATACAGATAATATTAGGAGCACTTCATGGGAGTTTTATAGGGCCATTAGTGTCCACAATTTATACCAATTATCTAGTGAAGTTGGTCGCACGTCATTTAGTTGTCTACAGGAAGGCAGCAACGCCAGAGGACTCTAGCGAAATACTGGAAAACCTGCAGACGTTCAATAGCGCAGGCACAAGCAGTAAGTAATTGTAGCATTTTTCGCACTAACAGGCGATGAAATTCGCTATAGTTCGGTTTCAAAGCTGGCAAAAAATCATTATAAATACCAAACACCGCAAATTCGTAGCTATTCGGAATGACCCTAAGTGGAATAAACAAGTAAAATAAGTTGAGGGAAAAGGAGATGCTAGGCTGAAATTCATTGGGAGAATCCTAAGAAAATTCCCGAAAGCAGTGGCTCACAAAACATTTCCAAGACAGATTTTTGAACATTTATTATCATTACCAGTTTCGGTTAATAAGGACATATTACTCCCCCCCCCTCTCTTCCCCCCCCCCCCCCTCTCCCTATATAAATCTCGCGAATTGGATGCAACGAGTTTATCAGAGGTATTGAAGCACGTATGATGTTAACGAGCAATCATTCATTCCACGCTCCATTTGTGCATGGAAAAGAGGAGGGAGAAAATTGCGGTACCATAGCAAGCTCTGTTATACACTGGAAGATAGCCTGTTGAATATAGAGGTAGATCTAGATGTAAATATAATATTCAACTTCCCAGCATTCTCAGGGAGAAACATATAAGACACTCTACAACAAATGCAGGAAAAATGCAAGGTTATGGACTATGGATTTGTTGCAGCTTTCTATATGACCTTAGAACTGGATGCATGACAGCCCTAGACGATCTGGTTACGAATTCCCCATAGATAACCATGTTATGGTGAGTTGCTTGGAAAGAATGGTATCACCCTATAACAAAATATGACTTGTCTTATGAATGTAAGTAGGCTATTCGTCATTCGTGCACTGACCTGAATCTAACTATACAAAACCTCTGCATGACCATGCCGATCGTTGTGTTTACCCTTAATTTCCACCGCAAATATGTTATCAGCAATGTGAAGTGCTGCCGACAAAGGTCCTCCAGATACTCACGATGTTTCGTGTGTGACAAACGGTGGTGTACTAGCAGGTGTTGATGAAGACGTGAATATTACTTATGTCGGCTCCACGGAAGGATTCTAAGCGTAAATGTACGGTATTTCAGTATTTATATATGTGATAGTTGTCCGCCTCCGTAGCTCTATGGTTGGCGTGTGTGGCTGCTATGCGGAGGATGCACGTTCGATTCTCGGTTTTGCCAGTAATTTTTCCTTGGTGAGAGGCCTGACACTGTGTGCATTCAGCATCGTAACGGCTGCTTGAATCAGGAGTAGCGGCTCCAAGGTCAAGAAAACCTGTGATGACCAGGAGAGTGGTGTGCTGAGCCCACGTCCCACCATACCGCATCCAATAACGCCACTGGCAAATGGTGAGACGCCTGTAAGTCGATCCTAATTGGCCCCTCAGTGGCAGAACACGTTGCTTTGCTTAGTTAGTTGGTTACATGCATCATTTTGATAACTTCTTTGTCGCAGTGACGTCAAACACGGCAGTTGATAGGATATGTAACCTGTGTGTAGTTCAGGTTTGTAGTTTCAACATTAATTTTTATTTTTCAGTCATACGCAAACAAATACAGTTAAAAATTAGGTTTCTTCCTTTTGATTTTATTGTGACAGGCCACTCTATATTTTGAATAAAAATTAGGTAGCATTCATTTATGAAAAAGGAGAAATGATCTTAGGCTAGATTTAGAAGTTCCTTCGCTAGACGTCAGACATGTTGATTTATTGGGAAAATAATCAATCATTTTTGTTGTTATATACTGAACTCCTTCCCGAGCCAGTGAAAATATTTTTTCTTTTTTGGTCATCAGTCTTCTCACTAGTTTGATGCGGCCCGCCACGAATTCCTCTCTTGTTCCAAGCTCTTCATTTCGGAGTACCACTTGCAACCTACGTCCTCAATTATTTGCTGGATGTATTCCAATCTCTGTCTTCCTCTATAGTTTTTGCCCTATACAGCTCCCTCTAGTACCATGGAATCATTCCATGATTTAAGAATAGATGTTCTGTCATCGTGTCCCTTCTCCTTGTCAGTGTTTTCCACATATTCCTCTCCGATTCTGCGCAGAACCTCCTCATTCCTTGCCTTATCAGTCCTTCTAATTTTCAATATTCGTCTGTAGCACCATACCTCAAACGCTTCGAATCTCTTCTGTTCCGGTTTTCCCACAGTCCATGGTTCAATACCATACAATGCTGCACTCCAGACGTACGTTCTCAGAAATTTCTTCCTCAAACTAAGGACGATATTTGATATTAGTAGACTTCTCTTGGCCAGGAATGCCCTTTTTGCCATTGCTAGTTTATTTTTCAAATGGCTCTGAGCACTATGGGACTCAACTTCAGAGGTCATCAGTCGCCTAGAACTTAGAACTACTTAAACCTATCCAACCTAAGGACATCACACACATCCATGCCCGAGGCAGTATTCGAACCTGCGGCCGTAGCGGTCGCGCGGTTCCAGACTGGAGCACCTAGAACCGCACGGCCACTCCGGCCGGCAGTTTATATTTGATGTCCTCCTTGCTCCACTCCTCATTGGTTATTTTACTGCCTAGGTAGCAGACTTCCTTAACCTCATGTACTTCGTGACCATCAATCCTGATGTTAGGATGCTAGGTTTCTCACTGTTCTCATTTCAGCTACTTCTCATTACTTTCGTGTTCCGTCGATTTACTCATAGTCCATATTCTGTACTCACTGATTGTTCATTACATTCAGCAGATTATGTAATTCTTCTTCAGTTTCACTCAGGATAGCAATGTCATCAGCGAATCTTATCATTGATATCCTTTCACCTTGAATTTTAATTCCACTCCTGAACTTTTTTTATTTCCATCATTGTTTCTACGGTGTACCGATTCATCAGTAGGGGCGAAAGACTACATCCCTGTCTTACACTCTTATTATTCCCTCTTGGCTCTTGTACATATTGTATACTACCCGTCTCTCGCTATAGCCTACCCCTATTTTTCCCAGAATTTCGAACATCTTGCATCATTTTACATTATCGAACGCTGTTTCGAGGTCCACAAATCTTAGCACTAATGGGCAGGTGTTTTGGTACGGCCCTTCTGTACGTAATGGATGGGTGACGGTAGCAATTGTACGGTACCCAGGAGACAAAGTGTCTGAAGTTGAAGGACTTGACGCTTTATTTGATAGAGACATTGTATACTACCCGTCTCTCTCTATAGCCTACACCTATTTTTCTCAGAATTTCGAACACCTTGCACCATTTTACATTATCGAACGCTGTTTCGAGGTCGACAAATCCTGTGAACGTGTCTTCTTTTTTATAGTCTTGTTTCCATTTTGAACGGCAACTCAGAATTGCCTCTACAATGCCTTTACCTATTCTAAAGCCATACTGATCGTCATCTAGCACATCCTCAAATTTCTTTTCCAGTCTGTATATTATTCTTGTCAGCAACTTGGATGCATGAGCTGTTAAGCTGATTGTGCGATAATTCTCACACTTGTTAGCTATTGTAGTCTTCGTAATTGTGTCGATGTTATTTTTACGAAAATCAGATGGTATGTCGTCAGACTCACATAATCTACAGACCAATTTGAATAGTCGTTTTGTTGCCACTTTCGCCAATGATTGCTAATTAAGGTCATCCTTCATCTAGCGTTTTGACTATTCTCACATTGCGATGGATCATTTACGAAGAGTTTCATTTGTGAAAGTATATTGTGAAGATGCACGTAAAATGCTTAACATCTTGAAGAGCTACCTAGAAGATAACTGCAGATGAACACTGTATACTACTCTTATCAGTCACTTTTGTAGAATCAATACTTCCTTTGTAAATGATGAGTTACCCCAGAAAATTATTCCGTAATACATTATTGAGTGGAATTATGCAAAATATGTTGGGAAGCTGATATCTTTGCTACCAAGACTAGCATTTATATCAATGACAAAATGGGCTGAACTTAATTCCTAAAGCAGCTCAGTAATATATTCTTTCCAATCAAGTTTTCGCCAATATGTGCACCCAAGAATATAGATCATTCTACCCTTTTTAGAGACACCTGCATTTCATCGGATGATGGCAAGACAGCTGAACGGAAATGAATATAGGGCGTTTTTTGAAGTTGCTGGGCCGGTTCCTTTGCAGACAACCGCGTAATAATTCTTTGAATCGCGTTACTTAAAGTCCTTCTGTTATTTTCTGTAGTGTTGGCAGAAGAACCAACACCGTGTTACGAGAGAAGGCCGAAATGCACACGTCTTAGTTCATGCAGACCGGCGTGAGGAGGGAAGAACTATACTGACGTGAGGTCTGGAACATGACAAGGAATGAGTATTCAGAAAGCGGACGTAATTAGTTTGATACTTGACTTTAATCCATTAACGATGAACGTCGCTCTTGACGGTACATGATTCGCAATATTATCTGTTCAGAATACATTCTAGTAACTGAATATGGCGCCTTGCTAGGTCGTAGAAAATGACGTAGCTGAAGGCTATGCTAAACTGTCGTCTCTGCAAATGAGGGCGTATGTAGTCAGTGAACCATGGCTAGCAAAGTCGGCTGTACAACTGGGGCGAGTGCTAGGGAGTCTCTCTAGACTACACCTGCCGTGTGGCGGCGCTCGGTCTGCAATCACTGATAGTGGCGACACGCGGGTCCGACGTCTACTAACGGACCGCGGCTGATTTAAAGGCTACCACCTAGCAAGTGTGGTGTCTGGCGGTGACACTACACTTTCTCTCTAATGGCACTTGCTGTAACACCAGAGTCGTCTGCGACAAGCACCAATACCGCTTATGGTTGACTTTGAACTTAAGATCACTCGCATCTTAAAGAATAGGAGAGGTCTCAAAATTGACCCCTTTGGGACTCGCTTGCTGATTCCCTCCTACCAACAGTGTATGAATTGTTCAGGATATTTTTTGCATTCTGCTCGGAGGGCTATAACTGTCGTTGACATTGGAATGTGAGTTCATTTCCGATGCACAGTTTTGGTCACACGTATCAACCTAGTGCACTCCTCAGGGAAGACAGTAATTTTCACTGTGCTGGATGTATCTGAAGGATCGTACATCGCTCGCAGGTAGCGCTGTCATCCTTCATGGTGCCGAGGAATCACTGACAGGAAGGTATCAGAGGGCGCGGCGCGCGGTCACGTAGCGTGCGGGGGAGGTGCGGCACGCGCTGCCGGCGCTCCCAGCGGGGCCTGCTGGCTGAGAGCAGTGGCGGGGGCGGCGTCTCGCCTCTCCTCTCCTCTCCTCTCCTCTCCTCCGCTCTCCCATCCTCTCCTCTGCTCTCCGGAGATAAATTTGTTACGTGCGACGCCGTAATGAATGACTCATGAAAGCCGCGCCGCTGCGCGCGGGGCGCTGGCAGCGGCAGCGGCACCCTGCCGCCGGAGGAGCCAACTTTCCGACGGAGTTACTTGCTGCTACTTTCAGCCAAATTGCGTTTCGGCAACAAGGCCAGGCAGCTGGGGACGAGCTCCAGCCGAGCTGAAACACGCTTCCTCTTCTCGCTCCCTATTATTTAGGTTTCAAGAATATTTTTTTATGTTTCACTTTTCGGATAGCATTGGAACTGCTGGAGCAGAGTCAAATTTGCGCTGACCACCACCACCATAAACTTCAAACATTAAGCATTCAGATACGTCGAGAACTTCAGACACATTGCTAGAAGAAATTTACTACTTACGTATATCTTCGAAGATGTGTATAATAAAAATTTGTGGGTATTATGAATGATTATTTTATGCTCTACATCTCCTCGGGTGATGCTGCGGAAATTAGATTAGGAAATGAGACACTTGAAGTAGTAAAGGAGTTTTGCTATTTGGGGAGCAAATACCTGATGATGGTCAAAGTAGAGAGGATATAAAATGTAGACTGGCAATGGCAAGGAAAGCGTTTCTGAAGAAGAGAAATTTGTTAAGATCGAGTATTGATTTAAGTGTCAGGAAGTCGTTTCTGAAAGTATTTGTATGGAGAGTAGCCATGTGTGGAAGTGAAACATGGACGATAAATAGTTTAGACAAGAAGAGAATATAAGCTTTCGAAATGTGGTGCTGCAGAAGAATGCTGAAGAATAGATGGGTAGATCACATAACTAATGAGGAGGTATTGAATAGAAGTGAGGAGAAGAGGAGTTTGTGGCACAACTTGACTAGAAGAAGGGATCGGTTGGTAGGACAAGTTCTGAGGCATCAAGGCATCACCAATTTAGTACTGGAGGGCAGCGTGGAGGGTAAAAATCGTAGAGGGAGACCAAGAGATGAATACACTAAGCAGATTCAGAAGGATGTAGGCTGCAGTAGGTACTGGGAGATGAAGAGGCTTGCACAGGATAGAGTAACATGGAGAGCTGCATCAAACCAGTCCTAGGACTGAAGACCACATCAACAACAGCAACAACATCTCCTCCAGTACCATTGAAGTCATTCCATGGTACTGATGACAGTACCACTAGTGCAGAGTTCCTAAACACATTTTTTTAGAAATTTCTTCACCAAAGAAGACGAAGTAATTACTCCAGAATTCTAATCAATAACACCTCCCAACATGAGGAACTTAAATATAGATATCCCCAGTGTAGAGATGCAGTTTCTACATCTACATCTACATTACATGGATAATCTGCGAATCACATTTAAGTGCCTGGCAGAGGGTTCATCGAACCACCTTCACAACTCTCTATTATTCCAATCTCGTATAGCACGCGGAAACAACGAACACCTATATCTTTCCGTAGGAGCTCTGATTGCCCTTATTTTATAGTGGTCCGCACCATGTAGGTCGGTGTGAACAAAATATTTTCGCAGTCGCAGGAGAAAGTTGGTGATTGGAATTTCGTGAGAAGATTCCGTCGCAACGAAAAACGCCTTACTTTTAATGATTTCCAGCCCAAATCCTGTATCATTTCTGTGACACTCTCTCCCATGTTTCGCGATAATGCAAAACGTGGTCCCTTTCTTTGAACTTTTTCGATGTACTCCGTCAGTTCTATCTGGTATGAATCCCACACCATGCAGCAGTATTCAAAAAGAGGACGGACAAGCTTAGTGTAGGCAGTCTCCTTAGTAGGTTTGAATCATTTAATAAAGGCAAGGCATCTGCTCCACACCGTACAACAAAAATCAAATGGTTCACATGGCTCTAAGCACTATGGGACTTAGCATCTGAGGTCATCAGTCCCCCAGACTTAGAACTACTTAAACCTAACTAACCTAAGGACATCACACACATCCATGCCCAAGGCAGGATTCGAACCTGCGACTGTAGCAGGCGCGTGGTTCCGGACTGAAGTGCCTAGAACCGCTCGGCCACAGCGACTGGCCCACCGTATGACAATCAGGTACTTTTCAGAATATGTTTACACAGTAGCTCCCTACTTAGCAATCATATACAACCGTTCGCTAGATGAAAGGTCTGTACCTACAGACAGGAATGTAGAACAAATCACACCAATACCCTGAATTTCAGACCCATATCACTAACGTGGATTTCCAGTATAATTTTGGAAAGTATGCTGTGATCGACACTGTGAATTACCTCGAAGAAATTGATTTACTGACAAAGAGCCAACATGGATTCAGAAAATACTCTCCTTGTGAAACACAACTAGCTGTTTATTCTCGGGAAGTAATGAGTGCTATCGACAGGGGATGTCAAATTGATTCGATATTTCTAGATTTTCTGAAGGCTTTTGATATTATATCTCATAAGCGTCTACTAATCAAACTGCTTGTTATGGGGTATCGCCTCAGTTATGCAAATGGATTCATGATTTTCAGTCAGAAAGGTCACAGTTCGTAGTGACTGACGGAAAGTCATCGACTAAAACATTAATGATATCCCTGATGCTGTCATTTGCCGTCTCGTAAAGCTATCAGATGATCAGAACGAATTGCAAAATGATTAGACGAGATATCTGTATGATGCGAAAAGTGGCAATTGACTCTAAATAATAAAAAGTATGAGGTCATCCACGTGAGTAATAAAAGGAATCCTATAAATTTCTGTTACACGATAAATCACACAATTCTAGAAGCTGTAAGTACTTCGGGACTACAGTTATGAATAATCACGGAGATAATGTTGTGGGGAAACCGACCCAAGGATTGCGGTTTGTTGGAAGAACACTGCCCTTTTCTGGCGTACGAAAAAATTCAAACAAGGGCAGCTCGTTTTGTATTAATACGAAATAGGGGAGAGACTGCCATGGACATGATAAGCGAAGTGGGTTGGAAAAATTTAAACAAAGCCTTTTTCGTTGGAGCCGGATCTTCTCATAAAATTCCCCATCACCAGTTTTCCACTCAGAGTGTGAAAATATTTTGTTGGCTGCAACTTATATAAGGAGAAATGATTATCACAATAAAATAAATAAATCACAGCTCGCACGGAAAGATTTAAGTGTTCGTTTTTACCGCGAACTGTGCGAGAGTGGAACGCTAGAGAAATAGCTTGAAGGTGATTCCATGGACCCTCTGCCAGGCACTTAACTGTGATCTGCAGGGTAATCACCTAGATGTAGATGTGGTGTTTTAACACATGTTTCGTCATTCTGTCCGCCATGTTGTTAGCATTTCGCATATATTTCATTCCCCGCCCGATGCTGTGGAGTATCTCCTCATTCCATCCCTTATCAGTGTAACTAAGTACCAAAATCCTTCTGTAGCACTCCATCTGAAATTACTCAGTTTTATTCTTTTTCTGTTGCCCCATATGCCATGAATCACTATTATTTAAGTTCTGCCCCCAGCGCAGGTATTGGGAGTTTTATTCCTCAAATCGAAGCCGTTAAATACCATTATGTTGGCCCATCGTCTATGCCGTTTTGTTATTAAAGTATAGGTTCCCACAAAAATAAAAAAAAGTAATGTACAGCAAATCAATCAGTCCTATATTCTCCGTTGTTGTTTACAAATTCTTCCAAAATTAAACTTCCTGTTTTATCCTCGACGTTAGAAATCGTGCAACCAAGCTCTTCCGTTCCACGTCATCACTAAGTGAAACGCCAAGGAGTCGCTCTCGTGTTTATAAATTTTGATTAAATGGTTACGCTAATTTAATTACAAGAGCTGTGTTTAAATTAAGATCTGCTTTCTTTTTCATTAATTCCACATATCAAATTATTATACTGCATTTTAGAATGTCTTCAGTCTGCAGCGATGTATAGTTGCTGATGAATTGTTTGGTGGCTACAGCCGAACGCTACTAGTATTCAAACGGCTATTACTTTATCAAACTTTTATTTCAGCGTCCCTGAGATCTCTTTCATCGGTATTTTCTGTCAGTATCCGGGCAATGTAATTACGCAAACTGCGTAATTTTGAGATCGGTCACTGACCTCTAAATAATGCCATCACTCAACGTTCTCGTCGGTCTGATGGGAATCTGATGCTGGTTGGCGGGATATAGAATTTTATTATCCAAAAGTAAAAATTTTCTATGCACCATTTTAACATTTCAGAAGTTTTGCTACCAGCAAATGCGATAAACAATGTTACATTTTTTTTTTTTTAAAATACCAGTAATATTAAACTTCGGCACCTCGGTTAAACGCAAAAAAAAAAAAAAAAACAGGAGGAGTGAGAAGGAGCACAAAATGCTATTTTGTTTACACTTGACACACCATGTCAATGACTTGAAAGAAACAGGAAGTGTATCAGCAGTAAAAGACTAAAAACACTGTTTTGTAGAACAGATCATTCTCTATCGAATAATATAAAACACATGATCAAAACATTATTTTTCATGCAGAGGTTTCACCTAAAGAAAAACCGTCATGACTTATGGGCGAACCACTAGCAGACTTCTTTTGGCCTGGTATGCTCTCTTTTCCTGTGATACTATACTTTTTATGTTCTTCATTCCTCATCCGTCATGTATTATTTTGCTTCCAACGTAGGTGAATTCCTTAACTTCGTCTACCTCGTAGTCGCCAGTTTTGATGTCAAGTGTCTCACTATTCACATTATGGGTACTCTTCATTACGTTGGCCTTCGTTCGGTTATACCACCAATAATTGTCCTGCATTCAAGAGGCTGTTCATTCCAATCAATACGTCCTATAACTCTTCTTCACTCTCAGTCAGGTTAACAATTTCATCACCGAATCTTATTATTGATATCCATTTACCTGAAGTTTAAATCCAACTCTTGAATTTTTCTTTGTTTTCCATCATTGCTTCACATCCTTTTTTCTCTCTCTTGGTTCTTGTACGTATTGTATATTATCAGTCTGCGTCTATAGCTTATTTCTAGTTTTCTCATAATTTCTAAAAAGCTGAAACTGTTTGACGTTGTCGAATGCAATTTCTAGGTCCTCAAATCCAATGAAAGTGTTTTTCGTAGGTTCTGGTTCCATTATAAAACTCAACGTCACAATTACCATTCCGGCGCGTCTGTCTTTTTGAATGCTGAACTGATCGTCATCTGATGACATGTTAGTACCTTTCTCCTAACTTCCAGAAACTGTTGTAGTGCTGAAAAAGTTTGGTTTAGTTTATACAGGGTGGTCCATTGATAATGAGCGGGCCAAATATCTCACGAAAGAAGTCTCAAACGAAAAAATGAACGAAACTCGTCTAGCTTGAAGGAGGAAACCAGATGGCGCTATGGTTGGCCCCCTAGATGGCGCTGCCATAGGTCAAACGGATATCAACTGCGTTTTTTTTTTTAAATAGGAGCCCAAATTTGCTTTACATGCTCGTGTAGTGCGTAAAGAAATATGAATGTTTTAGTTGGACCACTTTTTTCGCTTTGTGATAGATGGCGCTGTAATAGCCACAAACATATAAGTTCGTGGTATCACGTAACATTCCGCCAGTGCGGACGGTATTTGCTTCGTGACACATTACCCATTTTAAAATGTACCGTTTACAATTGCGGAAAAGGTCGATATCGTGTTGATGTATGGCTATTGTGATCAAAATGCCCAACGGGCGTGTGCTATGTATGCTGCTCGGTATCCTGGACGACATCATCCAAGTGTCCGGACCGTTCTCCGGACAGTTACGCTATTTAATGAAACAGGATATGTTCAGCAACATGTGAAGCGTTAACCACGACCAGCAACAAATGATGACGCCCAAGTAGGGGTTTTAGCTGCTGTCGCGGCTAATCCGCACATCAGTAGCAGACAAATTGCGCGAGACTCGGGAATCTCAAAAACGTCGGTGCTGAGAATGCTACATCAACATCGATAACATCGATTGCACCCGTACCATATTTCTATGCACCAGGAATTGCAAGGCTACGATTTTGAACGTCGTGCACAGTTCTGCCACTGGGCACAAGAGAAGATAGATACAAGAAGGGGTAAGATAGATACTGCCTACAGGAAAATTAAAGAGACCTTTGGAGATAAGAGAACCACATGTATGAACATCAAGAGCTCAGATGGAAACCCAGTTCTAAGCAAAGAAGGGAAAGCAGAAAGGTGGAAGGAGTATATAGAGGGTCTATACAAGGGCGATGCACTTGAGGACAATATTATGGAAATGGAAGAGGATGTAGATGAAGATGAAATGGGAGATACGATACTGCGTGAAGAGTTTGACAGAGCACTGAAGGACCTGAGTCGAAACAAGGCCCCCGGAGTAGACAAAATTCCATTGGAACTACTGACGGCCTTGGGAGAGCCAGTCCTGACAAAACTCTACCATCTGGTGAGCAAGATGTACGAAGCAGGCGAAATACCCTCAGACTTCAAGAAGAATATAATAATTCCAATCCCAAAGAAAGCAGGTGTTGACAGATGTGAAAATTACCGAACCATCAGTTTAATAAGCCACAGCTGCAAAGTACTAACACGAATTCTTTACAGACGAATGGAAAAACTAGTAGAAGCCGACCTCGGGGAAGATCAGTTTGGATTCCGTAGAAATACTGGAACACGTGAGGCAATACTGACCTTACGACTTATCTTAGAAGAAAGATTAAGGCAAATCTACGTTTCTAGCATTTGTAGACTTAGAGAAAGCTTTTGACAATGTTGACTGGAATACTCTCTTTCAAATTCTAAAGGTGGCAGGGGTAAAATACAGGGAGCGAAAGGCTATTTACAATTTGTACAGAAACCAGATGGCAGTTATAAGAGTTGAGGGACATGAAAGGGAAGCAGTGTTTGGGAAGGGAGTAAGACAGGGTTGTAGCCTCTCCCCGATGTTATTCAATCTCTATATTGAGCAAGCAGTAAAGGAAACAAAAGAAAAATTTGGAGTAGGTATTAAAATCCATGGAGAAGAAATAAAAACTTTGAGGTTCGCCGATGACATTGTAATTCTGTCAGAGACAGCAAAGGACTTGGAAGAGCAGTTGAACGGAATGGATGGTGTCTTGAAGGGAGGATATAAGATGAACATCAACAAAAGCAAAACGAGGATAATGGAATGTAGTCGAGTTAAGTCGGGTGATGCTGAGGGTATTAGATTAGGAAATGAGACACTTAAAGTAGTAAAGGAGTTTTGCTATTTGGGGAGCAAAATAACTGATGATGGACGAAGTAGAGAGGATATAAAATGTAGCCTGCAATGGCAAGGAAAGCGTTTCTGAAGAAGAGAAATTTGTTAACATCGAGTATAGATTTAAGTGTCAGGAAGTTATTTCTGAAAGTATTTGTATGGAGTGTAACCATGTATGGAAGTGAAACATGGACGGTAAATAGTTTGGACAAGAAGAGAATAGAAGCTTTTGAAATGTGGTGCTTCAGAAGAATGCTGAAGATTAGATGGGTAGATCACATAACTAATGATGAAGTATTGAATAGGATTGGGGAGAAGAGAAGTTTGTGGCACAACTTGACCAGAAGAAGGGATCGGTTGGTAGGACATGTTCTGAGGCATCAAGAGATCACCAATTTAGTATTGGAGGGCAGCGTGGAGGGTAAAAATCATAGGGGGAGACCAAGAGATGAATACACTAAGCAGATTCAGAAGGATGTAGGTTGCAGTAGGTACTGGGAGATGAAGAAGCTTGCACAGGATAGAGTAGCATGGAGAGCTGCATCAAACCAGTCTCAGGACTGAAGGCCACAACAACAACAACAACATCGATTGCACCCGTACCATATTTCTATACACCAGGAATTGCAAGGCTACGATTTTGAACGTCGTGCACAGTTCTGCCACTGGGCACAAGAGAAATTACGGAATGATGACGGATTTTTTGCACGCGTTCTATTTAGCGACGAAGCGTCATTCACCAACAGCGGTAACGTAAACCGGTAAAATATGCACTACTGGGTAACGGAAAATCCACGATGGCTGCGACAAGTGGAACATCAACGACCTTGGCGGGTTAATGTATGGTGGGTCATTATGGGAGGAAGGATAATTGGTCCCCATTTTATCGACGGGGATCTAAATGCCTGCTGATTTCCTACGTAATGTTCTACCAATGTTACTACAAGATGTTTCACTGCATGACAGAATGGCGATGTACTTCCAACATCATTGATGTCCGGCACATGGCTCGCGTGCGGTTGAAGTGGTATTGAATAGCACATTTCATGACAGGTGGATTGGTCGTCGAAGCACCACACCATGGCCCGAACGTTCACCGGATCTGACGTCCCCGCATTTCTTTCTGTGGGGAAAGTTGAAGGATTTTTGCTATCGTGATCCACCGACAGCGCCTGACAGCATGCGTCAGCGCATTGTCAAGGTATGTGCGAACATTACGGAAGGCGAACTACTCGCTGTTGAGAGGAATGTCGTTAGACGTATTGCCAAATCCATTGCGGTTGACGGACATTATTTTGAGCATTTATTCCATTAATGTGGTATTTACAGGTAATCACGCTGTAACAGCATGCGTCCTTAAAAATGATAAGTTCACAAAGATACATGTATCACATTGGAACAACCGAAATAAAATGTTAGAATGTACCTTCGTTCTGTATTTTAATTTAAAAAACCCACCTGTTACCAACTGTTCGTCTAAAATTGTGAGCCATACGTTTGTGACTATTACAGCGCCATCTATCACAAAGCGAAGAAAGTGGTCCAACTAAAACATTCATATTTCTTAACGTACTACACGAATATGTCATAAAAATGGGGGTCCCTATTTAAAAAAATCGCAGTTGATATCCGTTTGACCTATGGCAGCGCCATCTAGCGGGCCAACCATAGTGCCATCTGCTTTCCCCCTTCAAGCTAGACGAGTTTCGTTCTTTGTAGTTTTACGTTTGACGCTTATTTCGTGAGATATTTGGCCCGGACACGATCATTGGACCACCCTGTAAACGCAGTTTATTTACTTTTCGGACTGGCTACGGGGTTTGCTACACATTACCATTCTCAGACCATTCTATGGCCAAAAAATTTGAAAACCTTAGTGCAATAATGCAAGGGAAATTTATAAAACAGTATCCGCTATGGAAAGAATAATTTATAAATTATTGTCCTCCACGGCATCAAACTACGGTTTGTAGTGAATCTTAAAATGCATAGATAGCTCCTTACCCCTGCCATGAAGTTTTTATGCTCGCTTCTCAAGTGGGTCTGTAAAATACTAAAAGAAGAGGTGACTGTTAAGCTTTAAATAGTGGTAAATTTCAGATAGCAGTGATAAGAGTGTCACTTTTTTGTGTTGCGAGCATAAAATTTAAAATTAGGAAATTATGTAACAAAAACTTCCTAAATAGGCGGCAATATTTTCACTGTGGCCACAATTTACGTCTATTGAAAGTTCAACATTCACCTTTCCCTTTTAGTATTCGACACACCTACTTGCGGACGAGCGTGAAAACTTCGTGCCAAAGGTAAGGGGCTACGCGTTTTAAGATTCACTATAAGCCTTTATAAATTACTCTTGCATTATTGTTCTTGCTATGTTATCGACTTTTATCATAGAATGGCCTGAGGATGGCACTCTGTACCGAAATCGATAGCCAGCAGGCAAAATAAATAAACTGCTATTATAGACTAAAACAAACTTTTTGCCAGTATTGTACTGGTCACTGATACAATGTCAGCATGTCGGTAATATGTAGCGTTGTAATTTCTGTAAATAGGTGAAAAAGCTACACTGGGTCCCGGCGAAAGGGTGGGTTGGGGTGAGATATCGGACCTCCTGGGGGAAGGACGGCTGGATGGCCGGCACGCGCGTCTCGGCCAGAAGGCGCGGGCAGGCGGCCTCATTAGTCAGCCGCCAGATAGCACGGCCAGACAAACGGGCCGCCCGCTGCACGCCGTCGCGTCGCACTACGTTATCGGGCGAGGCGGTGACCATCTCGACGGATAGCGCGCCTTCCTTCACGCGAGCCCACCCACCCCCACTCCAGCGTCGTGTCCGTCGTCGTGGCGCCGACTCTTTGCCGTTATTACTGCAAACACACACCATGCATTAGTAAAATTTTGTCCCTACCTCTATATTCGATACATTTTATAACTATACAACGTCAAATACGGATGTACTGTTTGTAAATACGTTCCTATCGGACGAAAGTGTACAGTGGTGACCACTGAATTGTGACGCCTCCGTAACTGACAGCGGCAGCACGACGGCCAGCTTAGACTGTGGTTTATCGTCCTGCGGCGTTGCTAGCTCAGCTTGGTCGGAATTGCACAAACATCACGCAAAGATGGAAGTGATGCGTAAAGCTACGTCATAAACTAAACTGTGCAACAGTCCCACGCGACTAGCGCCAAAGAGGAGAAATGTGTTTTCCGCTTCACCGTGCATTTACGTACAGCCTCGCTATGTACCTTTACTCAGGAATTGGGACCATTTGCACCACAACAGTTACTGACACTCCAGAGCGGCTACGTCTGAAGTATCACGGAATGTCAGCATGGTGAGACTAGAGCATGCGTACGGGATAACTCATTTGTACAAATATTTTATTTGTTAACGTTCTTCCACATAAACGAGAGATACAGTTCCTAATAATTATCCGTCTGACTATCAGCTGTATATACTAAGAAATAACTTTTTTATCAACCCTTTAATTTTTCACGCACTACAGAGAGGAATGCTTATAATGGGATGCCCAAAGGCATTAAAGGACACAGGAGTGGCACCATATAGCCATTTCAGGGGAGTTCCGGTGGTACATACAGCATAGTAATGGGCACCACCGTATATGGAAGCTCCGGACAGAGTGTTTGCCGTACTGCATTATTCGTAATCGTAATCACACAGGTTCGTCTCCTCGCTGGTATGGAGTGGCGTTGGGTACCAACTGGATCGTATGTGGTTGGCATAGCTGCTGAATTGGACAGCATGCTCTACATTTCTGACGTGTTGAGGCCACTGGCTGCTCTCCAACTTCAGGGTCTTCGAGAAACCTTTCAACAAGATAACAGGAGACCGCATATTGCTTATGCTGTCCTGTCATTCCTGAATACAGGTAGTGTTCGACTGTTGCGCGAGCTATCCAACTCTAAGGTATCTCAACGGCTGAAAACATCTGGTTAGCTACTTCGATTGATGACTTCTCGCACAGAGCTGAAGCAGCATGGAATGATATTCAAGTATCCGGGATCGAAGTTCAGTTATACTCGAAGACCAGTCGATTTGGAGCTATTGCCGATGATAGGGCTGTCACCATTGTATTCTAACTTCATCGTCTGATAGTTCTACCACACTGTGCAAGCATAATACGTAAATTTTAATGCCCAGCAGTGTACATCAGTGGGTTACATCAGTTTTTTTTCAGTGAGCTCTCCGATGATTAATTGTTTGTCGGAAACTGATTAATGTACTATGTACAAATTTTCGTTTGTCAGCAATCGAGGCTGGCAGGTAGCCCAGAACTGTAAGTTTTCATCAGACGTAACAGCTCACGAAGTGAGATAGCGCCACTAATTTTCTGCATGTGCATAAACGACCATGGGAAAATGTCGTTGTTGTGTGACTGCAGGGGCAGTCAGCATAACTTTGATATAATTTCTATTTGGTGGCAGTTTCAATGAGGATAAATGCACCTGACTGTGGATGAATGGGAAAAATATTACTGTATAGTTGCAGGTAAAGCGAATGGCTGATTACAATCTTTTTGCAGACGTCCTGGATTATTGTTCTAGTTTTTGAGCCGCTGTCAGGCTGGATCACACGATGATTATCAACCTAAGCTACAGCCTACCTCTAGCATCTCATTGCTGGTTCCTGGTGGATGCCTCACTACGGAATGAATAGTCCGTATTGGAAACTGGTGACAGAGGATTAATTTGCTACTTGCTGATAGATTAAAATTCTGTTACGGTTTAGAGCTCGAGTTCCACCCATACACAACGATCGTATCAACTTGGTAGTAGAAGGTTAACCAGTGACTCTCCTTACAACGTAAACTCTGCCAGTAGCATTGCCCCAAATTCCAATATCCATAAGATCTTTCCTACATATGTTGATGAAACAGAATTCATGGGAGAAGCCATACCACAGCGTGTCAGCAACTACCAAGAGCTTTTCTCCCTGATTTAATCCCTTATGCTTTTGGAGACTATTCATTGTTATGTAACTTCATGGAAAAATACTAGGGAATTCTTACCTTTCATTGGCAATGGTTTTTTTTCTCCTGAGTAAACCGTGTGTGAATCTTCATATAGCTTCATAATTCCAGTACTTTCATTGCTAGTTTACAAAATCGACAGAAGCTATCCAGCATCCTTTGCTGTCCAAGTATTGCGGGAAGAAATGATATCGCGGAGAAACTACATACTAGGAAATTCTTACCTTTCATTGGCAATGGTCTTTTCTCCTGAGTAAACCGTGTGGGAATCTTCATATAGCTTCATAATTCCAGCACTTTCATTGCTAGTTCACAAAATCGACAGAAGCTATCCAGCATCCTTTGCTGTCCAAGTATTGCGGGAAGAAATGATATCGCGGAGAAACTACATAGCCACCGCTGAAGCGTGTGGGAAAAGACGCATGCATCATGAAAACATTTGTTAACCTCCGTTATTGACTTAAAACACACATGCACACACACACCCACACACACACACACACACACACACACACACACACACACACACACACACACACACACAAACACACACCTTTAGTTCCATCGCAAATCATTTACGATAATTGTCAGACATTTTGTATTATTAGATAAGTGAGGAAGCATTTTTTTGGAAATGCATTACTCATCACTTTCTCAGTACATTTGTAATTTATTGGGTTATTTAAAAAGAAGAGACAATGAAGGTACAATAAACTTCCAATTAAAATTACTATTTCATAATCGTTTAGCAAATGATCATCACAAAGTACAGCATGTTGTCAGTACCGTACATTGTAGTGAAAGTAAAATTATTCTGTCTGGAAGGTGTTTCACCTCAGTACAATGTAACAGAACATACCATCAGAAAAGACATAACTAGTTCATATTGTTGATCTCTGCCATTCAGTTTTCTTATAAAGAGTGTCAGTGACACTACACATTTTCCGGACTTTAAATAAGGCATCTTGTTAATTACATTCTAAGACAAAGCAGATATTTGGAATTCTGTTTAAGCTATATTTTCTGAGCTTTCATTGTTTTTGTAAATTCAGAAGAAAATGTTTGAGCACTTTTGAAAACAAATTTTTAAGGAAGACATTTTATTCACTTATTGCTTGGCTTTGCGGATGAATGGCTTAAGCCTTTTGTGCCTTATACATTTAACATATTATTAAAAATAATTTATGTCTATAAATATACGTTTGTCATCTTCATGTTCAGATGAAGAGTGATGTTATTCGATAGCGTAATATATGGACTAGTTTCTTCTTTGCAAATGCTCCGTACAGACGTAACTGTGTTCTTAAAATTACTAATTTCTGACATTTCTGCCTCAGCTTACTATAATCATCCGTAATAAATTAAGTGTATCAATATTTACTTCTTACACGAGATGTAAATCTCACATGAAGAATGACTGTGCAGGACAAATATGCAACAGAACCATGTAGATACAAACGAATACTTATTGTTAGGTGGTCAATGGAATATGCGGGCATTGATCTGATGTATTCTTTTATATGTCATTCTGAAATATATTGCCCATGTTGTCGACATTCCTGTGATGACTACCAGTGAAATAAAATGTATTGACATCGTAAAAATTCTTATTTCGATGGAAGTGTGTCTGTGTACAACAGAAACTATTTACATTTCCCATGTAAAGGACTGAGTATTGCAGCTAACTTTCCTACTGCGTCAACGTGGATGGTTGTCAGAGTTTTGTATCCAAAGAAACGCATGCGTAGGCTCTCAGTGCTATAGAAGATTGTTATGATATTAAAATCATGCTGGATATCTTACATAATACCACCGAATTGCATTTAAAATTCATCAACGCATAGTAAATGCTTTTTAAAATATACTTACTGTTCCTTTCCAACGTCACAATCCTACTGCTTTTAAGGAGAATCCTTCTTTTACAAGGCAATTTCCTTGAAACACTTCGGCCTTACCATTACTCTGATGGTCCCAAAGTAAATATAAAACGAGAAGCACACAGCATCTAGGAAATGCAGTATCGAACTAGATGACTGCAGAAGGGGTCATGAATGCACAGAGGCCTCGACCAAGAGCCGCCTGCAGCGGCTCCGGCCCCCTGGCGCTGCAAGTGACAGCACTTATCGAGATTAAATCGATACTTGCGCTGCCTCTGCCGTGCTAACACACCTGTCAACGGCATCGGTAATCACGGGTGCTTCACCCCTGGCCGAGTAATACCGTGACATCTGCGGAAGTCACTTTCCGTTCTGTAAAACGCTGGTGCGAGCCTCATCTGAAATTAAACCCAGCTCGTCATTCAACCGAACACCATTGTTAGTGAAATTGAGAAAGCGTGTCATACCGAGTTGCAAGGTTTCCCTCGAAGAACACACACACAAACACACACACACACACACACACACACACACACACGCACAAACACACACACACACACACACAGAGAGAGAGAGAGAGAGAGATAGAGACGCATACGCACACATACACGAAGACGCATGACTGCGCGGGCGTTTAAACAGAAAGACGAAGTGAGAGGGAGAGAGATATCGTGGAGAGAGTCTTACTGAAACGCGTACTGAATAAGAGAGGAGGCATTTTAATGACATAATTGTGACGATTAAGAGTTGACACGAGCGAAAAATTGTTACGAGAATTATTTTAAGCTGATCAATCAAAATCATATTTCATGACTTTGATTCGATTAGAAGAAGGCATAATTTTAATCCCTGGCTTGCACAGGGTGACTCCATGCAATTTTAATTAAGATTACACTGGAAACCATTGTGTGGTACAAATGGCGTTCGAATGTATGTACATCTAAAAACTATCATTTCAAAAGAGATTATGCGGTATCTTGGCTCACTAGGAGACCTCTTCCCATACTTACAGTCAACTTTTGCCAGTGACTGTAAGTTAGCAACAGTTACAAGGAGTGTTAACCTGTGCAGCAGAAGTGCTTCTAGGTATGTTTCATCCGTTTCAGGCTTCCGTACTTCAATCGGTGGAAACGGAATCTTTATGGGATAACTTAGTTGGCCGTAAGCTTGTCTGTGTGTCAGCCGGACTGCTAAAAACTCTTTTCCTCAGGACAGGAATACATATCAAGCTGAACATACGTCACATATTTGATACGTTGGTGAGATCGCTATCAATGACAGGCAACAGTTGTCGAAATTCTTGATTCTTGGAGTTGATGAAATGTTCACATGCATAATTAAGCTCGTATGGATCCTTTATGTGTTTCGGGCCACTGTTGAGGCCTTAATAAGTTGATGCGAACCGCATCTGGTAACTGCAATTGAAAACATTGTCTGTAATTAGTTGCTCAGTTGCACGTAGACGGTCTTAATCTCGAATCATTAACAAAATTTTCAGTGTTTGATGAAGTTTGTCGTAAAACGTTACTACTTCTCACAAAAAAACTGAAATAAAAATTACTCTGATGTTACGGATTACTACAGTATGTAATTATAATGTCAGACTATCCTCAGCACGAAGTTTGGTTTAAACGCTGCTGTGTTCTACTAGCCATCGTCCTTATGGACTTTAAAATTGCTTTTCCACCCGTTACAGAGGCACCTATAACTTAATGAAGATTCTGATATACTTAGAAACTTTTCAGTTATCATGGTAATATATCAGTAAATGAGATAATCGAAATGACGACTAAGAGAAAAGATTTAACTTCAGTCTTTGTATTTGTAGTCTATTACGCACTTAAGTCACCGAGCCACAATATGTAAATATGAAAATTAATTTGAATAATTGTGACCATTTTGATAACTTTCTAAATACTTTTCTCATCAGAAAACTGAACATCATTCAACTATGATGAGTAACTGGTTCAAAGGGAGTGGCATATTTGATTGCAGAATGAATTTTCACTCTGCAGCAGAGTGTGCGCTTATTTGAAACTACCAGGTACCTTAAACATGTGCACTGGACCAGGATCCAGGTTCGAGTCCCAGTCTGCTGCACGTTTTAAATCTTCCAGCAAGTTTCATATCTGATAAACTTATTTTTCACTTCATTATCAGGTATCATAGATTTTCTTTAGTGGAAATACATGCAAAACATAGAAAGTCATCCATATCGATCAGATTTGGTGCGATTGATTAATTTCTGTTCCCAGTAAAACAACCGCTTTAAAAATGTCAAAAATTGTTAACAGTTAGATTCTATGTTTAGCATCTTACCTTAACCGTGTGTCAGTGAAGTACAGCGATGACCCCCAAAGCGTGCGATTTACCACTGAGAATCATTCGTAAGATGTTCGCTTCACGTGACCAGTATATAAAAGTTCATCATTTTCACCTGATGTGAAACAGCACACCGATACCTCCTGAGCAGATCTCAGATTATAAGTGCCTTTCAAAGAAAGAGAACATAAACGAGAAAAACCATTTGCTGAAGATTAAGTGAGTAATTTAACGATACTGGGTTTGACAGCAATCAGCAGACGCAAAATTAATATTGCTGTCCCTCTCTCTCTGCGTCTATTTCCCTGTACCTCTCTCTGCATCTTTTTACCCTCTTCTCCTTTTTCCCCTTGTTTGAAATATTAACTGCATAGCAAAAATGAAGAGCTAGTTTGCTGTAAGATCTGTTTCTTTCTTAAACATGAGTGGAGGATGCGAAAGAACCTAAGATGGATATTTAAGGTATTGTACATCCAGTATTGGACATCCAGTTATGATTATTTCTTTACAACCAAGATGGTTGGTTGGTTGTTGTGGGGAAGGAGACCAGACAGCGAGGTCATTGGTCTCAGCGGATTAGGGAAGGATGGGGAAGGTAGTCGGCCGTGCCCTTTGAAAGGAACCATCCCGGCATTTACCTGGAGCGACTTAGGGAAATCACGGAAAACCTAAATCAGGATGGCCGGACGCGGGATTGAACCGTCGTCCTCCCGAATGCGAGTCCAGTGTCTAACCACTGCGCCACCTCGCTCGGTACAACCAAGAGAAGCCTCCCCGAATAATAACAGGTTTCTAAACCCATACAGATACCCGTGAATAAATTTAACTGTTAATTTTTGGTAGCTATGAAAATCCCTGTAATATTCCAAACTAAAAAAAGTGGACATGTAGTGCTTAGCCGATGTATGAATATTTCACGTCTTTACTATTACATGTTTTTCATTTCGAATCTTACAAATACTATAATAGCCACAAAAAAATGCACAATATAAAACTTTCAAGAATATCTGCATGAGTTTGAGAATCTGCATGGACTAGGAGAAATTATTTTATAACTTTCAGTCTGATTTAAAAACGTTTTATGTTAAAAATAATAACTGCTTTAATTTCTAGGACTGCATCGTTGTACTGTAACGCGTTTGAATCAGCAAATAAATCGGTAACCGTGTGAGCAACATCGTATTAGAACATCCAGTAAATGAATCTACATACCACTGAACCTCTTCCGGTGATTGGCCTCGTTAAAGAGTTACACCGAGGACCAACTATTCTTTCTTTTCTGTTATAGTATCAGTACTCTAACATGCAATCATGAACACTATACACTAACATGCAATGCGTTTTGCAATATGGGGGCATGAATCTCTCTCAAAGAGCATTTATGCATAGCGTAATACGAAATAATGTTCATTAATAGAATCACAGCCGATCGGGATTAGCCGAGCGGTCTTAGGCGCTGCAGTCATGGACTGTGCGGCTGGTCTCGGCGGAGGTTCCAGTCCTCCCTCGGGCATGGGTGTGTGTGTTTGTCCTTAGGACAATTTATGTTAAGTAGTCTGTAAGCTTAGGGACTGATGATCTTAGTAGGTAAGTCCCATAAGATTTCACACACATTTGAACATTTTTGAATAGGATCACAGACAGTGTTTCAGGAAAGAACTTCCACGTTAATGATGCGTAATTTAATGAAGAAATCTTCTACTTTGGAACACACCCTGTATTGGTAGCTTGCGTCGTGTCTTGGATTACTCACGTCATTCCGTTTCTTTCACGCGTGAAAGCCAATGTTAATCGTAGTAAATAGAGCTTCACTAGACGACGAGTTGAATTAAAATTATTCGATCTCAAAATAGTGTTAACTGACGCATCTGCAATCCAGCAATGCCACACTTGAGTACTAGCCGCGCCAACTTGAAATGTAACGTGCACTCGTACTATTTCGAAAAGAGCAAAACACAACCTTGGACTAGTAGTAGTAGTAGCTATATTCATCTGTAGATATCCTTTTACAACGATATGGGACATGTCGAAGTATTTACAACTTTAGACCAATTTAAAATAAGCTGATTCGCATACACATACATTTACAGACTTCTAGTTACAGACAATCATTAGATTTACTCCTGGTACAATAGTTTTTTTTTACAAATAACTTATTAAATAATGTAATGCCACACTATTTACTCATATCTTACTATCAATCACTGCACACACTGTACACACATTGTTTCATAACACTTCACTCACTACACACTCAAACACATACACACTGATGATCTCTGGGCCGTTTTCTCTACTGCAGCTTCCCATTTCCTAACCAGAAAAACTGAGTCAGCATCCCTCTATAATGAGTGTGATGTTGGGTTCAGAAAGAGGAAGAGGTGTTAGTATAGTGCTACGCATAGCTTGGGGTAAGTTTTTCCAGAAAAGGAAAAAAGAAGGAGAAAAACAGAGTAAAGGTGTTATGTGGAATGTGAATGTTTTATAATCACTAGTATTATTTATTTTTATAACTTTTTTTTTACCAAACCCCTACTCTGTTTTATCTAAGCAATCCTTCAATGTATAAGATGTATTGCATAGCAGGTACTTTTTAGCTGCCTTTTTAAATAAGTCTATTTTTGCAATTTCTTTAATGTCTTTTGGTAATTTACTGTACAGTTTTATTCCTTGGTAGAAACGCTGTTTTGAATTTTATGTTTATTTTTTCTTGGTAAATGTAAGCTGAGTCTAGCTCTTGTTCCAGGGTCATGGACTGACCTGCTTGTGCAGTAATTACCAATGTTATTTTTTATATGTGCGATTGACTGGTAAATGTATTCACACGGAGCAGTTAAAGTCCCCAGTGTTTTAAACAGATCTTTACAATGAGCTCGACTACTATTTTCGGTTATTATTCTTACGGCTCTTTTCTGGGGTTTGAAAACTGTGTCCACATTTTGTGCATTTGTTTCCCAAAAAAGAATGCTATAGCTAAGAACTGAGTGTAGATGTGAATAGTATGTAACTAAAAGACACTGCATGCTACACACCGATGATAGGATTCTATGGGCACGAAATGCTGATGACATTCTGTTTGCAAGAACCTTTGCGTGTTCACACGGCTTGAACTGAGAATCAGTATTCATTCCTAGAAATTCTGCATGTGTTACACAGTCTATGGAGGTGCCATCTACATTTAATTTAACATTGTCATTTTCCCTCTTCAAACTGAAATTCTTGGTATTAGTGTTCTTTATGTTCAATGTCACTTTAATACTTATTGACTAATGGGAAAACTTCCGTGAGAGTTTAATTTGCTTCCTATGCAACGAGTTCTCTTGTTTTCTCTTTGACTATTATATTGCTGTCATCAGCAAAGAGAATTTTTTCACCATGAGTAACACTACTGGGAAAGTCATTATGTATACCAGGAATAGTATTGGTTCTAATATGCTATCTTGCGGAACCCCTATATTAATGTATTTTGGTTCTGATAAGTGTTTTACTAAATATTTAGATGTATTTGAGGTATGTGTTATCTCTGCTCTTTGTACCCTATCTGCTAGGTATGATCGAAACCAGTCATTAGCTACGTGTTTTATTCCTAATGCCTCTAATATATTTAATAGAATCTTGTGGTCGACTGTATCAAACGCCTTAGAAAGATCCAGAAATATGGCTGTGACACATTCATCTTCGTCAAGAGCATCAAATACAACTTTTGTGAATTCTATTATAACTGACTCCATATTTTTGCCACTTTGGAAACCAAACTGTGATTCGCTTAAAAGAGTGTATTTATTCAGGTAATTCATTGATTTGTCTTTCAAAATATTTTTGAGAATGGTCACAGCAGGGGGTTGGGCTGGTAGTTTTCTATGTCTTCTGCATTACCTTGCTTAAGCAAAGGTAAAACTCTTGCCTGTTTTAACTCCTCTGGAAGTGTCCCTGATGTGAAGGATTCATTTATTATATTTGTTAAGGGGCTTGTATAATCTCTATCCATTGTTTCAGTAGACACACTGGTACTTCATCTAAGCTTACTGACTTTTTATTTTTTAGTTTTTGAAAAGTTTTATTGACTTCATTCTCTGTGGTTGGAAGTAACATCACTGTATTTAGTGCAGCATTATTTACAGGTATTATATTTGTTTTGGGTGAGTTTTGCTGTAATTTCTCTGCAGTACTAGAAAAATGTTCGTTTATATAGTTTGCTAAGCGTTGTAGATCATTTATTACCCTTTACTTATATGGATATGGTGTCTGCTCTTTCGGACATGTCCGAAAGAACAGACACCATATCCATGTAAGTATATTGGTCTGGCAACACCGGCCATGATCTTCTTCTTCTGTGTGGATCCACACACATTCCCCAAACTCTTACGGGACTTGGTAAGAGTGTCTTCGACGAGTAAAGAGTGTGTTGGGGTGGACACTACGAATGTAGTGTGTCGACATACAAGGTGAGAATGTGGGTATCGCGGGAGGCGTGCGCGAGATGGTCCCTGCAGTCCCGCTATTCTCTGTGCCCTTGGTGGCTCAGATGGATAGAGCGTCTGCCATGTAAGCAGGAGGCCCCAGGTTCGGGTCCCACTCGGGGAACCCATTTTCACGTGTCCCCGTTGAAATATATCAATGCCCGTCAGCAGGTGAAGGTATTAAGATAATTCTAATTTATTACCTTATCCCCATCTCTTAGTATTAGGCTATTTTGCGTTTGGTTGCCTATCCCAACTTCCTTTGTTATAACATCCAAGACTGTTTTGCTTTTATTCTTTGCATTATATATTATTTTGTAATTAAATGACTTTTTTGCAGCAATTAGTACCTTCCTAGAGATCTTTTTGTATCTATCCTAGAAATTTAAGAATTGTGGATCATTGCGACTCGCTTTCATGGAACTGAGGTATTTAAGTGGTGGGGAAGACTTCTTAATACCTGCTGTTATCCGTATGTTTTTGTAAGACGTTGATACATACATGTATACTTCTGGAACTGCCTTTTCAAAGTTCAGTTTAAGTAATGTGGAGAATTAAGAGAATTTCATATTCACATTGGTTTCCTTTTACACTTCATTCCAGCTTTCTTTTGCTAGTTCTTTTGAAAAATCTTTTATTGTGATTTCTGATAGATGTTGTTTGTAGGCTTGTAGTTCAGAGAATGATTCGATGCCTGATTTTACTGTTGTTATTTGACAGAGATGGTCTGATAGTACAAGATCTTTTACAGCTTTATCACATATTTCCCTGTCCATATTTGTGGCCACATGGTCAATTACTGATGTAGTCATTGTGGTAACCCTTGTGGCGCTATTGACCAATAGGGACATGCCAAAACTTTGACAGATATTTATGAGGGTGCTGCTGGATTCATTTATGATATTTGTGTTGATGGCAATGTCCCCACACAGAATTACGTTGACCTTTGTACTTGAGTCTTTAGAGCTTCTGTTAATTTATTGAAAAAAGCGTCCACACTACCCCTAGGAGCTCTATACACACACAAAATGATTAATTTCTTTGTGATATCAAGCCCTGTTAATTCAATAGCTGATATTCCAAAGTGTTTGTCTTCATTTACTGTACTGACGTCATGTCTTGATTTGAACTTTGTTCCTTTTCTGATATAAATGCATGATCCTCCACCCTTTGAAACAGTTCTGCAGAAAGAGTTTTTGCCCTTTCACATAATGATAATACTATATGTTGGATTTCTGTGTCGCTACACAAGTGTTCAGTAACACAAACTACAGTGCAGTTCAAAGATTGGAGCTCAACTTCTAATAGTTGTATATTATTTAATATTGATTGCATGTTTTGATGGAAGATTGTTAAGTCTGTGAAATGCCTCATGTTACTCTTTCAAATTGTTTGTATTTCTTTGTGGCATCTGGTATATGTCACATTTGGAGTGTTAAAATCTGTCTTGTGAGTGATAGTTTCAGTACTTTTTAAGCTGCTGGAGATACTCTTTAGGCAGGGCAACCAGTTGTCTGGATTTATCCTAAAAAGACCTACTTTTCCTACCCATGACAACATGTATTTGACTATTTGTGGTCCGGTATCCACCCCCTATAGTTTCTTGAATCAGCTGTACCAATCTTCCCTTCCCAGTCCTTTTTAGGTGTAGGCCATGCCTAGTGAAAGACCATCCGTTGATAGTCCGACGGGCACCAGAACAACATGAGCAAAGTTGGCTGCCCTCAGAGCCATCCCGAACCCCACATTGATTCGCGTGACAGCACCATGAAGGCGTGGTCGATCATGGCGCCGTAACAGCTCAACAAAGTGTACGTTGGTGCTATGAATCAGGGAAGCTACCTTGTGCAGGTCTCCATCTATGTCATATGCTCCATCCCTGTCCTAACTGTTCCCCACCACACCCACTATCACTACATGGTACTCTCTTGTAAATTCCTTACATACAGATCTTAAGTCCTCTATCACATGACTTAGCCCTGCATTTGACTTGAAGATACTAGTGACCTGGTAAGCTGCCCCTAAACTTTCCTGTAACTGAGGACCTACACCTAGCCCATGGCTACTACCTAGCAGCAGCACTTCCTTCTTCCTAACACTTTATACATTCCTAGGCTTCTTGGCCTCGGTTGAAGTGTGCTGCGCATTCCCTGCTTATCGTTCTACCTGAGGCTCCTCTCCACTTAACTCTGGCAATGGTAGATACCTGTTTTTGGTGTTGATGATGAAACGGTCAGATCGCGTTCTCTTTCTTCTTATTCTACTACCAGCTGCCAGTTCTCAACCACCCTCCTCCCATTTATCTCCCTTGATCCTTATCAGTTCCTTTCTTCTTCAATAAAATAAGCCTACGCTTACAGTTCCTTCCTTGTTTCCTCCAACTGTGCCTGAAGGGCAGAGATATTCCTTTCCTGTTCCCGAATCAAAATATTCCTACTGTATACTCTGCAGTTCCAGGAGGGAGCCTCTTCTGTTCTCCCAACATTCTCCCCCCAGTGAAAATATTTCCAACGAGATTGGCAATAAATCTCTCTACTCGTACCCTATAATAGCTCCCACATTTCTCACTCATGGTCAATTTCGAAAGAATAATTACGTTTAAGGAATGTTTTAAATTTGTCAAGGACGCGAGACTGGCTGTGTGTAAACAAAAAATCACCAAGGTCTATTTTGCGGTGGTTGTTGTTTTTGTACTGATTTAGAGATACATTGACAGAAGAATGAATTATTAATCACTTTACTTTTAAAGAATTTACGTTATTAAGTGTGTTTAGTCGGGTTTTTAAACGTTTATAACGCCTATCTAACTAGTAAACAATACGAAATGTGTTACAGTAGTTAAATACGATTTAGAAACGTTTAATTACACTATTATTGCGACAATAGTCGTTGATGAAACTAATAGCTGTCTTTTTTTAACGAATTTAGCACTATCAAGAAAAACTTGAATAGAGTTTTTTGTGTTCTGTCACGCAAAATTACGGGTTACGTCGCGTTTATCGGGACTTCGGATAACACGAAGTTTTTTTCAAGAACAAGCTCTGCTGGGACGCTAATATTCAGTTGTGCGACAAGAACGGATGCTATATCAAGTATACGAAACAAAGAAAATCTAAATTTGACACTACTTCCTCTTAAATAAGTTCTTTTAACGGACGAAGAAAACACCTGTAATCTCACTCGGTGGCCCTGTCTGATTTTCTGTTAGATCACAGGACCTTGCCATGCAATCACTCCTAAAGTCCATTTGCTTTGGCTTAAGCATTTCCTAAGTTTGATTCCGAATATAAATCACGCGTACACTTTCACCTCAACACATACACAGTTTATGTAACAACATCGTACTAGTATTCAAGAGTGTTAGCATGTACATGATAAATTAATCCGCCAGCAAGTATTCTTATTACTTCCAAACAAAATCCTGTGCAAAACATTTTCATGGAATTATATCTTCCAAACAAACTTCCTGGCAGATTAAAACTGTGTGCCGGACCGAGACTCGAACCCGGGACCTTTGCCTTTTGCGGGCAATTGCTCTACCAACTGAGCTACCCAAACACGACTCACGCCCTTTTAGGAGCCGTTCCTGCTTTGACAGTTTCCATGTTTTATCGTTCTCATTTTTCAGACTTTGTATTATTTTTGGCAACTTTATTTGCTACATTTTTATATTCTTTTCAACAAACTAAATTTTTTTAGTCATCTGTATTCTGTGTGGATTGATGCGGCCATCCACGAATTCCTCTCCTGCGCTAACCTCCTCATCTCAGAGTAGCACTGCACCCGACTGCTCAGTTATTTGTTGTATGTGTTCTAATGTCTGTTTTCCCCTAAAGTTTTTATCCTCTACATCTCCTTCTAGTAACATGGAAGTTATTCCCTGATACCAGTCATCCTGTCCTTTCTTCGTCCTTCTTCGTCCATCACGGGTAATTTTGCCTCCAAGATAGCAGAATTTTTTAACTTCATCTACCTCGCGATCTCGAATTTCTATGTTTTTAGCTCTGTATTTTCTTTTCTGCTATATCTCATTGCCTTTGTCTGTTTCCGGGTAACTCTGAAACCGTTTTATGAACTCTTTAGAGTGTTCATTTCATCCAACAGATCCTGTAATTTGTCTTCACATTCACTGCGGACGCGCGCGGGGTAGCCGCACGATCGAGGCGCCTTGCCACGGTTCGCACAGCTCTCCCCGTCGGAAGTTCGAGTCCTCCCTCGGGCATGGATGCGTGTGTTGTCCATAGCGTTAGTTAGTTTAAGTTACCAGCATCTGTGGTTACCCCGTAATAGTTGTCCTCGCCGTTTCAACTGAGCTGCCTTTCCTGGTGTTCCCCATCGCCGCATTCACATCCCTAGCAAGCTTCAAATGCCTTTCGTCGTTTCTCAGTACTTCAGTATCTTACTTCCATCCTTCTTTCAGACGATTCTCTTAAACCAGTCTACTCATCATCATTACTACATTGTGATCCGAGTTTGTATCTTCGGATGAGTACGCTTTACAATGCCCGCCCGGTTAGCAGTGCGGCCTTCCCGGCGGGAAGGCGCACCGGTCCCCGGCACGAATCCGCCCGCCGGATTGGTGTCGAGGTCCAGGGTGCCGGCCAGTCTGTGGATGGTTTTTAACGCGGTTTTCCATCGGCCTCGGTGATGCGTGTTGGTACCCTTTATTCCGGCTCAGTTACGCTATGTCGGCGATTGCTGCGAAAACACTTTCTCCACGTACGCGCCCGGCCGGAGAGGCCGAGAGGTTCTAGGCGCTTCAGTCTGGAACCGCGCGACCGCTACGGTCGCAGGTTTGAATCCTGCCTAGGGTATGGATGTGTGTGATGTCCTTAGGTTAGTTAGATTTAAGTAGTTCTAAGTTCTAGGGGACTGATGGCCTCAGATGTAAAGTCCCATAGTGCTCAGAGCCATTTTTCCACGTACGCGTACACCGTAATTACTCTACCACGCAAACATTGGTGCTACACTCGTCTGGTGTGAGACATTCCTGGGGGGGGGGGGGGGGGGAGTGGGGGGAGTGAGTGGACAGCTGTAGCCTGTGCTGTGGTTGTGCACCACTGAGGGCTACGGCGGGGACGAAGCCTCTCCGTCGTTTCTAGGTCCCCAGTTCCATACAATACAATGCAATACGCTTTACAATCCAATATCAAATTTCAGAATCTCCGTCTGACTATGATGTAATCCAGCTGGAACCTTCCCGCATCTCCCAACATTTCCCACGTATACCTCTGCCTCTTGTCATTCTTGAACAGCGCATTTGCTATTACAATCCGAAATGTATTGCAGAACTTAGTTAACGTTTCTCCTCTCTCATTCCCGCTACCACACCCATATTCTCCCGCAACCTTTTCTTCTATTTGATCCTTCAACCACGTTCCAATCCCCCCGTGACTACTGATTTTCACTTCGATTTACGTACTTAATTACCTGTTCAATACATTCTTTTTTTATCTCTTCATCTGCTGCCTACAACGTAGGATTGTATACCGTAACTGTCATTGTCTGCGTTGGTTCTGTGACGTATTTGATGAGACTAACCCTATCTCTGAACTGTTCATAGTGGGTCACACTCTACCCTACCTTTCTGTTCTTGACGAATATGATTTACTGTTGGTACTATTGCCCTATATTCGTCTGACAAGAAATCCTTGTCTTCTTTCCATTTCACTTCACTGACTACCACTACATCTAGATTGAGCCTTCGTGTTTCCCTTATTAGATTCTCTTAGCTTTCCTATTACTTTCAAAATTTTGACATTCCATGCTCCAACTCGTAGAGTACTATCCCATCGTTGGTTATTCCATCTTTTTCTCGTGGCCACCTTCCTCTTGGCAGACCCCTCCTGCAGATCCGAATGGGGACTAATCCGGATATTTTGCCAACACACAAATTTTTCAGTTACAGATCCTGTGGATGCACATTACGTGTCTTTAATGTAGTGGTTTCCATTCCTTTATGCATCCTCATGCCGTTGATCTTTGCTGATTCTTCCACATTTTAGGGGCAGTTCCCTATCCGAAGAGCAACAGAGTGCTCTGATCCTCTGTCCGCTCCTACGCCCTCTTTGACAAGGCCATTGGCATAACGTGGGTGATTTCGTATGCCGGAAGTCCTTAGATGCCATTGCTGATGATTTTTAGTCAGAATTTAAACAGTCGCTTTGTTAGAACCTGGAACCAGAATGATTTCATTATTAGCTAACAAGTGTGCAGTCAAGTTCACTTAAAATGATATGTCTGAAATTTAATTATCGTTCCTTGCGCTCCTTTTCCTTTCATAAAATCAACGATAGCAAGTTTTTCATCGAGAAATCGTCCCAGGCATGACCCTTCACATAACTAGCGTACTATGAAAAATATATAAAGTGCGTTTATTCTTCGTTCAGTTACATCGAAAACAGTTGCAACTGAGTGAAATAAAGCCTGTGGCTTCATAAATTTTACTATTAATACCATGAGTTTCTTCACGTGATGCATGCCTTCAAAATTTAGTCAGAGTGCTTCTTGATGTATAGAACAATGCATCCCGTCTGTCGATAGTTGTATTTCTTTGCTTTTTCATTGACAACAAATCTTTAAATACTTTTGCATTATTTTGTAATATCGTTTCATAACATATTTACAGTACCCGTTGCTTATGAGACGACAAGGTATCCAACAGAATTTTCTCTCCTGTCACTGGCATTTCTTTTTAAAGGCTTGTGACGATAGATTGCTAGACAGTCTGTTTTGGTACCAACAGTACAGAACCAATGAACGTCGTTCATACCATGAACAAACAGCGAAGGTTAAATCAGTGCTGACACCACGATTCTGTCGAACTGAAGAGATTTGTGCTAAGTACCAAACCGCATTACTAAATGAAAAGTCGCACGGTACCGAGTACTTCCGGGAAGGATCGGGCAAATCCGAGACAGATCTACCTTTGGTCGGCACGCGGTCCGCACAGCCGAGCTGCGTGCTGCGTGAGTTTTGACACACCGTTCCCGGCCCTGCAGTAAAACATTCTGCACTCGACATTCATTTAATATGAAATCGAAAATAACAATGCTTGCACCCAGCGTTGAGTGCTGAAATATTTATACTGTAAAGACTACAACGTAGTCTAGCTGTCATCTTGGGGTCCACTGGAAATAAATTCATTCAAACTTCCTGAAAGTTTTCTACCATCTAAACTACCCAAGCACGACTCATGACACGCGCTCAGATGGTGGAGCACTTCCCTGCGAAAGGCAAAGGTCCCGAGTTCGAGTCTCGCTCCGGCACGCAGTTTTAATCTGCCAGGAAGTTTCATATCAGCGCACACTCCGCTGCAGAGTGAAAAATCTCATTCTGGAAACATTCCCCAGGCTGTGGCTAAGCCCTGTCTCTACAATATCATTTCTTCCAGGAGTGCTAGTTCCGCAAGGTTCGCAGTAGAACTACTCTGATGTTTGGAAGGTAGGAGACGAGGTACTGGCAGAATTGAAGCTGTAGGCGCGGATCGTGAGTGGTGCATGGGTGACTCAGATGGTAGAGCACTAGCCCGTGAAATCAAAGGTATCGAGTCTGAGTCTCAATCCGGCACGCAGTCTTAATCTGCCAGGACGTTTCATATCAGCTCACACTCCGCTTCGGAGTGAAACTCTCATCCTAATAGAACTACAGTGCTTCAGCCGCACAACCATAAAGACAGCCCACTCCATTTACGAGGTGAGACTTTGTCTAGCTAGACTCTGACGACACTGGTCCCTGAAACAATAAAAATATTTCAGCACACGCTCTTGAATGCAAAACGTTTTATTCATCACCAAATGTGAGAGAGCGCTCTGCAGAATGTGCAATATACAAATCTAGAAGTTAGTACAGTATTATTGTGTAGACAATATTTGATCTGAGTACAATATTAATTAACGTAAGCATTATAAAATTCTTTCTGGAAGAGACCTAACTGGGAATTACTTAACAGTCTTGAGGCGACATGCATACTCCCAGTTCAGGCAACAATAAAGGTTACAAATGGTTAGTACACAGAATTTGCAACAGCCAGGTAATATTAAACGAGAAATCAGAGAACGTCTCAGTTCTCTAAATGATACTCGTAGAGTGTAGATTCACAAATTTTTAAAACAAAGCTGTTCTCTCAGGCTGCCCACGAGATCCTAGATCTGGGTCCATTCAGGTCGCCAGAATCAACCAGCGTAATTGCACCCACGGAAATCAGTAAACTTAGCCTTGATCCAAAACTGTGGAACGGCCAGCCAGTTACTCATTCTAGTAGGACATGCACCATAACTTTCACCTCTGCAATAAGTATGACATGAGCTGTAGCACGTATCAAAAACTCGCATTCCGACTACACAGCCAGAAATAACAGTTGACGTACAACGATCCATATCGCCGTACATGGCCGTCTGCAACCAGTCCGGATACAGAAACGATCCACTAGCTCCCCCTCACAGTTCAATCGCGGACGCCGAAGTGTCTAGACGTTCTCAGAGTTTCGCTCTACCGCCAGACGCCTGAGTTTTCCTTACAGTGTGTGAACACTAGTTTTGCGTTTGGTACGGTTAAATGTAGAAAACTATAACATCCGAATTTCCTTATGGTGACCTCATGCCCCCCCATGTACAGTGCGGTATATGACGAAGGGAGGAGATTTCTACATCACTGCAGGTCAACATCGTCAAAAACCGGCTACCCAGCGCTTTCAACGTGCAGTTCCCTTTCAGCTGCTCCAGGAAATTCATTTGACAACACGATGGATGCTATGAGCTATTCATTAGCAATCGTTAGGGGTTGAATTAGAATACTCCCCGAAAAAATCAAGTTTTCAGAACAGAGTCCCACTGGATTCTCCAGCACGAGACATTAGCGACCAAATGGGGTTAGTCTGGACGTAAGGAATTCCTAAATCTTCACTGCAGCAGCTAACCAAGTATCGTCTGCTACGTATGCTGTAAATGTAGCTTGTTCTCTCGTAACAGTAGCTGCCGGTTCTGCTCCCAACCAAAAAAATTATTGTCAACACTCCTCCCACAGGAGTTGCAACTGCTCAGCGATCTCCTAATTTCTACAGATTTACATATAGTGGTCCATATACAGTTTATATGGAAAGATTGGATAAAAGCTTAAGCCGTCTGAACTCTATGGCTGTAGGCAAACTTTCCCTTCTTTCCTTGCCAGAGCTCAAAAATGCTGTAATTAATAATTCAAAAATGATTCAAATGGCTCTGAGCACCATGGGACTTAACTTCCGAGGTCATCAGTCCCCTACAACTTAGAACTACTTAAACCTACCTAACCTAAAGACATCACACACATCCATGCCCGAGGCAGGATTCGAGCCTGCGACCGTAGCGGACACGCGGTTCCAGACTGTAGCGCCTAGAACCGCTCTTCCACCACGGCCGGCAATTAATATTTCCTCTGTGGGCAAAACCAAAGTGAAAATCGGATTGAAAACTCCTGATACGGTGAATATCTTAGCAAATATTGACATTAAAATCTTAAAAAAAAACAGTATTTTCGATTCCTTCTTTTGCTATCGACAAAATGTGAATAATAACAAAAGCGGATTCAGAACTTGACGAACTGATATTTTGAAAACAGAGCAATCTGCCTTCCAAATTGTACGTGTTAGAAGATTTATTACGCTCAACGTGTGGGATGGTAAAGAGCAAAATGCCAAACAGCAGACGTCATTGTTAACCTTCGATTCCTAAACTTCACCGGAAGCTGTGTCTGTTTATGGAACTAGACGTCCTGTAGATCTTTATGTGTCTATCGTGAGACAGTGCTTCAATTGCCTTCGTTATGGGCACATCAGGAAACTAATTCGTCCCAGATGAGATTCGTGAAATATAGTGTGTCTCATTCTGTAGAATCCTACACCTACTCGTATGCTAGCTTACGCGTCCGTCACATTTCTTGTCTGTGCCATCATTACTGCTTCGACAAATTTCGTCGTTCCAACTTTAAAAGCACACAACTTATACGGCTGCTGCCCACCACAGGCATTCGGCGTCTACGTCACGGAAACCCGGACACAACTAAATGTGTGGATGTGCGTAAACAGACGAACCTTGCCGGCGGAGGGTGGAAGTAACAGACACGGTAACGTAAGTGAGTGGTCTCATACCGAAGCCTACCCGATACACTCCACGAAACGTACAGACACATCTTGCAGCAAGAATCCCCTTCAGTCTCCGAAAAATACCAAATCAACGACAGCCCGCAGTTCAGGTGACGTGTAAAATAATAAATTTTATTGACATTGTCATCCATCATATGCGACAAAACAGTGTCAGGAACCATACCGTTATCTGGCACATCGTCACTGCCATCTTTCATTCTCTCTCTGCTGGGTTATTAAGCCTATGAAAGTACTGCAATGGAACGCAAGATCCACTAACTCCAACACAGAAAGCTTGCAAAGAATACTAGTAAGTCATCCTGATATAGGCCGGCTATGCGAAACGTGATTAACTTATCAGACAATTCACTTTAAAAGTTATTTCGTTATAAAGGAGGACCGTCTCAATGGAAAAGGCGGCGCTGCTATATTGACAAAAAATTCGCTGTAACATCAACGATACCCGCTCCCTGTAAGAAACAACGACACCGAATTGGTTGCTGTGTTACTAGAACACAATTGTGTCGCCGTACAGAATGATTTCATGACGATATTACAAACTTTCAGGGATGATGGAGAGGGGTATATGTATCTATATGAGGTAAGGGACTCTTGTCTGGAAACGACCGAGCCGAAAATCATAAGCTAAACTCATTCTTATACCTCTGTCAATGGAATATTGGTACTGTTGTTCTCATGATCGTAGGGTATACCACTTTCAAAAGTGGCAGGATGGACAAGTACGAGAAACAACGTGCTGCAAATATGGGCTCCAAAATGGACGCCTTAAGAGCTATTGGCACTTATTCAGTGGAAGAGATGTATTTCATACCGAAGATAAAGAAGTGCTCATAGGTCTTAAAGGTGTGTAGTTTAGAGCCCCTGTTTACTAGAATTGTTTTGCTTATTTTGGCCCATACTGCCACCTGTGAAAATAGTCTGCACTACAGTCTTAGTAACAACAGAACGGTTATATGTATTCCATTGTCAGAAGCACCAGAATCATTTTCGACTGCAACTTTTACGGACCTCCCATACCTCAAATTTATACATTTACACTGGCCCATCAGCCCCGATATTTTGTGACAGCACGGAATCACTCTTTATAAAGCTATCGATAATAGTATCGTGGTAGATGAATGATGATAATAAGCCAGCTTCGGCCTCACATTCTAATAAGTGGTGGCCATCAGTCCATCATTTAGCATGGAGAGGAGATATTACAGACAGGTAAGACCGGGATTTGACGAATGTTACAGGAGTCAATAACCTAGTGACAGTCGACGGTGGAGCCCATACTATGGCATCTCCCGCTTTAAGTAGACGTTCAGCGATATACGTCACGCTTCGCATCCCCTGTTTGCTGAACTTTCTAATTGGCAGGTTAAAGCAGATTCATTGGGAAACGATCGTCACCCGATAGGATTCTACATGAATATAAATGTTGATACTACACAAATACGTTACCATAACAGTAAGCGAAAAAATTCGTAAGCTAACTGTGACAAATATAAGGCACGGCTCGAGGGAAATCGTTACGGAAAAAAGATGTTTATCGGGCTTCCATCAACGCTATGAAGGTCGCAGTGGGTGTCAGCGTTCCGAAGGAAAAAGAATTAACTTATCTCCAGATTTCTAATTTCGGTAACTTTATGGAAATGTGATAAATAAATGCGTGTCTTAACTAAGTTCTCAAAATGCTTCACTCAACAAAGCAACGAGAAAAGACACGCATCTGATACAAACGAAAGCTTATCGAACAGTCGACAGCCGGCTCTCCCTCCTACCACCACTGCATGGATGGAGGAATTTATCGATGCCCTCGCTCCTCCGACGGTCTCTTTCCATAATCAATCTCCTGTTGACTACAACTATCATCGTGTCCTGCTTCGTCCCTCTTCTAAAGAAGAACTAAATGGTGCTGTTAAGTTATATAGTGTCAGCTGTCCTGCTATTGATTTCTTTCATTATTCTATGCTTGCGAAACTGTCCATAGAAGCGAAAGCTTTGCTGTTGCTAATTTTTAGTTAGTATCGGATGCAATAGGACCTCGTGAAGGTGTGAAAGCGTAAGTTGTAATTCCAGGTCTGAAAAGATCCAGATATGGCCTCTAACTATCGACATGGATTGTTATTTGAGGGAGCAGGATGCTGATACCGCATATCATCGTGGAGGGAATGCCGTTTTACGCAGTCTGTCTAGGAGAACCAGAATCCGAACGTGATCTAAACACCAAGATAAGAGGCGACGACGTTTTTCTCGTGCGAAGGGCTGAAATAATATCCAGGACAGGTGAATACAGATTGCCCAATTACCGTTTGTGTTTCCTGAAACCGTACTGGCTTTGACGCATCCAGTTATTATATACGGGTAACTATTCATTTCTTCCGTATACCATCCTCTCCAGCGTTTCGCTACACATAACGACAACTAACTATCGCCAGGTTTCGAGAGGGTGCGTTTCTGGATGAGGTATCGAATATATTGCTTCCCCCTACTTATACCTCCCGAGGAGATCACGAATGTAAAATTAGAGAGATTAGAGCGCGCACGGAGGCTTTCAGACAGTCGTTCTTCCCGCGAACCATACGCGACTGGAACAGGAAAGGGAGGTAATGACAGTGGCACGTAAAATGCCCTCTGCCACACACACTGGAGAGGATGGTATACGGAAGAAATGAATAGTTACCCGTATATAATAACTGGATGCTTCAAAGCCAGTACGGTTTCAGGAAACACAAACGGTAATTGGGAAATCTGTATTCACCTGTCCTGGATATTATTTCAGCCCTTCGCACGAGAAAAACGTCGTCGCCTCTAATCTTGGTGTTCAGATCACGTTCGGATTCTGGTTCTCCCAGACAGACTGCGTAAAACGGCATTCCCTCCAGGATGATATGCGGTATCAGCATCCTGCTCCCTCAAATAACAATCCATGTCAGATTCAAAGGCAACACGCTTGGATCCTTTTTTGTCTCCCAGGTCTTGCCCCAGGTTACAGTTTTAACCCACTCTTGTATACTCTGTATGCTCGTGATTTGAAAGAACAATCAGTCTCCCCATTAAAATATGAAACTACGCAGACAACGCATGTGTTTATTCAAATGCCGACTCTTACCTTCAGGCCAAAATGGCAGTACTGACTGCCATGGAAAACGTCCATGAGTGGAGGTCAACAAACGGCTGGAGATGTCGGCTGAGAAATTGATGATTGTTACTTTTTACAAATCGAACGTTACTCGCATTGATGGTGGGAAGTATACTTACCAGATAAAACCTTACGCTCGATTCCTAGGAATGATATTTAAGGGCGCCTCTCATTCGATGTACTCTTAAAAAATGAGAAAGACGATTAAATGTCATTCGCTCATTCACCCATGTGTGGTTGCGAGCGCTTTAGAATACTGTACTCACTATGTATCGATGGATTATTCGATGTCGTCTGGACTATGGATATATGCTGCATCATAACGCTCAAAGACCATCTCCTGCGTTAATATTATTTATGGTTCTAATTGAAAGAAACATAATTATTTTTCAACCAGTAACATTAGCAATAAGACTAGCCGCAAATATGTCACAAAACTAGATACAATTCAGCAAAGAGCCATTCGTACTTTTCTTGGAGTTACACATCCGACGGCCTCAAACGCCCTTTTAGTGGAGGCATTAGATGTCAAATATCATCAAATAAATTTTGTTTTCAGGGCGGGGCCTTCATGGATACCTGTGTCTCTAAAAGTAGTCAGACTACTCTCCAAAGAAGAACTACATTTACGGCCCTTTTTACCGGCTTTTACACGTTCTCCTATCATACGTTCTATACGATATTCTTCGCATTTGCCTTTGTTTGAATATGATATTAACATAATTAGCTGTCAGATTACATTCTGTTATTATTACAATACGACAGATTTAGAAATTATTAATTTCAACTGCAGAGTTAATCATTTCCTTGAAGCTCAGGGACCTAGTTTTATCCGTTTATATACCGAAGGATCCAAAAATCCACAGAGTGTATTGGATGGTGGTGAACGACGCAACCAGCCACAAATACTTTTTAAATGTCTAGAAGCGCCATAACAGGTTTCGGGATACCATACCTATCCTCAGGTGGCTAATATTTTTTTGTAACATACTTGTTTTGATCGACAGCATGTCGTCTGCTCCACACTGCACAAGAATATTAGCGTATTTGTTGCTACTTTGTTAGTTGTTTCATTTATTAAAATACGCTAAAGTGCTTGTAATTTTATACATATCCATATATATGACGCAAAATCCATTGGCGTCCAAAATTAAAGCTACAAACTGCTATTATCTCGTCCTGTGTCTAACTCACACTATAATCAAATGGCTCTGAGCACTATGGGACTTAACATCTGAGGTCATCAGTCCCCTAGAACTTAGAACTACTGAAACCTAACTAACCTATGGACATCACACACATCCATGCCCGAGGCAGGATTCGAACCTGCGACCGTAGCAGTCGCGCGGTTCCGGACTGAGCCCCTAGAACCGCTAGACCACCGCGGCCGGCACACTATAATCACACAAATGTCAACAGATGTCCGTATGATCGTGTTCTGCACGGAAAATGCCATTCCGGTTAACAACCACGCTAACGATGACGTCAGGGCATCTACCAAACGGGGTAGTGTTTTCCGGATAGTTCCACATCCACAATCGCTCTGTACACAGTCAGAGACGGTGCAGTACGGCACAGAGAAAACGCGTATCAGACTCTCTGCGATGGTGGACCACAGGAAAAATGGAAGTAGGACAGTCGCAAGCTGATGTGGCCCGGCGGCTTAGAGAGACAGGGCCATTATTTGGTTATAAGGGCACGAAGCCAGAGCTTTAGTACTGCACGACAACTGGCGTCTGACCTCGCAACGGAAGGTAACGCCTAGAGTGGAGTCGTCAACACACCATCTGGACGGTCGAACAGTGGACCAATGTTCTTTTTACAGTTGAGTCCTGATTTGGCCTGCAGATTGATTCTCGACGGATTCGCATCTGGAGGAAACGTGGAACACGAATTCGGGATCCAAACCTTGTGGAAGAGGACCGATATCGAGGAGGATCCCTAATGGTGTAGGCAAGATTATGTTGACCACTTGAACAGCTCTTCGTGAAATTGTGCGAGTGAATTGGCAAGGTTTAACTGGTGTCAGGCCTCGTGAGAAAATCTTGGGACCTCATGTGCGGTTGTTGCGGCACACTGTAGGCCCAGACGTCGTACTGATGGACGATGATTCTGGACCTCATAGAGCATAGATTGTTGATGTTTTTGAGGAAAAGGTAGATACTGCAGGCACGGCGTTGCCTGCTCGCTTTCCTGATTTAAAACCCACAGAACATGCCTGGGATGCACTAGAGAAACGCCTTTACTACGGCAGCATCCACCAACCACTCTCCAAGACTTGCGAGCAACTCTGCACGAAGAATGGGCGTTATTGCCCGAATACGAGACTGATGGCATCCTTCACAGCATGCCCTGCCGTTGTCAGGCCTGTATTGCTGCCAGGGGTGGTCACACCCCATAATGAGCACATTAACCAGTTGTCGGAACGTGTGTGCAAATCCATTAAGTTGGAAAATATGAAGAACATTATTGTCTACCGTTATGCATGTTGCGGTTGTTGACGTTACATATTCTTTACATTTTTTGTACCATACTGTTTTGTAGCAAAATAAATGCAACCTTGAAAAATTTCCGTTTGTTACTTTAATTTTGGACAGTAATTCAGTTGTGTTCACTTACATAAGTTCCAGTAAATTGCTGCGTGTTTTAATTTGATCCATGCGGTTTTCTTGCTCGACCATATGTTCTTTAATTCCACCATAGCCCACATACTGTAAATAAATCACTATGTCACACTTCATATTCTTAAAATGTGTTTTGAGCATCGCACATGCGTTATATACCTCATGTTTTCCTTTACAATGCAAAGATTATCTTTAAGCAAAGATACAAAGATATTATTCAGTAAATATTGACCACGGATATAAACAGAGCAAAGGTTAATTACGTTTTTTTTTAATTTTTTATTGTCAGTGCATGCTTAAGTTGCAAATATTTTTGTGTTATTAACATGTTACATATCCAACGCACCATCTTTGCTATGTTTGCATCGTTGTTCAATATTTAATGACTGATGTCTTTCTATCTTCGCTTAATGATATCCTTTGCATTGTAAGCAAAAACATGGAGTGTATAAAGCACGTAGGATGGTGTAGTGCGCCACAGTTTTTTTTTTTTTTTTTTTGCAATGTGAGGGCTTTAGTGGAATTCAAGAACATATACAACGAGATAGAAATCCACATGGACCACATAAAACATATCGCCATCTGCTGGAACGTATGTAAGTGAACACAACTATTTTCCGTCATATATATATATATATACATATATATAAAGGCAACTAAATACTCAGATATTCTTATGCAGTGTGGAGCAGACAACATCTTGTTGATCAAAACATGTATGTAATATAAAGATATTAACTATCTGAAGATGGGTATGGTAGCCCGAAACCGCTTTTGACACTTAAATAACACACTGAAAAAATATTTGTGGCTGGTTTCATCATTCACCAGCTATCATTAACGGCTGTGCAGTTCATAAAATGCAACATGGATAAAATAATATAGTGGATGAGCTTTCCTGTGTACTCGGATCCGAGTCAGCAAAACTACATAAAGAGATTCTGTATTTACGGGCGACACTGTGAAGCTCTCAAGTTCTTATTTTTAACTCGTGTCTGACTCCCAGATAGTTCAAACACCGTATCTGACACCAGAGGTGAAAAACAACTGCCTTTTGATGTCGTAAAGGAATTTGTTCGTCAGTGAACCAAGGGAGCAGACAGTTTAGCTGCTGTGGGTGGATTACGATGCTGACATCCTCTATAATGAGGCAGCCGACGTATTAACGAAGCAAGCAGGATCGATCGGCACTGTCCTTGAATGGAAGTTAGCGTAAACAGATTACTTACTTGAGATCAAGAGCTTCGGTCAACCTAACTGGCAGGAATTGTGGAAACTCTCCTAATAAACGAAAGGTAGCTGTTATGCTGTATTACAACCACAAATTCCTAAAAGGCCGTGGTTTACGGGGCACAATAAACGATTTCCGCCCATTCGACTCCGCTTCAACCAGACCACGTTTCTTCTACATCCTCAAAGATTTAACGTTTACAGTCCTCCTGCATGTGAGTGAGGTTCTGAGATAGACAGGAGTATGGGTTACACCCCTCCCCCCCTCTTGATTTATAATTTCGTTGCCGGCCGCGGTGGTCTAGCGGTTCAGGCGCTCAGTCCGGAACCGCGGGACTGCTACGGTCGCAGGTTCGAATCCTGCCTCGGGCATGGATGTGTGTGATGTTCTTATGTTAGTTAGGTTTAAGTAGTTCTAAGTTCTAGGGGACTGATGACCACAGATGTTAAGTCCCATAGTGCTCAGAGCCATTTGAACCATATAATTTCGTTAGGAGAATAAGGAAGGATCTGCAGGTTTTTATTGTGGGCATATTTTATTTTTCATATTTTGTAAATGATTAAGTTTCAGACGGAGGGAATTGATAAATCAAAGATGTGTTCTTCAGTTCTAATTCTGTTAGTTGTAACTTCGCTCTGTATAAAATTGTGGTAGCATGAGCTTTTATATTTGTAAATAAGTTTATCACTTTATGCATCCTCATGTTACAATTAAGTATACAATGTAACTACGCAATTCAGGAAAGTTTTGCATCACCGCGGTTCCCAGAACTCCTAAAGATAGACATTGACTGTAGATAATGTATCACAGACACATTCCCTTCGACTGTTCAGAGATGTCACTAAACCCGCCCAAAGATATAAACACACATGCATGTGCAGTGCCTATTAGACGGAGGGGGTCCGACAGCCGATCACTTCCAGTCATTCCACTAGGAAGCGGCCCAAAGACATGCCGAATGGACAGCTCAGGATTGGCATCACGTTCTCATTACCGATGAGTGTCACATATGCCTTCAACCAGACAGTCGTTTGCCATCCTCCGACCGATAGTGCAACCATATAGGCAGCATATTGGCGAAGCATTCGTCTTCATGGACGACAATTCGCGCCTCCATCGTGCACATCTTGTGAATGACTTCCTTCAGGATAACGAAATCCCTCGACTAGAGTGGCCAGCATGTTCTCCGGACATGAACCCTATCGAAAATTCCTGGGATAGATTGAAAAGTGCTGTTTATGGACGGCGTGGCCCACCAACCATTCTGAAGGATCTACGCAGAATTGCAGTTGAGGAGTGGGACAATCTGGACCAACAGCGCCTTGATGAACTTGTGAATAGTATGCCACGACGAATACGGGTATGCATCAATGCAAGAGGACGTGCTACTGACTATTAGAGGTACCGGTGAGTACAGCAATCTGAGCGACCACCTCTGAAGGTCTCGCTGTATGGTGGTAAAATGGTTCAAATGGCTCTGAGCACTATGCGACTTAACTTCTGAGGTCATCAGTCGCCTAGAACTTAGAACTAATTAAACCTAACTAACCTACGGTCATCACACACATCCATGCCCGAGGCAGGATTCGAACCTGCGACCGTAGTGGTCGCTCGGTTCCAGACTGTAGCGCCTAGAATCGCACGGCCACTCCAACCGGCGTATGGTGGTACAACATGCAATGTGTGGTTTTTATGAGCAATAAAAAGGGCGGAAATGATGTTTTTGTTGATCTCTATTTCAGTTTTCTGTACAGGTTCCGGAACTCTCGGAACCGAGGTGACGCAATTTTTTTTTTATATCTTTATGTTTCAGATGGATAAACAGAGTGCAAACTCTGGTGGCCAAATAAAAGATAAATATCGTATTGGAATGTTGAGCTCATTTGATTAATGAAAGATAGATGCATAGAATTCCACCTGATGCAGGCCACTGACGCTACGTATAGCTAGGCTGTCTTCCACTTCACGATTACGGCACTCTGTCCTATGTTGGTGTAGTCACCGTAGTGGCTGCTTCGTCCGTGATCGCCATCCATTACACCGTCAACTTAATACGACTTATGTCACTCCGGTAGTCGAGTGCATAAACCGTATACAACATCCGGCCAGCACTCTTTGGCACAATCTATCAATCACACCGTCAAAAAACAATCCAGACCTATAATAAAAATTGATGTACGTACGTATATTTGTATGCATAAATCTATGTTCCAAATCTCCTCCTAAACCTCTGGAAATATTTCAGCCATACTTGGTACGCATATCACTTACCGTCTGGGAAGAATCGCTGTGGGGGTAAGAAGCACTTATGAAGTGGTTGAGGGTGAAAAAGAAGTTCAGGCCAAGACGCACGTATATTCGGACTTCCGTCAGTTATTTGAGAACGAGAGAACTAGTTATTTGCAACAACCTTTACACATAACTTCAAACCATTACCAAAGTTTTTCTCACTGAAGACCCCAACAAAATGATGAAATGAAGAAAACTTTATCGCTTACTATATTTTCACCGTTCATGCTGTAAAACTGTAGCGTTAGGCTTCATGTGTTAATTCACAACTTCTTTAGTACTAACTGTATTGGCGACATGTTTCGCAGATAGTATTCATTTACACCACTGGATTTACCTGCGTAATTATATCATTGTACGACACATAGTTCAGAAGATATGACGACGTAAAATATGGATATGTGTGATAAGCTGCCTCGTCATACATGACGTTTAAATTTATCACTTCTTTGATTCTTAGTGTATTCGCAATAAAATTTCGCGGACAGTTCCCACATACGCCGCTGAAAGTATCTACAAAATTACATTATTGTATGACGCATTATTCAGAGTATGCGCCGTTACAAACTTCGAGCTACGTGGAACCAAAACTACAGGGGGCAATTTCAGGTGACTGTGTGTAGAAGTATGTGTAAAAAATGTAAAATGTATGTGATATGTGCGTACACTGGCCAAATCGACGGATAAAAATCTCCTCATAAACGCCTGGACCGATTTCAAACAAATTTGGTACACTTACTATCTGGGGAAAAAATATTGTGGAGATAAGAAGTATTGTGGCGAGAAATAGGGGGAAGGTAGGATGGAGGTGGATAGAGCGTGGGGGACACAGAAATACCAGAAGGGGAAGAGGAGGAGACAGACGAGAAAGGAGAGAGGAGGAGATGGTCAGAGAAAAGAAAGAGGAGGATTTGATCATAGAGAAGGATGAGGAAGAGATGACAGAAAATGTGGGGTGGAAGAGATGGAAGGAGAGGGGACATGAGGATTTGGATAGAGAGAGTGGCGAGGGTCATACAGGCATAGAGGGGGAGGAGAAAATGGACAGTGAGAGGGAAGAGGGGAAGGTGGACAGAGAGAGGGAGAGAAGGAGATGGATAGGGAAAGTGGTTAACAGGAGATGGACAAAGGTGAAGGGAGTAGATGAGGAGGAGCAGATAGACAGAGAAAGAAGGAATGGGAGACGCACAGAGACAAGGAGGAGGAAGTGGTGTACAGATAGAAGGAAAGAGAAGATGAACGGGGATGGGAAACAGGAGGAAATGGACAGGGAGAGGGAAGAGGAGGAAATGGTTAGCGAGAGGGAAGAGAAACAGATGAATAAAGAAAGTAAAGAGGAAGTGATGGACAGAGAGGGGAGCGAGGGGAAGATGCAGAAGGAGCAGACGGACAGACAGGGGAGAAGTCGATGTACAGAGAGAGAGTGAGAAAGAGACTGACAGAGACGGGGGAGAAGCAGACAGACAGAGAGAGAGGGAAGGAGGAGATGGACTAAAAGAAGACTGAAAGAAACACGTACCCAGGCAACGCCGATTACTCAGCTAGATTGGAAATAAAAAATAAGAGGGGTGCGCACATTTATATAATTCCACAGCGTAGTTGCTACAAGGAATGCTGCACGTACTCAGGATATAAAGCAGTGTAGTTTCCCACTGATTTCAGCCATTAGCATTACCAGCACAGCAAGACCATGTTGGTTAACGATATAGAACCAGATCAGTCAGTCATCCAGACTATTCCACTTACAATGACTTTAAGCGGCTGCTGCACCCCTTCAAGGACCACATGTTCGTCTGGCCTCACCACTCTAATTCTCTGTTGTGGTAGCACTTACAGTATGTCTGTCTGTATGATAAAGATACGCAAAGCCCATTGTTTGTGGGGGCGGAAAGGTGAGAGATCAAGTTGTGCGTACAATTATGAAGAGATAGGGTGACTAGGTAGGTCTCTTAAGTTGTGAAATATAGGTGGGTGACGGTCGAGTACAATATAGAGTGACTGAATTAGAATAGCAGCCTCTCGTGTCAGTAACATGGTTCACAAACAGGGGCACACTCACCCCAGGAAGGTTGAATGCCGTCTAACCTGAATTTCGCCGCCTGTTTTACTGTCACTGACAAAATTGTAAAGGACGTCTTTCTTATCACATTCCGAGACTGTCCGCTTGGCGAGCAGACTGCGCAGAGGAGCGTAGAACCAGGACCCCGCCAAAGCCCCCCTGTGCTCGTCTGAGGTGTCCGGTCCAGACGTCAGACAGACTGCGGCCTGCGGCCACGTGGCGAGTGGCGGTCGCGCGCCTCCCCCGCGCCATTACGCTAAACCAACAGCCGCAGGCGAGAGGCGCGCGTGTGTGCCGTGGCGCCCCCTGCTCAAACACCGGCCCTCCATCACCCTGCTGACCACCGGCGCCGGCGCCTCCCTGTCCACCTCCTCTTGTCATGTACTGTCCATCTCAGACGTGGCGCCGTCTAGGGGAGGTCGCACACCACAGTTCGCGACTCCGAAGAAGTTTACCTACACAGTGGAGATGGCTCTTCCACCTTTAGCGGAGCGTGTGGTGCCTTTCCATACCATTAACAAAATACACGGTATCATTGTCATATCACTGGACAAATTTCTGCTGCCGGCCGCGGTGGCCGAGCGGTTCTAGGCGCTTCAGTCCGGAACCGCGCGACTGCTATAGTCGCAGGTTCGAATACTGCCTCGGGCATGTATGTGTGTGATGTCCTTAGGTTAGTTAGGTTTAAGTAGTTCTAACTTCTAGGGGACTGATGACCTCAGATGTTAAGTCCCATAGTGCTCAGAGCCATTTGAGTTTTGAAATTTCTGCTAATAAGGGGAAATCCACATACACGCCCAACCGATTCTGATCATATTTGGGAGGTTGCTTGTGTACAGCCTGAAATGAAATTGTCGAGGTTTACGCTTACTAATATTCTTCATTCCGCATTCACTGGATAAACAAACGGCAAACAAGGAGTACAGAACCACTCAGTCCAAGAGTAGTTATCATAAGGCGGCCGTCGTAATATGTGGATCATACGGAACGTCAACGAGAACTCTCGTTCCTGGTCAAGAGCCCGTTTATATCAGGCAGGTCGGCGACGGGAACCCGGCATATGAAGCGTCGATCGCCTCGAGAACGTGGTTCCATTTTGGCGTTTGTCTGTGGCGGCTCAAATGGTTCAAATGGCTCTGAGCACTATGGGACTTAACATCTGAGGTCATCAGACCACTAGAACTTAGAACTACTTAAACCTAACTAACGTAAGGACATCACACACATCCACACCCGAGGCAGGATTCGAACCTGCGACCGTAGCAGTCCCTCGGTTCCGGACTGAAGCGCCTACGCGGCCACCTCGGCCGGCTCTGTGGCGGTCACTCGCAGCTCGCAGCGCTATTGGCGATGAGGAAAGCAAGCATGGATCGATTTCGGACAGCTGTGACAAGTATATTTCGCTGCCCGAGTCCTTTACACCATAAAAAATAAAAAGGAATCTCTTTAGCGCGAGGGTACAAGTTCAGTCTTTAGGAAGACTCATTTGAAAGTGTTGTGTTAACAATTAAGAGGGGAGAAATACTAGATGCAAAAGACTCACCATGTGGTAGAGAGGGGTGACAGAAAATGAGTGTCCGAGAAATGACGTGATCAACCTTCTAAAGGATATATGTATTACACTTCACAAAATGGACGTCGTCTACAATCAAGGAGTGTTCGGAACAAACCATTAACTTGAACCATGGACACCGAATGAAAAACGGCACGTCACAATGATCACAAAAATTCGTCCCGTTAAGATCGAACGCGAACTCCTTGGCATCTACAAACTGTGCAGGACGTCCAGCTAGGTATCATCTCTCAAAGGATGCATATAGAATCATAATGGTGCAACGGGCTGTGAGAACGCATGGAATCCGAGGGCAAGCAACAGAATGCGAAACAGCCTGTCCTGGAGTTTATCGTCAAACTGGTTATCCCTTAAGGCGTAGCTGCAGATAGTGCGGTAATACGTCTTATAGACTCGAAAAGAACAAACAAAATGGCTCTGAGCGCTATGGGACTCAACTGCTGAGGTCATTAGTCAAAGAACAAACATCCAGAAGCTGAATTTGTCCAGTCGTTCCAGGTGATATGAATTGCAATGTCACATACTTTTCAGGAGTGATAGTTCGCTCTAAAGGAGTGTTATTTTTATAACAGACCACGAATCAAGCAAAAGCAAGTTATCTTGCTCAGCTATCGGCCAAATGGGTGTAGTCCTCTTACGCCCATTTTCCGACTCTTTCTTGCAGTGACGTAAATATTCCCTACTGCTCTGGCAACATCACGTACACGAAAAATAACCATTGGGGTAAGAGCACTCAAACTTCTCGCAGCACAATAAATAATGTACCAACCAATTTACCACCCGGATTAACAATCCGTATAAATGTATACGAATGCATTAAGACACTGATGTTAGCTGATATTGGTACAACTTTCTTCATACCTCTAATTTCCTGGATTCCTTTCATATGCATTTCCTCTTTAGATACGGAGTGTTCGGTGTTGAAAACAAGTTCCTTACTGAAAGACAAGATACGTTTGTTTATCTCATCTACACATTTTCGGGCCAGTTCCGAGTTTGCCGTGCATCGTCAAGTTGAAGCTTTGTTTGAAATTTCGCTATTGTACGTCTTCCAATTCTGTATCACTGTTTAAAGTTATGCAGCCATCCTCTACTTCACTTGAACTCACTGTATTTTGAAGTGCATAGCGAGGTAGGTCACGATCGTGCACATCCTGTAAATTCTATCGAGCATCCTTGAAACAAGACAACACCAGCATTTGGAACAAAAGCGTCTTGTCCTCTCTTGAAAATAATTTAAGTAGATTTTCTTATGCGCTACGCTGTCATATTGCTGTTCATAATGTTTATTTCATTTTACTATGCCTTGGATGAGCTTCCACATAGGCAATGTATTTAGTACCAGTTCCTGGGACGACAACTCTCCTTTGCTACGTTTCACTGGAGACGGGATTTGTGGCTCCCTGTCCGACAAGGATGATGAACTACATGGCTTACAGTCTAGAACTGTGCGGCCGCTACTGTCGCAGGTTCGAATCCTGCCTCGGGCATGGCAGTGTGCCATGTCCTTAGGTTAGTTAGGTTTAAGTAGTTCTATGGGACTGATGACCTCAGAAGTTAAATCCCATAGTGCTCAGAGCCATCTGAACCATTTCTTGAAGTACATGGCCCTACACCAGTTTCAACATCACTTTCCTTGTTAAGCACGTATGGTCATCATTGTACTCATTAGGCACATTGTCCGCACAGCCGAGCGTAAACGACACCACACTTCCCAATGACTCATTTTGCGTAAACTCTAGTATTTCATCTGCCATTTCTTTCTCACTCTGTGAAATTCTTTGGGTTCCTCTTTGACAAAATGTCATCTTTGGCCATTGTTATGGATATAACGCAATGTCTGCCTTTTTTATCGTTGTCAATGCTCTGATTTGTACCAACACCACTACCACAGCATCACTACTATGAGTTACTCTTCGATTAAGCAGCTCAACTATGCTCCGCAGCCTCATGCTGTGCTCGCCGTTGGATAACTCCAGTTCTTCCCCCTGTTGCCTTAGCAGCCAATATTGCGGTTGCATGGTAGAAAATGTGTGGGGAGTCGAATTCCGTACGTGTCGTTGGCATTTTGCGACTCATACTCAAGGTGTTCCTCCTAAGATCTTTTGGCTCAGTATGTTCCCGGTGTCTCTTTGATCGGGTGATGCCTATATCATCTTTAAAAACACTCTCACTCAGACTGTCACACAAAACAGCAAAAGACGTACCTCGTACATTTGCGTATGAACAATCGTTTCACAATTGCTCTAAACTTGGAAGTAATTTCACTATTCATCCTCTTTGAGCACGACGTACTATGTTCTTACAGTTGTTACCCTCGGAGTATTCATTCCAAAGACTCTTTTGACAGAGCTCTCCAAGCTAGTCTATCATGCCCCGGTTTTGTTCTTAGAACGTCATGAGGTAGCCGATTTGTGCCAACAGCATGATATACCTGGTTTCGTTTTTCTGTAGACAGAACCGGTGTGACACTATGAATGTGTAATGACACAGCTGTGTTCATTTTCATTGATCACTGACAACAGTGTCGATCAGCTGTACTGCTCTGCTTCACCATGATTACTCTGTGCAAGTCTTTCAATCTGTGCATAGCCGCTGGGACTTCGTCCGTTTGAATCTGCTTATAGTCATGACGTACCCACATAATTCCCTTTCTTACTTAAATGACCATTGTTTAATGCCTTACCGTGTGTCGTATCAACTGACCCCGTGTTTCAGCGAACTTCCGCCATAAATGTCGTATTCCCCGAACTCTGTTCAGAATCTTGAGGTGGTAGGAAGGTGGCTGGTGAGTGATAAGGTGCCAGGTTAAAGAAATTGTGTAACCATAACGGAAGGTCACTTTCAAAAAACAACTGAACTCCTTATAATTAGTAAAATACCCAATTTAATCGTGTCAGAACTGGTGACTAGTAAATAAGGTAGTTAAACACAGGGCGCAGCACATCAGTAAATGCAATCCTTAAAATAAATGGATGCAAGGTGATTATTTAAAAAATAAGAGATCGCCATACACTGGTGGACCCAGAATAAAACCTTCTTCGTTTTCTGATCATAATAATTTAAAATATTAAGCAAATCAAATGTTCAAATGTGTGTGAAATCTTATGGAACTTAACTGCTAAGGTCATCAGCCCTAAGCTTACACACTACTTAACCTAAATTATCCTAAGGACAAACACACACACCCATGCCCGCGGGAGGACTCGAACCTCCGCCGGGATCAGCAGCACAGTCCAAAGTATTCAGCAGCTTCAGCAAGAAGTATCAATCGCAATACGGAGCTGCTCGTTAACAGACAACTGCAGCTCAAGAACATCATTTGATCGTACAAATAACTACACGCAGCAACTGTACAGAAGGTTTAAGACTCAAGTGCTTGCCACGGCGAAACCCTTTCAAGTAAGTAAAGTTTACATACAAATTTCATTAAGGGACAAGACCAGCTTACAGCAACACTGACCACTCTTAAGTGAACACACATTTTACTACTCAAAAGCTTTAATAACAGGCAACAGAATCAACAGCCAACTAAAATGCAAACAAGTTTTACAGTGGGAGAAGGGGCTTTAGGATTTACACGAAGTTTGCTTGAGGACACAAGATGCCCTTTAGTAATTATTTTGAAGGACCTTAAACTTGTGTCAAACACTTCCGCAGGCAGACAGGCTATCCGTCGTATAAACAGAGGCCAATCAAAAACACAAGGTTGCCGCAAACGGCCGTACCAAAATTTATACTAAAAGCCGCCTCCAGACAGTGTTACTTAGATTTACTTAAGCGGGATTTGCAGTTAGCTGTAGTAAATCACAAGAGAAACTAACTATAAACATAAATTCTCATATACAACTGAATATCGAAAGATAAATTAAGAGAAACACTTAATCTCAGGTAGTAACAGGCAAGCAAACAACAGCAGTAGCCCATCAAGTATATCGAAGGAACCAGATAAGCCAGGCCGGCTCAAACAGCAAACAAACAAATAATAATACAATTATTACATTGGTTGCTAGTTCATAATATGTAACTGACAAAAACAGATATTTTTCCGCAGATATATTGTGAATTTACATTACCGTAAATAAACTGATGGAAGCCCCAAGACCAACTAAAGCATACAGTGAAGCCTCTATCTGGGTTCGCTCTTGAATTCGGTAAAAAAGTTATTATGTAATGTCTAATCTGCCATGTAACAGACACACATAACCAGAATCTAACACTATTCCAATAAAATAGAAGTTACTAACAAATAAAAGACTGGCAAACACTGAATACATAATACGCCAGAAAAGTACCTTATAGAAAAGTTTTACCGTTAGCGCAGGCTTGCATACACAGTCAACCAAACCACATTATCCAGTAACGTCGGAAGTAGAAATCAAAAGCCAAATTAGAATCTACGTTCGCGGAAAATGGGGATATCTGTCCACAAAATCGGATAAAGACAGCCTAGTACAAAAAGAGAAACGAACGTCTTCGCTAACAACAGAATAGCAGACGAACGACCACAAATACCAGCTACATCCGAAAGGAACGCGTCAGTTAAGAACAAAGTTACTGCCAATTACGGGAAAATGGCTCACGGCAATGGAAAAACTGGTTGAAGCTGACCTCGGGGAAGATCAGTTTGGATTCCGTAGAAATGTGGGAACACGTGAGGCAATACTGACCATACGACTTATCTTGGAAGAAAGATTAAGAAAAGGCAAACCTACGTTTCTAGCATTTGTAGACTTAGAGAACCTTTTGACAATGTTGATTGGAATACTCTCTTTCAAATTCTGAAGGTGGCAGGGGTAAAATACAGGGAGCGAAAGGCTATTTACAATTTGTACAGAAATCAGATGGCAGCTATAAGAGTCCAGGGGTATGAAAGGGAAGCAGTGGTTGGGCAGGGAGTGAGACAGGGTTGTAGCCTATCCCCGACGTTATTCAATCTGTATGTTGAGCAAGCACGATGACATTGTAATTCTGTCAGAGACAGCAAAGGACTTGGAAGAGCAGTTGAACGGAATGGACAGTGTCTTGAAAGGAAGATATAACATGAACATCAACAAAAGCAAAACGAGGATAATGGAATGTAGTCGAATTAAGTCGGGTGATGCTGAGGGAATTAGATTAGGAAATGAGACACTTAAAGTAGTAAATAAGTTTTGCTATTTGGGGAGCAAAATAACTGATGATGGTCGAAGTAGAGAAGATATAAAATGTAGACTGGCAATGGCAAGGAAAGCGTTTCTGAAGAAGAAAAATTTGTTAACATCGAGTATAGATTTAAATGTCAGGAAGTCGTTTCTGAAAGTATTTGTATGGGGTGTAGCCATGTATGGAAGTGAAAGATGGACGATAAATAGTTTGGACAAGAAGAGAATAGAATCTTTCGAAATGTGGTACTACAGAAGAATGCTGAAGATTAGATGGGTAGATCATATAACTTATGAGGTATTGAATTGAATTGGGGAGAAGAGGAGCTTGTGGCACAACTTGAAGGGATCGATTGGTAGGACACGTTCTGAGACATCGAGGGATCACCAATTTAGTATTGGAGGGCAGCGTGGAGGGTAAAAATCGTAAGGGAGACCAAGGAATGAATACACTAAGCAGATTCAGAAGGATGTAGGCTGCAGTAGGTACTGGGAGGTGAAGAAGCTTGCACGGGATAGAGTAGCATGGAGAGCTGCATCAAACCAGCCTCAGGACTGAAGATCACAAAAACAACAATGTCCACAATATAGCAAGCAGCGGTTCCCAAAGTAGGCTCTCTTTCTCCAACGGTCAAACAGACGACAGTTTCACTTCAATCAGCGTGATGGCACCACAACCATTAACAAGCTACGCTACAGCATTCCAGCTATGTTTGGGCCAACGGAGCGCTCTCACGTCCTAGGAAAACCCGGACCTCCAACTCTCCTCACTGCTGCTAGCAAGTCTCCCCTTTCTACTTGCCGCACAGGCCCATATCTCAATGCCTGCCACAGCTCGCACGGCCTCTTCCGGAACGTCGTCCTCCAGTATCCCAGTAATGCGGCAGAGACAAACACTGGGCCAATACTATCGACAACTGAGCGCCAAAGATGTCGCACGTGAGCGCACGTGCATGGCAAGGATGCCTTTACTAGTTATCCAAATAAGCCATCTAATTTTCAACACTTTCTCCATTCAAATGGGGCACTAGTCACCACATTGGACTTGAATTTTGGAATACGACAGTTGGAACTCCGTTCTGCAATCCAGATTTAAGTTTTCCTGGAATTCCCCATACCACATAAGCCAATGCCGGGATGGTTCGTTTTAAATGACATGGCCGTATCCCCTTCCCCGCCCATCACCAGTTTGAGCTTTTGCTCCATTAATAAGGATTTCCTCGTTGGTGTGATGTTAAACACTAATCTTCCTTTCTTCAGGATTCTGCTGACGTAACACATTTAAAAAGCTTCTTTTCTATTCACGTCTGAAATGTTTCAGGTCCACATTTTAGTTTCAAATAATGCTGCACCTCGGTAAATGTCACAAAAGCCTTCTCAACACTCAAATTTAGATTCAATGGTAACAAAATTTAAATTCTCTCTGCTCCAGACGTCAACAGTTATTTTGCTTCCCTCATAGCAAAGCTCACTAAAACTTTTACCGATTCTTAAGTTAGTTTAATTCCCTTGACATTTCCTGATTTAATCTGACAATATTCCATTGTCCTTGTTTTATTTTTATTGATGTCCTTTCTGTAACCACCTTTCAAGACTATCCATTCCATTTAATCGAAGTTCTGTGCCCTTCGCTTTCGCTGTTATATTTAGAGTGGCATTGGCAAAGCTCAAATTTGATTTTTTTCTCCCTTCAGCTAATTTCGATTTCCACCTTTCTACACTCATGCTCATAAATTTATTGCAGAATGTGGTCCCACGCAACGTGGCACTACACAAAACTGGCGCTAATAGCGTAGGCACATACGGAACACACACGACACAGATCTGTAAGTCCACAGTATCGAGAAAACCGTCCCGAAACACATGTGCTACAAAACGCCACTGTTTCCTGCGCATGTACCCCGACATCAGTATGGGATATGATCACCATGCACACGTACACAGGCCGCACAAAGGGTCGGCATTCTCTGGATCAGATGGTCGAGCAACTGCTGAGGTATAGCCTCCCATTCTTCCATCAGTACTCGTCTGAGCTCCTGAAGTGTCGTAGGGGTTTGAAGACGTGCAGCGATACGTCGACCGAGAGCATCCAAGACGTGCTCGATGGGATTTAGGTCTGGAGATCAGGCAGACCACTCCATTCGCCTGATATCTTCCGTTTCAAGGTACTCCTCCGCGATGGCAAGTCGGTGGGGCTGTACGTTATCATCCATCAGCAGGAACTTGGGACCCACTGCAGCCCTGAAAAGGGGGACAAACTGGTGCAAACTGACGTCCCGATACACTTGACCTGTTACAGTTCCTCTGTAAAAGACATGCAGGGGTGTACGTGCACCCATCATAATCCCACCCCACACCATCAAACCACGATCTCCACACATGTCCCATACAAGGACATTAAGGGGTTGGTTTCTGGTTCTCGGTTCACGCCAGAGGAAAACTCGGCGAGAATCACTGTTCAGACTACACCTGGACTGGTCCGTGAATATAACCTGGGACCACTGTTCCAATGACCATGTACTGTGTTCTTCACACTAGGCTTTATGGGCTATCCTATGGCCAGGGGTCAGTGAAATGCACTTTGCACGTCTCCGGGCGAATTAACCATGTCTGTTCAGTCGTCTGAAGACTGTGTGTCTGGAAATAACTGTTCCAATGGCTGTGGTAAGATCCCGAGCTTGAATACCTGCAGTACTCCGTCACCGTTTGCGGCACTGACGGTGGGATATCGGTCTTCTTGTGGTGTTGCACACTGTGGACGTTCCGTACTGTAGCGCCTGGACACGTTTCCTGTCTGCTGCAATCGTTGCCATATTATTGAGATCACACTTTGTGGCACACGGAGGGCCCATGCTACGACCTGCTGTGTTTGACAAGCCTCCAGTCGTCCTAGTATTCTACCCCTCATAACGTCACCAATATGTGTTCTTTGAGCCATTTTCATCACAGTCACCATTAGCACGTCTGAAAACGTCTTCACACCTACTCGCTGCACCGTACAGTGACATGCACCAACACATCTCTGCGTATGTGGACTGCTGCCAGCGCCACCGTGCGACGACCGCACGTCAAATGCACCGCATGGTCATACCCCGAGGTGATTTAAACCCGCAAACTGCCCACCAGAGTGTTGTTTCACCATGCATCAGCATTATCCTTAATTTATGAACGTGAGTGTACTTCCTTTCAAGTATTGTTTCTGCAATGTCTACGTTGTACAACAGTAAGGATAGCGTACAAGTCTGTCTTACTCCTTTGTCAACTACTTCTCTTTTTCATATCCCGCAGTCTGGTTTTTGTACAAGTTGCGGGTTTACCCCGTATTACATCCGTTATAATTTGAGAACTTCAGTATGTATTCCAGTCGAGTCAGTTAAAAACTTCCTCTGGAGATACAAATGCTAGATGTAGGAAACCTGTCCACTTTCAGGAACAAAACTAAGGGATTGACCTCGGATGAGTATTCCCAAAGTACTGCCAGTGGGAACAGCGAACTACAGAATCAAAACAAAGTCTATAGTTGCAAAATACAAAACTGCGTCTATAGACTAAAATACATGTTTTTTCAGACCTCGAAACTAGATGTAATCAAACCTTACTGCTCCACTCTTCCGACCGCCCCTCTGTGAAACAACACCCTCTCATTTTCCCTCTAGTCTCCCCTCCCTGGCCCCCTCCACCAATTACACCCCAGTATATTTCCAGGCATTAAGAGAAAATAGCCAAAAGTACCGAGAAACCGACACCTTATTCTCTGCGAAAGCTGGGGTTCGTTATTTGTATCCCTCTTGGTATAAACCATACTAGGTCTCTAAAATGAAGTGTCACTGTATTACCTACAAAAAGTACGTAAAATTTATCGAAAATACAGAAAATACTGACATTGATATTTTTACTCACTGTTTAAGAGGCCCTTTACGTCAAAAATGATTTAGGACTGTCAAATTAAGTTTCAAGATGCTATTTACATGTCTAAATTGTCTGTATTGTTGTAAAACGTATCATCAATAACAGCTGCCATATTGACAAGTCGTAACTATGGCACCACTGCTAGCGTGGAAAGGTTTATAGATTGTATTGCCTTTCCTTTCCGTAACAAACTATTGACTACTACCAAGACCTATCACACGTTTATCCACTGATTTCACATTTTGTGGCATTGTAGCACAACAAAGTATACTAAAAATTATGTCACGTAACTACATACATTCGTAATATGTAAGTATAACTACCACAAGCACTAAATATGACACTTTAGCTTCGTAAACACATAAAATAATATTATAGTTGATCGATTTGCTTCTGTCAAAGAGAACGATGGAGGAGGTACCATACAGAGGAAAGGTCGACCTCTGATCCCAGAAGAAAATTCGATCTTCGCAGCAAAAGAAATTAGCTCTGTTAAGAAACCAAAAAATACCTATTATTTTATAAAATAGTACAAAGTACATGTGGTGCCCTAATTAATATCTCTGTAGTAACGTATAGGTAAAGGAGAACTTGACGATGACATGTCACGTCCTGGCAGTGGTCAAAGCTACCCATATAGATTTGGTGAGATCTGCGTGGCGTAATCAGGATGTTGGGGACAATGTTGTTCAATGTGTTTCCCCTCATTAAACTTTGTAACGAATTCGAGAGGGAGTAGACTCTCCTTGGTTGTTTTAGTGTAAGTGTTGGGGAATAGAGAAAGATCATTGAGAGGGATGGTGGTCTGCCAAGATAGAAAGATGACATGAACTCTTGAAAAGAAGTTTATTTATCATTAGACACATTTATATATGAGATGTCTGAACAACTAACAAATATACGAGGTATCAAAGTTTTGCTGTCGAAAAATGTTTCTGATTCTACCTTACTATCAACATGTAAGAACCACCTGTTTCCTTGCTGTAATCGATACAAAGTGCTCTGCCTGGTACCTATCTCATGGACCACCATAGTTATGACCACTTGTCCTGTCACTTACTGAATCAATGGCCTTCGGCCTCACTACTGCACCACGGGATGAGTGTATCGAGTATTTCACACACTTATTAATTAAATTCATTCAATAAATTAAAAAAGTGAAATGGTGAAATAATTGTTCCAACTAAGCAAGCAATTTATAAGTTAAATTACACCACTAAAGATTTAAAAGATTTTTTTTTTATTAGGTGAGCGGCTGGGCTCTGACAAGACGTCACAAACAGATTTGGACTAGGCCGCTTAGTACATATATAAACAGTGGTTCGGAGCGAGGCTATTACAAACACAGGATACCATTTCAGTTTCAGATCGGTCACTAAATACAAGTTACGTAAAGCATGTAAAGCACTTAGTTGATTTAATAAAATTATTCTCAAGAGATAACTCACAAGTACACAAGGCATCCCGTGAAACCAACAAATATTACAAAATAATGACAGGACCAAAACCATCTTACATAACCCTTTAGTGACCAGTGGGAACTACAGTTCCCACTTGTTTGTTTTTGCTGTAAGTTCAGTGGTAACCCGTGTTCCCACTTCTAACTTGTGCTGTCAGCTCTGTTAGAGTATGCTAACTACATGTAAATTGTCAACGGGTGTGCTAAAGCGGTTGTATTTTTACCTTGTTAGTCAATCAATACAGAAGCGCAGTTTTCGCGTGAAAACGAGCCACTGTTTCGACCGTACAGTGTGCTTTCCTTTTGCGTGTGAAGTGACTTGTGTCGTATTTATCTACTTTTACATTTGTGAGGGAGATAGTATTCGTGTATATTTGCTGGATTTGACTGAAAATTACGTAAATATTACAAGATAAGTTAGTGGGAATTATTTTGCCCACTGAACTTGGGTGAAGTGCAATGAATATGGCTGCGAGATACTAAAAGGTATCAGACAGATTATATAATGGTAAGACAGAGATTTAGGAACCAGGTTTTAAATTGTAAGACATTTCCAGGGGCAGATGTGGACTCTGACCACAATCTATTGGTTATGACCTGTAGATTAAAACTGAAGAAACTGCAAAAAGGTGGGAATTTAAGGAGATGGGACCTGGATAAACTGAAAGAACCAGAGGTTGTACAGAGTTTCAGGGAGAGCATAAGGGAACAATTGACAGGAATGGGGGAAAGAAATACAGTAGAAGAAGAATGGGTAGCTTTGAGGGATGAAGTAGCGAAGGCAGCACAGGATCAAGTAGGTAAAAAGACGAGGGCTAGTAGAAATCCTTGGGTAACAGAAGAAATATTGAATTTAATTGATGAAAGGAGAAAATATAAAAATGCAGTAAATGAAGCAGGCAAAAAGAAATACAAATGTTCAAAAGTGCAAAATGGCTAATCAGGGATGGATAGTGGACAAATGTAAGGATGTAGGGGCCTATCTCACTAGGGGTAAGATAGATACTGCCTACAGGAAAATTAGAGAGACCTTTGGAGATAAGAGAACGACTTTCATGAATATCAAGAGCTCAGATGGAAACCGAGTTCTAAGCAAAGAAGGGAAAGCAGAAAGGTGGAAGGAGTATATAGAGGGTCTATACAAGGGCGATGTACTTCAGGACAATATTATGGAAATGGAAGAGGATGTAGATGAAGGTGAAATGGGAGATATGATAATGCGCGAAGAGTTTGACAGAGCACTGAAAGACGTGAGTCGAAACAAGGCCCCTGGAGTAGACAGCATTCCATTGGAACTACTGACGGCCTTGGGAGAGCCAGTCCTGACAAACCTCTACCATCTGGTGAGCAAGATGTATGAAACAGGTGAAATACCCTCAGACTTCAAGAAGAATATAATAATTCCAATTCCAAAGAAAGCAGGTGTTGACAGATGTGAAAATTACCAAACTATCAGTTTAATAAGTCACAGCTGCAAAATACTAACACGAATTCTTTACAGACGAATGGAAAAACTAGTAGAAGCCAACCTCGGGGAAGATCAGTTTGGATTCCATAGAAACACTGGAACATGTGAGGCAATACTGACCTTACGACTTATCTTAGAAGAAAGATTAAGCAAAGGCAAACCTACGTTTCTAACATTTGTAGACTTAGAGAAAGCTTTTGACAATGTTGACTGGAATACTCTCTTTCGAATTGTAAAGGTGGCAGGGGTAAAATACAGGGAGCGAAAGGCTATTTACAATTTGTACAGATGGCAGTTATAAGACTCGAGGGACATGAAAGGGAAGCAGTGGTTGGGAAGGGAGTAAGACAGGATTGTAGCCTCTCCCCAATGTTGTTCAATCTGTATATTGAGCAAGCAGTAAAGGAAACAAAAGAAAAATTCGGAGTAGGTATTAAAATTCAAGGAGAAGAAATAAAAACTTTGAGGTTCGCCAATGACATTGTAATTCTGTCAGAGACAGCAAAGAACTTGGAAGAGCAGTTGAATGGAATGGACAGTGTCTTGAAAAGAGGATATAAGATGAACATCAACAAAAGCAAAACAAGGATAATGGAATGTAGTCTAATTAAGTTGGGTGATGCTGAGGGAATTAGATTAGGAAATGAGGCACTTAAAGTAGTAAAGGAGTTTTGCTATTTGGGGAGCAAAATAACTGATGATGGTCGAAGTAGAGAGGATATAAAATGTAGGCTGGCAATGGCAAGGAAAGCGTTTCTGAAGAAGAGAAATTTGTTAACATCCAGTATTGATTTAAGTGTCAGGAAGTCATTTCTGAAAGTATTTGTATGGAGTGTAGCCATGTATGGAAGTGAAACATGGACGATAAATAGTTTGGACAAGAAGAGAATAGAAGCTTTCGAAATGTAGTGCTACAGAAGAATGCTGAAGATTAGATGGGTAGATCACATAACTAATGAGGAAGTATTGAATAGGATTGGGGAGAAGAGAAGTTTGTGGCACAACTTGACCAGAAGAACGGATCGGTTGGTAGGACATGTTCTGAGGCATCAAGGGATCACCAATTTAGTATTGGAGGGCAGCGTGGAGGGTAAAAATCGTGGAGGGAGACCAAGATATGAATACACTAAGCAGATTCAGATGGATGTAGGTTGCAGTAGGTACTGGGAGATGAAAAAGCTTGCACAGGATAGAGTAGCATGGAGAGCTGCATCAAACCAGTCTCAGGACTGAAGACCACAACAACAACAATTGGCATCGTAGTTATTGTTTGTTTCTTATTGTTAGAATGCCTGGACTGATGGCAGAAGATGTTTTCAGAATTTTGTATGCTTTACCAGAAGATGTAGAAGATTCAGATATCGATGCTGACTCTGATGATGATTTTGAGTCACCAAATACTTCACACATATGCTGAAAGAAAATTGTAGACTTAGCAGGGGGGAATTCGAATTTTCTGTCAGGTCATGTGTTGCTGCAGTGAAGTGACAGGATAGCAAACCTGTTTGTATACTATCAAATTATTACAATCCAAACACATTACAACTGTTTTGAGAAGAAACAAAGATGGAAGCAGAAGTGAAGTAAGTATTCTGCCCATTGGCTGTGGCAGAGTATAATAAAATAAAGGGAGGAGTGGATAGATTTGATCACCTGCGTGAACAGTATGCTGTAGGCTATCGTTCATGGAAGTGGTGGCACAGACTGTTTTTCTTTCTTGTAGATTTGGCAGCAGTCAATTCCTACATTATGTGGAAGCTACAGGAGACAGAAGCAGACCAGCTAACAATTAGATTGTACTTGACGAGGCAGCTTATCTCTGGAATCTCAGGTCATAAGCGAAGAGGAAGGCCTGTTCATTTTCAAACACCTGAAACGGGACAGGTCTGGAGCGCCAGATGAAGTTAGTCTGGAGAAAGTTGGAACTCATTTGCCTACAAAAGGTACAACAAACACAAGGTGCAGCCAATGTAGCACCAAGAGCAAAGAAAAGAACAAAACTAATGTGCAGCAACTGTCGGGTACCTTTGTGTGTAGCACCATGCTTCTCTAAGTTCCATAGTACATCACCTTCGTGAACTCTAAGGACAATATGAACAAATACTAATATAAATGTAATGTTTAACATGCTTTTTGTACTAAAAAAAAGGATATACTTTTTTTTAAATTAGCAAAAGAAGTTACTCCAGAGTTCGGTGGGAACAACAGTTCCCACTAATTTTTTTATACTCTTAGGCTAAACTCTCACTTTTAAGGTTTAAACTATGATTTTATGAATGGTTCCTTAGCCCTATAAAGTGTTCATAAAAAGTCTACAACTTATGGAAATAATTTGGTCACTAAAGGGATAACGTAATCTGTACTACAACCTGTGGCATAAGGGTAACACATTACCGCTTACAGTCCTGGCAGAATATTCAAATAGCAAATGCAGTGGGTAGTAAGGTTACTAATGTAACGGTGTCATGTATACACACATGGGGGCACCATATTACAAAATGCAGCCACCGTGGCACTCATGTGCAACAGAAATACCTCATCTTCTCTCCAGTAAACTTAGCACTAGAACCATTAGTTCAAGTCTGTGTCTGCCAGCGCAGTAATATTATTTTATCTAACCGAACTTCAGCAGTTCGGACATAACAAGAGTTGAAACGGAACTTCAGTCTTATTATACTCCTCAATCAGTCTGATTTTATGCGAATCACTTAAGTTAACAGAAATGGCATACCATTCAGTTAATCTTGGATGAAGTGTCGTTTAAGTAGGCACAATTATCTGTTACTCTGGCAGTTCAGCATTCAGACTCGATTACCCTGAGTCACCACCAAACGCAATCCATTCAAGCTGAGTGTTAATCAAAATTTCAGTGTCACCATAAAACGGAACACCCAGCAGAGTTCATCTCAGATGCGGAGTCCACTACTTCACATATTTTAATCAAAATTTCAGTGTCACCATAAAACGGAACACCCAGCAGAGTTCATCTCAGATTCGGAGTCCACTACTTCACATATCCGTTGGAAAAATTAGCCAACCACAAGTGATATTAGCCATGATCGCAAGCTCAATCCTACTTACTGCTTTTTTCCGCTCTGGGCCGAGCACTTCACATCCACTCACAGGCGGACTCGCGTCATGGCAGCGATGCACTGGCAGCAAGACGTGCTGCCAAGTGTCATGTTACTAACTCAATGGCCACTTGGCCTAATTATATCATTAACTCCTTGGCTTGTTCACAGGAAACAGTTATTCCTCAGCTACATGTTCCTAGTAGCAGATGAGGTCTGCTGCACTGATAACTGACATAAATAAATCTCTGTGCAACAATGTCCAATGAAATATATACACAACAATTGTTAAATTGCTACTGTCTTTCAGTTGTTGCATGGTCCGGAGTAGTACTGTAGTCTTCTCGATAAAGCACTGCTGTTTCTCTGGTAACTGCTGTCGTTCAAGTTGCTGGCGCTTTCGCTGATACTCTGCTTACTTCATTAACATTGGTTGATCACTGACTATATGACTGTTCACTGCTGGCCATGGCTGACTATTTATGCGTTTCCCAAATGACCTTTTCCTCTTGAATCTGGTCGCACATGAATCTTTCCATTATCTTGTGTAACATCCATATGCACATGATGATCTTAATGCCCAACTACTACCATCGTGCCACGAGATTGACCTCGACCCTTGACTCGTTCGGTGTACTGACAAGTGTGAATCACAAGATGCAGGCTTGGCTGTCCGCCAAGTAAAAATTGCGAGTCAGCTGCTTCTGAAGGCGTTATCGTTTATAAATACTTGTGTTTGCCACTCCTTTGTGGCGCCTAGTGGTACATCCCCATGGGTATCTGCCAAGAAGCTTCTTCAGAACTGTTCTATTTATTGTCTTACATTTGACTAAAATATTCACCGATCATGACAGATAGTAGTACAGTCCGTGTAGCCCACTTGGTACAGAAGACAATGGAGCCTCACATTAACTAACACACAGGTATTTCCAGGTCTGAACTCTCTGTATTGTTAATAAAAACAAACATAGTTTTTTTACTGGCACCAATAGTTATCACTTACAGGTTAAGGTGCACTTGTTGTCACAATAGTTCGATCTTTGTACCCCGCTTGGGACAAGACAAAATAGCACCTCACAATGTTATTTCCACATCTATACTGTATGTGTTGTTGTCCTAGAAAAGTTCAAAACACATGTGGCTAATTTATTGGCAATGTTGATCTAACTTAGAGGTTAAGGTACACTTGGCAAGGACAGACTTATACTGTAGCACGCTGGAAGCTATATGACACTTCGATGAAATAACTTATTGAATAGTTCATTTATGGTACTTATACACATTTGTATTGGTAAGGAATGAGTATCACTCTGTTTTCAACTACCTATTCATTTGCTGTGTCGGCTGTTTTCGTCAAATACTCTAGTTAAAGTTTTTCGAATTTGACCCCTTCCATTTCCAGTATCCTTTTGCATGTGGATAACAAATTAACTGGAGTTATTTCTGCAATAGCAAATGGTTAAAGTCTGTTTGATACATTCCTTTTTTCCCTGAAGACCTGCAGAAAAACATCTTTTGTAGGAACCTCTTCTAATTTGTTAATATATATATTTCACGTACTGTTCATAGTCATGTCTCAGACAGAGAAGGTAGGAATCACCCTGTACATGCGTTTGTGTTAAATAAACACGAGTTGCTTGGGAAGCCATCAACCATTCGTTGAATTTGGATAAGCAGATCAACAAGTCTAGACTTGCTTGACAAAAATCACGTGTGCATTTAAGTCGAGTCGGCGAATTTTGACATTCTTGGAGATTCTGTACGCTATTCCTCAGATGTGCATACACAGATGTCAGCAGTAGGTAGTCCACTAGTACACAGCTGCACTCACTGGCAGGAACTTGGAAATATATAAAGTTCACATCTCTGCAGGATGAGAAATAAGAGACATGCAAGTTTGAATGTGTCAGAACGATCAGAATTGTCTCAGTCCTTGCTGACTACGCAAACATGAACATCTTAGCACAGTCCTCATTATATAACCACGATGCCACTTCCAGTTATGCCTCCAAAGTTTAGAACACGTCTCAACTCGTCTGAGGGCCTGTTGACTAAGTATACTTACACATCCCAGCACATGCAGTATACTTAATGACCAGTAAAATACTGGGCTGTGACTGGCTGCCTCAGTTTAATGGCTGTGGGTAAGAGATCTAAATGTGTGTGTGTGTGTGTGTGTGTGTGTGTGTGTGTGTGTTTGTGTGTTCTTCTGATGAAGGATATGTTACGTTTATGTGAATGCTGACAAGATGCTAACGGGGTACATGTTAAGCAGCTATCACTGTGCATTGTTTGACGGAGAGAGAGGTGGTAGGGGAAGTGGGTAGGGGAGGGAGAGTGATAGGGATGGCTTAGCAAGTGGGAGAAAGGAGAGGAAGTGTAATGAGTGGAGGGAAGTGGAACAGGGTGGGGGAATGAAGCCATCATCCATTCATGCCCAAGCTGACGGTTCATCATTTATGCTCTAGAACGTAGGTAGCTCTTCTACTGAGGTAAATGTAAGTTTACCTTCCTTCAACCAATGATTTAAGATAAATCGTAGGTTCAGTATTGCTATGTATGTTCCTTCATTTCCCCAGAACCCAAATACTTCATCCCTGAGGTGAATTATTTATGTCAGTTTTTTTGTAATAGGGAATACTGTATTCTTCTTTAAGTCTGAGAACATTTAGTTTGTTTCACACGTGTTGCATATTACGCACAACAGTACGGAATTGGATAGTTCTCTCGGGGATCTCAACAATACTGAAAGAATTTTCTCTTCTTCAGTTTCTTTGTTAGGTCTTTCACTGCTGTGTCAAATTCTTCTTACAGTATCATGTCTCCCATCTCAGCTTCATCGACTTCCTTTTCCCTCTCCATAACGTTTCTTTCACTTCCTTAGCGTAGCCCATCTAAATACGACTTTCAACTTTTAGTCTCCCCTCTGTGTTTAGTAATGGCTTATCATCTGAACTCTTGATGCCCAAAATGCTGCTTCCATTTTCTTCGAAGAATTTTTCTATTGGTGGCCTCTAACTCACCCTCACTCATGTGTGCTCCTGGTGTCTTTTTGAATTTTCTGCGTCTTATTTTTCACACGTCTGCAATTTATTTTGATCGCTTCATTTGATATATATCTTTTATTTATTTTTTCGACAGTTAAATTCTGTATTTCGTGTATTATCCAACAGAGCCTTATTAGAACACGTTTGTCTGAACTGATGTTGCTTACATCATCTCTCAAAACTATCCATTCCCCTTCTATTGTTGTCCTATCCCTTTTATCATTAAATAGATGCCTAAAATTTTCTTCTAATAACTTATCCATGTCACACTTTTTAACACCCCACATTTCTACAATCTGTCAAGCTTTAATCAGCAATTCACAATCAATACATTATTATCACAATCCACATCTTCCCCTGGAAAAGTTTTTCTGTTTAAAATCTGGTTGTTGAAATCTCCGTTTTATCATTATATAATGTGTCAGAATCCTTCTACTATCTGCAGGACTCTTCAACGTACATAACTTTTTTTTAAATGTCTTTAACCAAGTGTCAGCGATATTAAGTTGCTCTCTGTGTAAAATTCTAACATGTTGCTTTCTCTACCATTTCTACCCCCTTCCACACCCCTAGTGCATGTTCTGCCACAATTTTTGCGCCTTTTCTTCTTATTAGGTACTTCGATATCTAGTCACAGTCAACATTTGATCTCCCTTAATGATTTGAATAATTAATGTTATTACATTCTATCATTATCTTCGACATCTGTGGCCCTGACAGGCATACAGATATCTAATACTGCGAGGTGTCTTTGCTTTGCATCTGTCTTGGCTACACTAATACGTTTACTATGCTGCTGATGGTAGTTTATCCGCTTCCCCATTTTCTTTTTTATTATTAGCCCTGCTCCTGTATTGCCTCTCCTTGACATGACGATGATAATTCTGTGCTCACATGACCAGTAGTCTGATTTATTCTGCCAGCGCACTTCACCAAATTTAACTGTATTTAACTATAACCTATCTGTCTCCCTCTTCGAATTCTCCAAACATCCTACTCCATTAACCCATTAGCACCGGAATTAATTTTTTAGTGATTTTTTATAAAAATTTGTCTCATTATGTCTGTAAAAGGCATAAATTACACAACAGAGTTGTTTTAACGAAAGTCATTACCGCTATTAGGGAGATATTTGATGTTGCCATATGGCAACGCTAGGTGCTTTCACTACCTAAATTTATATGGATTATTGAAATTTCTTATTACATATTAACATATTTATTATTCAGTATTCATCATACAACTGATACTTGGTAACACAGTACAATTAATAATCTAAAATCAAACCTTAACTCAGCATTTTACATGAAATGGAATAAAACAGTCAATACACAATCCCATATTACACATTGAACACACTGTTCTCACAATAGATTTACGTTCCTTGTGTGCACACCTTTTCATCTTCTTTCCTTCTGTGTGATGGACGAGGTGGTCAGTCTTATCAAACCTAATTGAATCTGATATGCTGCTGTCGGAACATGCCCTTGATACAGATGGTCTCCCGGTTCCTTTTGGCAAAGCTTGGTGTCTTTGCAATTACGCTGTTGCTACCTCTCTCTTGAAATAAAGCTGAGAAATAGTTTGGTTTCTTGATTTATTATACAAAATCCAACTGTTTTGTACGGCGACATCTAACATCCATGTAAAGAGACACCAGTACCATTTCTAGCTTCTTACTGCAATGCGATAGCTTACTAGATCCTGATCCATCTGATCAGTACCTCCCATGTATGTCTTATATTTTGCTACCAGTTTAGGTCTGGGAATCATTATATTTCGCTTTTTTAGTTGCGAGAATCTCTTGACTTGGCCAACTTCTTGTGCACAGCATGAAGAAGAGATCATTGTGACTACTGAGGTGTCCAGGCATAGCCCAAACAATAATCCATCATTCTTCTCTATTCATTTCCTGAATCTTCATCTGTGTGTACATTCGAATCTGGGGGCTCAACAAACACATCACCTTCAATATCGTCATTATAAAGAATCTCCAGCGCCTCAGCAAGCGAGAAACCTCTTCTAAAACAAAAAAGAGAAAATTCGTCCTTTTGCTGAGTACAAGCACCTAGCGTTGCCATATGGCAGCACCGACGTTCAAATGGCCTAAATGAACGTAATTTATTTCACAGCAAGCAGTAACCTCCAAATAATATATATTTGAGTATTTAAAGCACAACCATACTAAAAGACCAAATTATATATCGTAAACTACTCTGGAAAACATACTTACTCGAACTTATACTCCATTTTTCTTTGTCATTCAGCAAACAACGACTTCAAACACTGCTTACGACGCAGAATTTAAATGTATTGTTAAAACTGTTGCATTGTAGTGATATTTACAGTCTTTCGGAACATAATACAGTGCTGCCAACTCTCTCGCTTCGTTGATATCGTGGAATCAACGATTTTAAAAAAGTGTTACAAACGTTGCCATATGGCAACGCACGGCGCTAATGGGTCTACGAGGTGTCTTTGCTTTGCATCTGTCTTGGCCACGCTAATACGTTCACTATGCTGCTGATGGTAGTTTATCCGCTTCCCCATTTTCTTGCTTATTATTAGCCCTGCTCCTGTATTACCCCTCCTTGACTTGACGATGATAATTTTGTGCTCACATGACCAGTAATCTGATTTATTCTGTCAGCGCACTTCACGAAATTTCACTGTATTTAACTTTAACCTGTCTGCTGTCTCCTTCTTCGAATTCTCCAAACCTCCCACTCCATTAAGGGGTCTAACATTCAGCACTTCTACCAACAGACCACGAAGTCTGTTTTATTATCGACAACGTCCTCCTGTGCAGTCTCCACACAGAGATTTGGAAGGGAGACTATTTTATCTCCAGAATATTTTACACGATATGATGTCATCATCATTAAGTCATACAGCAGGGAAGAATTTTATAGGAAAAATAACGACTAGCAAGGCCATGATGGTTAATGACACAAGGACAGATCAGTCAGTCACTCAAACTGGTGCCGCTGAGACAGTTGAAAACGTTGCTGTCCCTTTACATAAACCATATTAAAATTGCAAAATACGGTCTATTTCCATTAAAGTTTTACTCTATGCCATCAGACAGATCAGACTCGCCTAAAGGCTTCCTTACATGTGACATGTTTCTCATTTTTGTACACACCAAACACAATTTACGCCGTGTCCGATACAAGCTTAGAAACAAGCTTACTCATCACATAGAGTGTTATCCTCATCATGATTTGGAACTGCAGCGCTCACCAGTTACAGTTGACGACTGTATCTCGCTCGAAAACCAAATAGTTTGTCTACAGAAACGAATGCGCCTGGAATTACTACGTTAGGTCTATTGTCCATAGTTCAACCATGTCATTCTGTCTATAGTGTACAAACTTCAATTGTCCCAAGTCAAAAAAGACAGTCAGTAAATACATAGCTTTCAGCAATTTCATTATAATTAGTGCAAATCAAATTTACAGTAATCTTCCGCATAATATAAAAATTATTTCACCATGATCACTCTTTAATAAAACTGTAAGGTCAGACTTATTATTTTTTCTGAAGTTGATGCCCCACAGCTAATATATATTTGAAAACCATGACTATTCCCATGAGCTGTTGGTAATGTTTCTTTAACAAACAAGTTATGCTCACAGGCCATTTTGGGCCTCATAAAAGCGTTTACAACATCATATTGCGTGCTATAAACTTACTAGCATCAAATAATGAAGTCCATGAATTTCGTTATTGTTTTCACACCATTAAACGTAAAATTTCAGCCCATGTATCGTAAGTAGGGGGTTCAGGTTTTTATGTTGGTAACGCCACGCAGCGCTCTGTATGAAAATCACTGACTGTGCTGTGTGCAGTCTGTGGCTGGTTGGCATTGTTGGAATATTCGCTATTGTAGTGTTGGGCAGTTGGATGTGAACAGCGCGTAGCTTTGTGCAGTTGGAGGTGAGCCGTCAGCAGTGGTGGATGTGGGGAGAGAGATGGCAGAATTTTGAGAGTGGACGGTCTGGACGTGTGTCCGTCAGAAAGAGGAAATTTGTAATACTGGATATTATGAATGGATATATACATATATATGATGACCTTTGAATGCTATTAAGGTAAATACATTGTTTGTTCTCTATCAAAATCTTTCATTTGCTACCTATACCTATCAGTAGTTAGTGCCTTCAGTAGTTAGAATCTTTTATTTAGCTGGCAGTATTGGCGCTCGCTGTATTGCAGTAGTTCGAGTAACGAAGATTTTTGTGAGGTAAGTGATTCATGAAAGGTATAGGTTGTTGTTAGTCAGGGCCATTCTCTTGTAGGGATTATTGAAAGTCAGATTGCGTTGGGCTAAAAAATATTGTGTGTCAGTTTAGTGACGATCAGAATAAGTAAAGAGAAAAATGTCTGAGTACGTTCAGTTCTGCTCAGCTGTTTGAAAATCAAATAACGTAGAAGTTTACCAGCACAGTAATTTATGATTTTCCTAAGGGGATGTTTCAGTATGGTAGTGCTCGTAAAACACGAAACGTAGTCGGTCGATAGCACTGGGATTTTGACGCAACATTGCGTGTGAATAGGCAGGAGCTTTAAATATATGTGATATATCAACAAATACGTAAGGGAAAGCTTTAGCAAATATTTCGAAAAGTTCTTCAGCAATTTCATTCAACTTATTACACAATTCACTAATGAATATTCAGACGGATGTAGCTATACGTTAAAATATATGTAATATACAACCAAATTTACACACACATAAAGATGAGACTTCGTTAGTAAAAATCTCAAAACTTCCTTGATATATTGACTTAAAATTTTACACTTTACTTTAAAGGACATTCAGACCTGCAGTAGACTATGTGGGCTGCATACTGCTTTTTTAAGTACACACCATATGTAAATACATCTGTAATATATATAGGAGAAACACTGACAATAAATATCTCAAGAAGTAGTTGACTGCTTTACTGCAGATTTTTACATATTAGTGTAATAAACAGTTGGTTGAATTAGAGTATATTCACTTCAAATTATAAATGATATTATCAGATATTCAGATGTGCATAGACTATGTATTTTTAAACAACAATAAACAGTTGTCTATTAAAAAACAGACTGCAAAAACGAAAATTCTTTGCTTTACCCCGCTGCAAAAGTGTGCGGTTTTCTCTCCTTTGTCGCAAGCAGGTTTAACGACTATAGCGGAGCACTTAAACCATTACACAAATTATTTCTCTCATATATATAGTTTCTGATTGCATATATATTTGAACAGAAATGGTGTACGCAGCAATTAGCAGTTCTCACAGAAAACAGGAAAGATGTATTTGTGGGTTATCAGTTTGTGATTACAATGCTACTACAGAATCTGAATTTACAATACAAATAAGCAAGCTTCAAGGTAAGAGAGGGGCCGGAGAGGGGTGGGGGTTATGGTAAAAGATGACGGACAGAGGATTTGGAGGAAATGGACATAGAGAGAGGAAAGGAGGAGATTGACAGAGAGAGGGGGCAGGAGGAGACGAAGACAGAGCGGGAATGAGAAGATGGATAAAGACAAGATGAGGAAATGATGAACAGAGAGCGGGGAAGGAGGAGGAGATGGACACAGCGAGGGGGAGGAGGAGATGAAGAGAGCTAGGAGGGAGATGGAGATTAGGACGGATATACAGTTCCCATTCGTATCAGAAACGTGCACTTTCATTTTTCTCTCATTTTTCTTTCTTTTTCACTTAATCAGAGTCGCAGCAAAGCGTGGCTGGGTACATTTAGTAGTAATGTAAATTACTGTGTGACAAATAATGTAAACTGATTTGTGAGAACAGACGTTCTTCAGATCATTCTTACTAGATGGATGCTTCTATTCAACAGCAGAATTTTAGAATATGTGAAATAAGATTTTAAAGAAGAAGGTGCAAAACAACCAAGATAACATCAAGAAAACAATTCATTTGCTTTATGATTAATGCTGATATTTCTCTACTTCTACATCTACATCTACATACATACTCCGCAATCCACCATACGGTGCGTGGTGGAGGGTGCCTCGTACCACAACTAGCATCTTCTCTCCCTGTTCCACTCCCAAACAGCACGAGGGAAAAATGACTGCCTATATGCCTCTGTACGAGCCCTAATCTCTCTTATCTTATCTTTGTGCTCTTTCCGAGAAATGTAAGTTGGCGGTAGTAAAACTGTACTGCAGTCAGCCTCAAATGCTGGTCCTCTAAATTTCCTCAGTAGCGATTCACGAATAGAACGCCTCCTTTCCTCTAGAGACTCCCACCCGAGTTCCTGAAGCATTTCCGTAGCACTCGCGTGATGATCAAACCTACCAGTAACATATCTAGCAGCCCGCCTCTGAATTGCTTCTATGTCCTCCCTCAATCCGACCTCATAGGGATCCCAAACGCTCGAGCAGTACTCAAGAATAGGTCGTATTAGTGTTTTATAAGTGGTCTCCTTTACAGATGAACCAATTCTTCCCAAAATTCTACCAATGAACCGAAGACGACTATCCGCCTTCCCCACAACTGCCATTACATGCTTGTCCCACTTCATATCGCTCTGCAGTTTTACGGCCAAATATTTCATCGACGTGACTGTGTCAAGCGCTACATTACTAATGGAGTATTCAAATATTACGGGGTTCTTTTTCCTAATCATCTGCATTAATTTACATTTATCTACATTTAGAGTTAGCTGCCATTCTTTTCACCAATCACAAATCCTGTCCAAGTCATCTTGTATCCTCCTACAGTCACTCAACGACGACACCTTCCCGTACACCACAGCATCATCAGCAAACAGCCACACATTGCTATCCACCCTATCCAAAAGATCATTTATGTAGATAGAAAACGACAGCGGACCTACCACACTTCCCAGGAGCACTCCAGATGATACCCTCACCTCCGATGAACACTCACCATCGAGGACAACGTACTGGGTTCTATTACTTAAGAAGTCTTCGAGCCACTCACATACTGGGGAACCAATCCCATATGCTCGTACCTTAGTCAGGAGCCTGCAGTGGGGCACCGAGTCAAACGCTTTCCGGAAGTCAAGGAATATGGCATCCGTCTGATACCCTTCATCCATGGTTCGCAAGATATCATGAGAAAAAATGGCGAGTTGCGTTTCGCTTTCTAAATCCGTGCCGATGCATGTACAGCAACTTCTCTGTCTCAAGGAAATTTATTATATTAGAACTGAGAATATGTTCGAGAATCCTACAAAAAACCGATATTAAGGATATTGGTCTGTAATTTTGAGGATCCGTACTTCTACCCTTCTTATATACAGGCGTCACCTGCGCTTTTTCCAAGTCGCTCGGGACTATACGTTGGGCAAGAGATTCGCGATAAATGAAAGCTAAGTAAGGAGCCAATGCAGTAGAGTACTCTCTGTAAAAACGAATTGTAATCCCATCAGGACCTGGCGATTTATTTATTTTCAACCCATTCAGCTGCTTTACAACCCCAAGGATGTCTATCACTGTGTTCTCTATACGGGAATCTGTACGAGACTCAAACGGCGGTATGTTTGTACGATCCTCCTGCGTTAAAGATTTCTCAAATGCTAAATTTAAAATTTCAGCTTTCGTTTTGCTGTTTTCCGTTGCCAGGCCAGACTGATCAGTAAGTGACTGGATGGAAGCCTTCGACCCGCTTACCGATTTTACGTAAAACCAGAATTTCCTTGGGTTCATGTAAGTGTGTGTGTGTGTTTGTGTGTGTGTGTGTGTGTGTGTGTGTGTGTGTGTGTGTGTGTGTGTGTGTGTGCCTGTGTGTCTGTGTGTTTGTGCGTACATGTACATTCATACATGTACGTGTATGTCTGTTCACACAATATTTATAAAGGAATTATGTATCACAAAATCTGGAAAGATTTTTGAATGAAAAAAATGTTCAAATACCTTTGAATTCCTAAGGGACGAAACTGCTTAGGTCATTGGTCCCTAGACTTACACACCACTTAAACTGACTTAAACTAACTTATGCTAACAACAACACATACTCACCCATGCCCGAGGGAGGGCTCGAACCTCCGGCGTGAGGGGCCGCGCAGTCCGTGACATGACGCCTCAAACGGCGAGACCACTCCACGCGGCTTTGAATGAAAACTTTAATACTGAAACGAACACTGAAAACTGATAACTGATTAAGTTACATTCACTATAAAAGGAAATCCTGTAATTCGTTCATCGATAGTCAATACCAGTTTTACAAACTCAAACAAACTCGCTCCTGAGAGACAGCGCTCTTCCGGATCCACATCATCGAATACTACAAAACATATATTTATTAAATTAATAAGGAACTATTTGAATCTCTAGAAAACGTGAAACTGAATAAAGAAGCATTTGAACACAGCAGGATGCGAAAAACCTCTTTCAGAATTGTTTATTTAAATCGTTTACTGAACGGAAATACAAGCCTTTACAAATGTTGATGCATAGATTAATCACCATCGTACGTTACAAGTTTCAATTAATAATAATACGGTTCATATGACTCTGAGCACTATGGGACTTAACATCTGAGGTCATCAGTCCCCTAGAACTTAGAACTACCTAAACCTAACTAACCTAAGGACATCACACATATCAGTGCCGAGGCAGGATTCGGACCTGCCACTGTAGCGGTCGCGCGGTTCCAGACTGAAGCGCCTAGAACCGTTCGGCTACTCCAGCCGGCTGATAATAATAATATTAGCAATAATAATAATGTTGTTGTTGTTGTTGGTGTTGTTGTTATTGTTGTGGTCTTTAGTCCGAAGTCTGTTTTGACACAACTCTCCACGTAATTCTATACTGTGCCAGCCTCTTCATCTCCGAACCTACGTCCTTCTGAGTCTGCTTACTGTATTCATCTCTTGGTCTCTCCCTACGATTCTTACCCTCCACGCTTCCTCTAATACTAAACTGGTGATCCATTGATGCCTCAGAACGTGTCTTACCAACCGATCCGTTCTTCTTGTCAAGATGTGCTACAAATTCCTTGTCTCCCCAATTCTGTTCAGTGCATTCTCATTAGTTACGTGAACCACTCACCCACTCAAAGTGCTTTTATATGTAAACTGTAGTTGTTCAATAGCTGAATTGGAACAACTGGTATAGGATTTAAGTTTTTTTGCTATACTAAGAATGTCGTGTATTACATGGGAAGACCAAGCGGTACTTATGTTAATAATATGAATGTTGTTAAACTTTTTTGTAGATGAAAGTGTACTGTCCAGTCATTTTAAATTATCGTGTGCATATATCAAATTAGCCTTTAGATGCGATATATACCATTTCCACCTCTTGCACTCAAAGTGACAATGAGATTTATATAATTAAAAAACAGAAATTTAATCCACACACTAATTTGTCTCTCATATATGATCTCAAATGAATTTGCACTTATGGTCTATTATCTTTGTAACTTAATAATTTTCTCAGCTGTCTTGTTTCAACAGTTGATTATGCTACTGACTAATCGTTATTTTCTTACTTGACCTGTTTAGATAATGACACGCTGATGTGCACTCGTGGTATCTAACTAAGATTTAAGTCTCCAGTGTTACACTGACAAATAGTCGATAAATTAATTGATATCAGTGCCCTTGACCTTGGCGAGGAAAAATGTCCAGTTCAAACAAGTCAGAGAAATGCATCGTATTTAGCGTCAGAGAAGAATTTCCACTGTTGCCAGAAAACTTGGTCGAGGTTTATCCTATTTGTGATGGCTTCTTCCGATACAATTCCACATCCTAATTTTTTCTTGCATAAATATTTGTGTTCCATTTCGCTTCTAGACTACACTCTCCACGTAAGCCTGAGAAGCCACTTACATTTTACATTTCTTAATAGTAAATGTGTAGACTTTGTTGACGACGTATAAGTTATGGCATCTCATATAGCTCTGAAATTTGTCGTTAAAAACTTTCCCTGGACATTTTTGCAAACTTGTAGTCGGTATGAGTGAGGTACATGCCTGCCATAGAGCGCCTAGGGGAGCGTTGTATTAATTGTTGGTAGACACTTACTGAAAATTGCATTACTGTGTCCTCTCTTAAGTAGCTTATTTTTGTGTAATAGACATGGAAGGTATATCTGTAAATTTTAAATTTTGGATGGACATAAATCAGCGTTCTTCAGTACGAGGGCCGATACATTTGGATGGTCTTTCGTATGATCCTTACTATGCCTTCCCTGTGAATCTAGCTTGTATTTTTTTAGGAATAGTATCATGCAATGCCGGTACGGATTTCCAAGCCAAAACTCCCTGCTCATACACAGGTTCGCTGTGTTGAGAAAAGGCAATTTGATGACACTGACCGTCCAAACAGGGCACGTCATAACGGAAAGTATTTGTATCCCATATTTTCCTGTTATAGCTTGGGCTCGGTAATGCGTAAGGGCTGATGTAATAAGCCATTTGTAGTCTGTGTAGACTACGAAGATTTTGGCTTCTTAATTTTGTTTTGACTGATTTTACCTTCTCTTGCAGATGAGTCATAAAGTGTTCGCAGGATTTGTCATAATGATCGTTCACAGACGGGGTTACTTTGTCAGCTGTATGCAACTACTGGTGCCGCCCATCTAGAAAATTATGTCGTTGGTCAGTACAAAATGATTTATCAATGAAGAGTCTGGCTCCGCTGAACTTTGATATTTGCTGCAGCAAGTTTATCATTTCAGATGAGGCTGAGGTCTTCTACGTACGTGTTTTCTGAGACCTTCATCACATGTATTCTGCATTCCCCCTCCCCACGCGCCCCAATGAACCATGGACTTCGCCGTTGGTCGAGAGAATTTCATCCCTCAACGATACAGATATCCGGACCGTAAATGCAACCAAAATTGTGGAGTAACAGTTTTGAGACAGACAAACGTGCGGTTCCTGAAGAGCCGTAGCGGACTTTTCAGGGGCAACACTCTTGATGATTGACTGATCTGGCCTTGTAACATCAATCAAAACGCAAAACGGCATTGCTGTGCTGGTACTGCGAACGGCTGAAAGCAAGGGAAAACTACAGCCGTAATCTTTCCCGAGGGCACGAAGCTCTACTGTACGGTTAAATGATGGCGGCGTCTTCTTGGGTAAAATATTCCGGAGGTAAAATAGTCCCACATTCGGATCTCCGGGCGGGGACTACTCAGCAACACGTCGTCACCAGGAGAAACAAAACAGGCGTTCTACGGATCGGAGAGCGGAATGTCAGATTTCATATTCTGGCAGGTAGGATAGAAAACTTAAAAAGGGAGATGGATAGGTTGTAGTTAGATATAGTGGGAATTAGTGAAGTTTGGTGGCAGGAGGAACAGGACCTCTGGTCAGCTGAATACAGGGTTGTAAAAAATCAAATAGGTGTAATGCAAGAGTAGGTTTAATAATGAATAACAAATAGGAATACGGATAAGCTACTACGAAAAGTATAGTACAAGCATAATTGTAGCCAATACAGCTACGAAGCCCACGACTACCACTGTAGTACAAGTTTATATGCCAACTAGCTCCGCAGATGACGAAAAGATTGAAGAATGTATGATAAGATAAAATAAATTATTCAGATAGTTAAGGGAGATGAAAATTTAATAGTCATGGGGGATAGGAATTCGATAGTAGGAGAAGTAGTAGGTGAACATGGAGTAGGGGTAAGGAGTGAAAGAGGAATCCATGTGGTAGAATTTTGTGCAGAGAATAACTTAATCATGCCTAACACTTCGTTTAAGAATCATGAAAGAAGGCGATATCCGTGAAAGAGACCTGGAGACATCGGGAGGTTTCAGATTGATTATCTAATTGTAAAACAGAGATGTAGAAACCAGCTTTTAAATTTTAAGACATTTCCAGGGGCAGAATGTGTGTTCTGACTACAATTGACTGGTTGTGAGCTGTAGATTAAATTTTAAGAAACTGCAAAAAATTAGGAATTTAAGCAGATGTGACCTGGATCAACTGAAACAACCATATTGTAAAGAGTTTCATGCGAGCATTAGGGACAGTTGCGGAGGAAGGGAATACAGTAGAAGAAGAATGGGTAGTTGTGAAAGGTGAAATACTGAGGCAGCAAAGAATCAAGTAGGAAAAGAGACGAGGGCTCGTAGAAATCATTGTGTATCACAATGGATCAACACGGGTGTACGTGGAAACCGTCTGCCGCAGGGCCCCTTTAATTGACGAGAGAAGAAAATATAAAAATGCAGAAAATGAATCAGAGAAAAGGAATACAAACGTCTCAAAAATGAGATCGATAGGAAATGTAAAATGTAGAAGCATGTATCACTAGGGGTAAGACAAGAGATGCCGCCTACCGAAAAATTAAAGAGACCTTTTGAGAAAAAGGAACTACCTGTATGAACATCAAGAGCTCAGATGGAAAACCAGTACTAAGCGAGAAAGTGAAAGCAGAAAAGTGGAAGGAATATGTAGAGGACCAATACAATGGACATGCACTTGAGAGAAATATTATGGAAATAGGAGAACGTAGAGGAAGATGAGAAGGGAGATATGGTACTTAGTGAAGAATTTGACAGAGCACAGTCGAAACAAGGCTCCCGGAGTAGACAACATTCCGTTGGAACCACTGAAAGCCTTGGGACAGACAGCCATTACTAAACCCTTCCATCTGGTGTGCAAGATGTATATCCTCAGGCTTCAATAAGAACATAATAATTCCGATTCCCAAGAAAGCAGGTGACGACAGGTGTGAAAATTACTCACACAGTAACTCCCCCCAGCCATATGGAGCACTTGTTGGTCTCACCGCTGACTTCTAGACTGAGTCACATACAACTGATTTCATCAAAGTGTACGGGCCTGAAGATAGCGTTGACGCAACGTCGAAACTAGTAGCGAAGTAAATATAAAATCTTAAGTACAGATGGAGGAATTTCAATTATAATAAAAATGGTAGAAGCCGACTGCGGGGAACATCAGTTTGGATTCCGTAGATATGTAGGAACATGCGAGGCAATACTGAACCTACGATTTATCTAAGAAGATAGGTTAAGGAAAGGCAAAACTACTTTTATAGCATTTGTAGATTTAGAGAAAGCTTTTGATAATTTTGACTGGAATACACTATTTCAAATTCTGAAGGTGGCAGGGAGCGAAAGTCTATTCAAATTTGGTCCGAAAACTGATGGCAGTTATAAGAGTTGAGGGGCACGAAAGGGAAGCAGTGATAGAGAAGGGAGTTAGCCAGGGCTGTAGCTTATCCCCAATGCTATTCAGTCTGTGTATTGAGCACGCAGTAAAGGAAACAAAACAAAAATTTGGTGTAGAAATTAAAATCCAGGAAGAAGAAACAAAAACTTTTAGGTTTGGCGATGAAATTGCAATTCTGTCAGAGACAGCAAAGGACTTGGGAAAGCAGCTGAACGGAATGGACAGTGTCTTGAAATGAGGATGTAAGATGAACATCAACAAAAGCAAAACAAGGATAATTGAATGTAGTCAAATTAAATCAGGCGATGACGAGGGAATTAGCGTAGGAAATGAAACACTTACAGTACTAGATTAATTTTGTTATTTGGGCAGCGAAATACACTGAAGGGCCAAAGAAACTGGTACACCTGCCTAACATCCTGTAGGATCCCCGCGAGCACGCAGAAGTGTCGCAACACGACTTAACATGGACTCGATTAAAATCTGAAGTAGCGCTGGAGGGAATTGACATCATGAAACTTGAAGGGCTGTCTATACATTCTTAAGAGTGCAACGAGGTGGAGATCTCGGCATCGCGGGTATGCTCAATAATGTTCATGTCAGTGGAGTCTGATCGCCAGTGGGAGTGTTTAAACGCAGAAGTGTGTTCCTGGAGCCAGTATGTAGAAATTCTGGACGTGCGAGGTGTCTTGAATGGATGCATGTGATCGACACGGTGATTACGTACGTGTCACCTGTCTGTCATATCTGCACGTATCATTTCAGCTGTACACGCCCCGCACATTTACAGAGCTTCCACCAGCTTGAACAGCCATTGTATACCTGAAGGGTCCATGGATTCATGATGTTGTCTCCATACAAGTACACGTCCATCCACTCTTTACAATTTGAAACGCTACTCGTCCGACCAGGCAACATGTTTCCAGTCCAATGTCGGTGTTGACGGGCCCAATCGAGTCGTAAAGCTTTGTGTCGTACAGTAATTCAGGGTACACGAGTGGGTGTTCGGCTCCGAAAGCCCTTGTCCATTATATTTCGATCACTGGTTCGCACCCTGAAATCTGCAGCAATTTTCGGAAGGATTGCACTTCTGTCACGCTGAACGATTCTCTTCAGTCGTAGTTGGTCCCGTTCTTGCAGGATCATTTTCCTGTGGCAGCGATGTCGGAGATTTGATGTTTTACCGGATTCCTGATATTCATGGTACACTCGTGAAATGGTCTTACGGAAAAATGCCCACTTCATCGCTATCCCGGAGATGCTGAGTCCCATCGCTCGTGCGACGACAATAACACGTTGAAACTCACTTAAATCTTGACAACCTACCACTGTAGCAGCAGTAGCCTATCTGATAACTGCGCCAAACCCTTATTGTCTTACATAGGCGTAGCCGGCCGCTCTATATTTGAATACGCATGCCTGTACCAGTTCCTTTGGCGCTTCAGTGTAAATGATAATGGAGGAAGTAGAGAGGATATAAAATGTAGACTGGCTATGGCAAGGAAAGCTTTTCTGAAGAAGAGAAGTTTGTTAACATCAATTATAGATTTAAGTGTCATGAAGTCTTTTCTGACAGTATTTGTATGGGCTGTAGCCATGTTTGGAAGTGAGACGTGGACGATAAACAGTTTGGATAGGAAGAGAATAGAAGCTTTTGAAATGTGGTGCTACAGAAGAATGCTGAAGATTAGATGGGTGGCTCAGGTAACTAATGAGGAGGTATTGAATAGAACTGGAGAGGAGAGGAAGTTGTGGTACAACTTGACAAGAAGAAGGCATCGGCTGGTCAGTCATGTTCTGAAGCATCAAGGGATCACCAATTTAGTACTGTAGGGAAGCGTGGAGGGTAAAAATCATAGAGGGAGACCAAGAGATGAATACACTAAGCAGATTCAGAAGGATGTATATTGCTGTAATTACTCGGAGATGAAGAGGCTTGTAGAGGATAGAGTAGCATGGAGAGCTACATCAAACCAGTCTTTGGACTGAAGACGACAACAACAACATATAGAGCATCTGGCCAATTCCGTCTGTAACATTCTGGAAACCACTACCGTTGCTGTTGCATAGAGAAAAGCAGACAAAGGACATCCCAGACGGAGGGCCCTCTGCATCTGTATCTCTTCCGAAAGTCTCTTATCAATCTTGGGTCGCGTGTACAAATTTCATATTCACTCATTGAGAATTTTGATGTGTGTCCTGCCAAATTCCAGTTTAGCCATGACACTTTCAAGATAGTCGAATTATACTCTGTCATACGCTTGTTGGAAATCGAGAAATGCAATAAGCTTATTTGATTGCTCTTTCCAAGTAGTGTGGTCGTGGTCTCCATAGTGTTTAAACATGTACGTCCATCTGCGTTAGGTGCGGCGGATTTTCGGTAGGGTCCCAAGACTCCGGGTAATTCAGCTTTTCATTGACTGTTAAAGCCCAGGCAAATATATTATCGGCTGCAGTAATTTTGGTTTTCTTTTGGGATTCACGCCTTTACAGCAACCGTGAATTTCGCAGGTGGTACAATAGGTATCACAATTTAGTGGTAATGTTTACTATCATGCGCATTGTAAATGCCAAAATTTGGTTTCAATATTCCACCGGGAAACCAACAGGATAAGCCGATTTACGCTTTGTGACCTTTCGGAGTGAGACATGAATCTCACCCACAGTATCTGACTTCGTGAGACGGCGACGCTATCCACCACACTGTAGTCAACTTATATGGTATGGCAACATGTGTTGCATCTTAGGTCTCCTGAAGGCTTTAGCCACGAATACATCGTTAACTGACATTTAATTATTACAAATCTTACCAAGAAGCCGTGTATTTTTAGATATATATTCAATTCGACATTTGCTTCAAAAGGTATACTACCATAACACACCAGTTATCATGCGAGGTGCTACAACGACTTTTTCGATATTTTATTTGAAAAAAACATACCAATACCGATGCCTTTTAGAAGGAGATTTACTATGCTGGTGCTCTGAAACAACGCATCTTCTTAAGACGTAAGTTAGAATGCAAAACCCACCAAATATGACTTTCAACAAAACACGACAAAATCTAGAATGCGACCTTGCACGTCATACGCTACGTTCCTCCCCATGAAGCAAACGTTAGGTTTGTCGTGTTCAGTCTTTCACCCTATGGACTGCTGTGGAATCTGAAATTTCGCGTTGTGACGTCACAAAACTCGACGAACTCATTACACAACTGCCACGTGAGGACGGCATAAGCGAGTGTCTTATCTGTAATATCGCACGCTTATGATACCTTCTCCACTCCATTTATTTGAGATTAAGGCTATCCCACACCTAAAGCTGCAGTGGGGACGTGCATTATCTGGTATTCTGAAGTAATCGGCATGCGTATTTCCTACAAACGAAATTCAGTTTCTGATGGGTTGGAACGAGCAGAAAATATTCAACCGACACAAAATCAATTACTGTTAGTGTTTTAATGAATGTGGTATTGCACCTGGCTGGCTGTGAAAATTCCCAATAATGGAATACAAATTTACCTCCGCCCCAAGAAAATAAATTTTCGTGATGTGATCAGTGCGTATGCTAATGCGCAGTTTATAGGTTCACTCAATTAATGAATCCCAGCAAATTCAAATAAACCACAGTGTACTCTCTCAAAACAGTGAATTGAAATGCAGATAAACCCGACCCCGAAAATAATTGTAGAGCCCCGGCCCTGCTGCCTGTTAGCAGTGTGTTTATGTTCAAAATAACAACTGAACTATACGGTTAATGAAATACAATTGCTAGATAAGAAACAGTAGAAGGAAATTCAAATAGTATTAACATGTTGGGAAAGATGATAACTGAGAACTGCATGAGAAAAACTTTTCTGATCAGCAAGCGAGTTCAATGATATCTTATACTTAACAGGTTTCGTAGAAATGAGAGTACGGTTCTAATGGAGATTCCAGTTTCTATTAACTAACAAGATTTCGTTTTACGAAGCGTCTTTAATTATTAAAGTAGATATCAGTGAAGAAAAACTGTAAGCAGACGAACTTTTTGAATTAATGATGAATTAATGGTTTATTTCACCAGTAGCTCGTTTCGGTCGCGGTTCCACCGTCAGATGATAGCAAGGATTTCTTGTAGAGAGTTTGCGTTTTGTTCTGAAATATAACATCCAGGATATTTCTGATTTTTTCCTTTTACAAAACCTTTACATTTTATTTACGTCTTTTATCGTTTACATACTTGAGGAGAGGGTTTTTTATACGTTACAGCATGGTAATTAGCACCACTGAGAGGCGATATGCTGAACTACGAGCTAAAGTCAAGATGGCCGATCTATATGTTTACGTCTGACATCACATCAGCTAGTGATCTGGGAATACTACAGATAATATGTTTATTATTACAAAGATTCCTATTCTTAGCCCAGATAGCGATTATGTTTAATTGTTGAAAGTAGAAGCAATGTTCAGTGTTGACTTTCTTCAGGCCTTTTTAATTAACTAAACTTATTATGGCAGTATATACATGTCCATTATTACAAAACTATAGAAGTTGGATGAAACTTTATAGACATATTTGATTCCTTAAATCGGATCGGTCACTCTTTATCTCCAGCGTCCATTCTTCCCAATCACCTGACCTGATCAGTGCTCCATAATATGCCACTTTATATTTCTCAGGATTCTATGAAGTGCTGTTGGTTTTAACATTAGTTGCAGTGCGTTTTCCGTATATTTGACATTTATATTTGCTATTGCGTTTGCTAATCTTTAAATGCAGGAAGCTTACCCCGGTACTTGTCTCATAACCTACATTAAATTTTGGACTGATGCAGATTGTTAAGCTCTTTTGAAAAAAAATCTATGTCCCCTATTGTTCCATCAAAAACGGTAAGCGTATCACCCACAGTGGTTCACAGTGGTTCGGAGAGTACAGCCATAGATGTAGACTAGCACATTATCTTTTAGAAAAGGTGTTACAAATGGTTAATGTTATTGTTGGCCAGAAGACTAGCTAGATAGCTACCCAGTGCTGATCCATCTTGCTCTATATAAAATTGGTTATTAAAGGTGAAATACTTGTGCGATTACACTAATGTCAGTATACCAACAAATCGATTAATTTCTGCTTAACACAGCTCTTTATATTGCTGTATATTTCTGTATATTATTTGTAATTAATGAGAGCCCTTATTTCACCGTTACATGTATGTACAACTTAGCTATACCGAAAGCTGCAAATATGTTCGGCACAGAAAAGGCTCTTGTGCTTTGTGTGAGCTCACAGTTACTGTTTTACTGAACTTTATTATGAAATGTATCAGGCTTACTGAGAATACTATTAAATTTTTAAGTGATTTTGTGGAAAGGGCCATTCTGTGAATTAACAATTGGATGCATTGGGCTATACGAATTTCAGGTTGTGACTGCTGTTTTGAAGCTGAGAGGTTCATTTGCGTGCATTCCTAGTTTTGAATTGGTAGTAACAGGAATTTTTTTATAATTTTTTCAAGTTGTCTGTGATTTGAGATTTGAATCAGGAATTTTTGTGCTGTTATTTATTCAAAATAATCGTGTGGTCTATTTAAGTAATCATCTTTGTACATTATTACTGCTGAGCATCGTTTATCTGCTGCTATTGTCAGTGGTTTATTGTATTTAAGTTTCATATTTATTTTTGGGAGGACATTTAACTCAACTGCCTTGTTTTGCCCTGAGCCCTATTTCTCTCAAGTGGTTCTAAGTTATTACGAGTATAAGTTTCGAAATTATTTTATGTACTTTGTATCTGCTACATTTTTATCACCATTATTTAACGTAGCTGTGTTACATGTAGCTTTTGTTCTAACAGTTGTCTCTTCTTAGACGACATTTTGAACACAAGAAAGTTGTTTTTGCAACACGACAGTATCCTACTTCGTTCTGCACTGAACGTAGCCAAACAATGTGCTTCTTTGGGCTAGCAAATTTTGCATCACTTGCCGTGTTCTTATGTCATCACACCCAGAGGTGTTATCCTCTGTTCTCAGATGAAGAAACCATTGCGTGGCATGAATTTGCAGAAAGACCACAAGGCGAATTTAGATTTGAAGGTTTCCTGAGGAGTCAAGAGGCAGATTCCTATAACAAGATCTCCGTCAAGTCGCCAATAACAGGGAGAAATGTATGTGGCGTTCATTTGTGAATATGTAGAGAGGGACTAAGTTTAATGACCAAAGCTTGGTTTTATGGAAGTGATAATAAAAATTTCTATACTTTCTCTAGTATATGCACATTCGTTTTCTCATTTTCCTTGCTCCTTCACCACACTCGTGCACAATATTCCGCAGTACACTAGGGGAAACGCAGTGGCGCATAGAATAACTTGAGGGCTTCCCAGTAGTTCTTCTGTTTCACTTCAATACTTTTACGTCGGAATAGTACGTAAAGTTTTCAAGTAATTTTTCCCTAGTGATGAATCTGTTGGACATCTGAAAAACGGGAGTCGCATTCTCGGAACTAATTACCGGTTTAAAGGTGCTTTTTGTTTTCTTTTTAAGAAGCGAAACTAATCGCCCTCCTCTCATTGCCACCTGTCGTTCGGAAACTTGCCGCGGCTTGAAAACTGAGAGGTGTGAACGCGTGTCGGCAGTGATGCCGTGATGGTGATAGTGGGTGGCGCGCGTGCGGACAACAATGGGAGGCGTCCCGCTCTCAGGCGGAGGGGTGAGCGCCCCAGCTGCAGCGCCGCCGCTCGCCAATGGGAACACTTGACACTGCTCACTCCCTGCAGTCTGCCAGCAACGTCTGGCCGCACCTCAGTCCATCTTTATACTTATACCGCCTTCCACTTCACTTAACGTTTCAGCATGTACTTCAAGCACTTTTCATCACATTGACCTTCACCCTCCTATTTACATTTACTTCTCCATCTACATTTATAGTTAGCAAGAAACTTTTATTATGTGGCGGGAGGTACTTTGTGTAACACTGTTCCTTCCCTTCTACCTTGTTCCAGTCACGAATAGCGCGCAGGATGCTGGTAAACATCTGTTTGAATCCGAATCTCTCTAATTTTACCTTCATAGAATTTTCGCGAAATACACGTGGAAGGAAGCAATATATTGGTTGAACCTTCTTGAATAGGTTGTCTCGTAACTTTTACAGTGAGCCTAATCGTGATGCCTAAGAGCTGTCTTGTAACCTCTGCCCCTGGAGTGATGCTTTCGCGTTTCATAAAGAAACAAGGGGTGAAACGTGCTGTTCTTCTTTGAATCATCTGCATTTCATCTATCAGTCCTATCTGGTAGAGATCCCACGCCAAAGAGCAGCGTTGGATATCGAGTAAGGGTATTATAAACTACATCCGTCTTGGATGAGTTACATGTCCTGAGGAGTCTTCCAGTGAATTTGTTTGGTTTCTGTCTGTCCCACGATCGATCATAACACTTGCTCCACGATACCTGTATTTAATGGATGTGAGTGCCTCCAGAGATACGATGGTGCAGTGCTTGTGTTACTCAGAAGCACAAAGGAAAATTGCATAGTACTTATAAATAACACAGGCACGACAATATCATGTTTATCCACCGACACTGAGCAACCGAATTTCAATTAAAAATTAAAATGCTTCCCCTGTACGGAAATATACATAATGAATGTACGAGAAAGGGTTGTTGACACGTGGCTGGCGAAATATGGAAGTTTGGGTCTGGCCGTAGGGAGTAGTCGGACAGCCTAATAATGAGGCGACCTCTCACGATAAGCGGGAAATTGGGGTTCGAGTCCCGGTCTGGCACAAATAACCATTGTCGTCATTCCATTACACAACTGATGATTGTCAATATTCGGAACTGTGAATACATTTCATACACTTCAGCAGATTGTTTAGCAATTGTATTTTCAAATAATAGCAGACATTTCCTACTACAGGGTGGGCAAATAAAAGTGACCTGGAGTGGATATGATTCGACGAGAAAGTATGCGTGTAACCGCACCCCACCAGGTGATCCATATCGGTTCGGAGCGTAGTGCGGGCTTTGTCAGTGTGCGAGGAGCTGTGCAAATGGGACGATGGTACTTACAGTGAAGCAGCGGGTGTTCGTTGAGGAAAGTTACGTTACAATAAAGTCTTGGAAAAGGTGTGGTCAGTTTTTCGCTGAGAAGGGTGTCAAAGCGCCAGCAAAGAGTGCCATGCAACGCTTTGTTAAAAAATGGCGTCAGACAGGATCTGTTTTGAATAAGTGAAACAACATTCCGTAACGTGCCGGCACAGGAGGAAGTGTGGCTGCAGTTCACCAGAAAGTGCTTCAGAGTCCTTCCAAATCAACCCGGCCGGTCGTTGTGGCCGAGCGGTTCCAGGTGCTTCTGTTAGGAACCACGCTACTACTACGGTCGCAGGTTCGAATCCTGCTTCGGGCATGGATGTGTGTGATGTCCTTAGGTTAGTTAGGTTTAAGGACTAGGGGACTGATGACCTCAGATGTTAAGTCCCACAGTCCAAAGAGCCATTTGAAACATTTGAAATCAACTAGACGCTGTCGCAAGAGACCGGCACATCACATCAGACATGCAGATGGATATTCGTTGCAGTCTGGTCGCAGCCCTAGCCGGCCCCTAGGTCACCTGATCTGTCAGTGTGCGATTACTTTGTATGGGGAGCGCTCATGTCTAATGTGCATCGTAATAACCCTCACAGTCTTCCAGAACTGCGGCAGAATATTTCGCATGAGACTGCAGCTATTCCAGTAGTCCTGCAACTTTCTGACCAAGACCCAAAAGTGCCAAGAGGTGAGTGGTTGTCACTTCCAACACTTGCTATAGTCAGGTTTGTACTGTATTGCCTTTCCTCTGCTGTGTTTCTTTGTACTCTGAAACTCTGTTCTCCGGGCCACTTTTATTTGCCCCATCCTGTATTTACGCTGAGTAAGATTTGTATATGTTGAGGAACAATTGAGATTTCGTGCCCCAAGTGTCGATCCTCTGCCGGTCTGACAGGACCTTCTTTTTTTTCTGGCTACCAGTTTTTAAAAACACATCCTTGAATACAGTATAAGGAGTTGTCCAGGAGAAATGATTTTATGTTAGATATAAAACTTGCTTTGCTACTTCTCATTTGTTCTGTGGCATCGGGTAAAGCTCAAATTGCTACTTGCTGAACTTCATTCTGAGCCACTGGCCACCTTAATAATGGATAAAAACGTCATTTTCTCTCTATGGCTATAGGTGGGGACATCACTATTCTTCTCAAATCGTGATTGATTGTTTATCACGAATCATTAGCGAATATACTGAATGTATTGTGACAGCGCAGTTGAAATGCCTAGCTCCGTGAACAGGTACCTACAAGACGTCGTTGGGTGAACACCACATATTATTCTTACTGATCGCTTTTGTGCAATCAGTGCTTTTGTAGCGTTACGACGTCTCTATATACAATATCTTCAGCGAACAGCCTCATTGAAAGTCCGGCCTAAAGTCATTTTACGTCTGAGAATTGCACTTCGATAAAAATGACATGTTGTGTTCTACTTACAAGGAATTTTGTGAGCTCGTCTAACGTCCTGTATACTGTACTTGTATATTGTTCATTAGGCGACAGGTAGGAGCTATATCGAACACATTCCGTAAGGCGAGGAACACAGCGTCAGCACAGACGCCGCTATCAACTGTGATCTGAGTTTCATTCACGAACAGAGCGATCTGAATATCACACAATTCTGGCAGCTACCCTTGCTGTGTACCCTTACAGAAACTTATCACCAGTATGGTACCGCAAATGAGATAGTTACTGTCTTGATGTAGATAAGATACCACCTCTGTCACAACGGCCGTTATTAAAGGCTTGTTACCTCTATCATTAATCCTTCATAGTCTGGAATTTTATCTTGGATGTTTAGAACCACATGTCTAAGTGTAAGTTACAAGGTTATAGCCGTAAATGTTGTACGTAAAATTGAAGGTTCGAAGACTGTTGTCTGAAAATACGAACGGCTTCTGTCATCGTTAGTAAACATCTACGTTCATGGAGCTTCATATATAAAAAGAAATCAAAAGTTAATATGTAAATGATAAGTACTTCTAAGGCTCTGCGACTTTACCTAATTGATATTCTGTTGGATTGCGGATTGTCCTAGCAGCATTCCATACAGGCAAATCAACTGCGTCTTTACCAGCGGTAACTCGTACCTTAGGTAATCAAGCAATGCACAATTCTGTTTAAAAAGAAGAGCTCGATAATGTCGTAGTGTCGAGCTCCGCACGTCTGCTTTCATGCCCAGCAAATAATAACCTGTAGATGTGATACTGCACTCAAATAGTCTATGCATTTGCTAGCATTGAAAAATTAATAAAAAAGATACAATTGTAAGGTTTGAAACTGGTGTAGATGACACTAGAAGAATACTTTGTGTAATGTTTACTCAAGAAACAACATCAAATAAACTGAAAGTAGCCCTCCGATTACCATTTATACTACAGGCAGAATGATAACCTTATTTAATGAAGTAAGCTGGGTTGAGAGCGTTACGAAATTTGTAGCAGAATCCCAAAGCTAAACAGTCATCTAAGATGCTCGAAAAATTAGGTCAACTTCGTTGTCACAAAATCGAAATATTCACCAGCTTGCAGTTCAGAGTTCAACATGACGTCTTATAAATTAACACAAAGAAGATAGCGAGTAGGAACTCCAACTCTGTCTCTACTCAATTCCATAATGTAATCAAAAAGAACATAAATTTCTGCAGTGTAACACATTCAGACCTCGCGATAGTTAAAGTCCTGTCAAAATTTAAATTATTTGAGCTGTCTTTCACCACTCAGAATCTATCACTCACCACTCAGAATCTATCACCAAATAGCACACATTACCGGAATGCTTCCAGAACCAGACACACAGTAACTAGAATCGCCTCCTTTATCGCACCACCCATAAAGTGTCTCCACTTAACTCCAATAGTGTCTGTCATTGTTTTACTACTATTGGCTCAAGGCCGTCTCCACCAAAAATACATAACTCTTAAATTCCACAGAGTTGATTTTGACTCAACGTGACCACTACCGGCGCTAAGCCAATATTTTGTAACAATATTTACAGAAAGAAACGTTATATACACATTCAGTCACACTCAGGCCATTCACAATAAATATAGATAAAGCATTATCCAAAAAAAAAAAAAAAATACACCAGCAATCCTGCGCCAGTGGACCCACGTTATTTGACAGCAAATTGTCGTTAAATATTGTTTTAACAGTCACTTATGTCTACTTGATAGAAGCGTCTTTGCATTCTCTTTTCAATGGTGGTGCCAGCTAACACATACAACTGGCCACTTTAAAACTACCACGGTTTTTAATATCAGTTACAATCAACATTTAAATAACGATATTGGCAAAATAGTAGCATCTTCCTTAAATAAATACACAAGTGAGGTATTTAGTTGCTGTGATATGGTGGAGACATTTGGACGAACGAAACAAATGAACCAGCTCCTTGTCAGGCCGTGAATACTGTAATCTCTGATGTTGCACGATGCAGCAGCTGCAGGTTGCGTGGTATATCAACGGAGCCTGGCCTTATTGGTGATGATTTTTATTATTCATCGTCGGATACAAAGGAAGTGCTATGTAATGAAACCCATAATTTATGAGTGGAATTAATTGAGTTAGTTGTGATAAAGTTTGTAATGATTCGGAGGAAGTAAGTGAGGTTCCGTTTAAAGGAGATGACGTAGGTTTTGTGATTAATTGTGAGGAAGCTACTTCGTTATTTCGGAGGCAGGAACAGTACATTTGATGCTGAATAGGAGATGAAACGACGGGTGTAACCGCTGATTTAAATTCTACAGATGATTTGGAGGTAGAATGTAGGGGTGGTTAATGAGACTGAGGGTTGGTTTGAAGCTATAATGTGTACCATAAATATGTAGGAAAAGTGAAAGCATGAGCAAATGTGGCACCGTATCCCTCCCCCACTTTTACGACAGGGAGTTGCCAGGTTCCCTTTAGTGGCAAAAAGGTATATTTCATGGACTCGACTGTTTCGGTAACTTAACAGCATTCTTTCAGAAATTGGAAATAGTCAGTCTAGATAGATTTTATCAGTCCGTAAATGAGGGACTGTGGTCCCATCTAGGTACTTGTTTTTTGCCAGAATATGGCCACACTTACCGTGTGAGCGACGCCTCCCTAGTATAAAGTCGTTTTTTCAGCGAGAGAGATCTGGAGTTGCTGATTGGCTCCTCTCAGGGTATGCAAAATAGAGGCTGTCCACCCCAGCGTGGGAACCATGGTGCTGTGTCTGGATAGGTTACCAGGCCAACAGAACTGTCAAGAGGGGAGATTCGATAAGTAGAATACAGTACGATTGGTCTGTGCATTGTGGGGACAGTTTTCGTTTTGATAATTCGGGTCCAGTATCGAGGCTTGGTGGAAATTGGTGGTGATTCTTTGTCCACTGACTCTCCCCTGGTGGAGAACTTCATATCTTTCCCCAGTGGGCGAGACTTGTGATATGTATCTTGAGGTGGAATAAGAGCCTGTGGCAGTTTCCATCTGTACAGACAGTGAAACTGCATGTCATCTAGGACATACCGTGTGCCTTCGAGAGTGTAGTTATTCATCCTGAGCCGGCCGTCTGATGTTTGACGATTGCAGCACGGACCATCGTGCCTGTGAGTTAAATTGGTTTGGCCAGACCAATGAGCGGCTGCAGCTGAAACTGAAATCTGTCTGCATTTCACAGCTCTCATGATGAGAACGCCAGGCCGTGTAGTTCACATATTTTCACGGACGCGTTAGAACATTACAGCAGACGCTGCGATCACTCTTCGCCCACAGTGCTCAGTTTTCAGCTGCCTACTGAATCAGGATGAAAGGGTAATGTACTGCTGCACCGGCGTAGGGTTGTTAAATGATATTCACAGCCCCCAGTTCTCAGATGAACCACAGTGGATTCATGTAAACAACGTCAGATTGCGTTGTACAAGGGATTAATTCAGGGGAAAATTAGTACAGCTTCTATTCCAATGTATGCTTTGCCTATCAAACACCATTCCTTATCTGATTTGTGTTTGTTATTTACATGTGACATGTATCAGCTAGCTGTGGTTACTAAAGGTTTAATAAAACTTGTCATTATTTTGTAAACTCAAATACGCCATGGTTCTCATTCATACTCGCTCTACTATTAACGTTTTTATTTGAGTGTGGTGGTACATGAGTAGCTGCATTCAGGCGTAAATTTGGTATTAAAGCGAGTGACGGCTTGCAATCTCCGCCACATAATGCTTTAACATACTGTCCAATACGTTGTTTTCACAGTCAGTCTTCACCATTTCACCAAGAGCCATACGCTCATTTCCATCAATAGAAATTAATTCATACATTCCTTCTTCCGAGATATCTAAATCAGCAACTTCTAACTTCGAAACTTCAGCACCTGAAGCATCGCCTTTACTTCCCTTTAGCAATGTGTCATCAACTTCCGCCTGTACATAACAATGTTCGTCTTCAGCTGACGAGACTAGTGACATGCTGCCTTCGCAAATACTTTTATCATTTCATACTTCCGTCAGTACACCACCTAATTCGTCTCCAACTGATGAGACTACGGCTACACCACATTTACAGATCTCTTCACATATCTTTAACGGTACAAAATCATATGTATAACTTTCGTCTACATAGCTGTAATTGTTGCTACTGATTAGTTACTCATAAGAATTCGTCACACATTTCAGCTCCAGCGAAATCAGATCTAGCTCAGCCTGTATTCTTATCACAGAATATTCCATCAAAAATACATTCGTTCCATCGTTCACTTCCTTTTCAAAAAACTAATTTTTCAGCCGATTATCACCGTTATAAAAATTCTTGACATATTCTGCATCATTTCTTGAGACCTTTTCGTGGTTGCGCCACTCAAACTATTTCCAGTTTTATTCTCATCACTTACTACACCCATCTTCAACATTTGTTGCTTCTTTGTCGAATTTTCTACCCCCATAGAATTTTGAAAATAACGTGTCATTTTCAGTGCTGCTTTAATTCGCCGCTTCCGTACCTGAGTTGCAGCAGTCTCCAGTTTCCCGACTTCTTATTCTAGTGCTGCATTTCGTGAGATGCCTGCCACTCAAATCTTCGTTCCCGGCTTTGATTTCCATTGTGAAGATTCCCATTTCCATTTCCTCTTTGAAAGTTGTTGATATTGTTATGACGGTAATTATTTTGATTCGTGGCATGACAATTATTTTTATGATTATTATGGTTTCCTTTTCGATACTTATTTCCCTTTCTACTGTTCCCATCACGTGGCATGGATTTCAATGTCCATTATAACTTTTCAATAAAATCTAAATATTCATCAGTGTAATTTGTTGGTCTGTGGACAAGATCCCATTGTAAAATTTGCGATAAACGTCTTTGGAGTGTCGGAATCCCTGTTAACACTCTTAGTGGTCAATTTCTGTGTATCAACTTAGCCAGCTTATGCACACAAAACTCCTGCACTAACCTACGGCCACATTTGAAACTAACTTGATCGCTGTAGGAAATCATTCTGAAGACAAGTTTGTTTCCCTTCACTCCAGAGTTTTGTTCGGGAAACAATCTTGAAACACTTCATAGGTAGTAAATGAAGCACTCACTAAATTTTCCAACGAATATGCGTTGTGTTCGAGATGCCTTTTTGCGAACTTAGTTTTTGCCTCTTCCAACATTATCATCACAAAATTATCCCCACATGCAGCAATAAAATCAAGTGGATGGCATTTTCCATCATTAGCAAAATACTTAGTCGCTCCTAGATAAAACCATGGAACACCTATCACAGTGATAGCCAGATTCCCTGCTCAAGAAATTAATTCTGCCTACACAACTTTAATCTACTGTTCCCTCTGCACAGCTATGTTATCTAATTCTGCTGTTGCCTGTTTTAACTATCTCTTTCTGACACTCCACCTTTCTATCATACAAATGGTTTATACGCTTAGCAGTCACGTTATCAATCGTATTTTGCCTCAGCTCACGATTCTTAACATTACTACCCAGCTCTTGCTGTATCTTTCCCGACATATCCCCTAACATGTTTTCTGCTGCATCGACTGTGGTATTAACTAGGCCATCCTCCTCAAAATTTTGCCCTAGCCTGCCCGTATGTCCTTTGATTTTGCCTCAGTCATCCCTCCAGCATGTGACTTAATTTTTCCCGCCTCAGCTTTCATACTTTCTACAGTTGATTCTATATTTTCAACTTTTGAAGTTCTCCCTCTTCTTCCATTTTGTATTTTTCATTGAGATCTGAATTTCCTTGCTCAGTTATTGTATTCAGTGCCTGTGTACAAATTGCGTTGCTCCCACATTGGATCGCAGTTCTAACAAAATTTTGATCATCTGTGAAAATGAATCGTCTGCAAACTTAATTCCCCTCTCTGTTTGACTCTCGGTCCCATTAACATTGTCAACACTACCCAATTCAGAGTTAGTGTAAATTGACCTATTACCATTATCTGAACCATACAGACTGGATGACTGCTTAGTCGTTGGAAGCTCCATCACTGAGGACAACCCCGTGGATTCACACATGCTAGCACTATCTGTACATGTACTTAACTTGTCGAGCATGCTAGCTGCTTTTGCTGTGCTGCTGCTGCCGAAAGCGTTGATGCTGCCGATGCCGGTGCCGACACTAATGAACTACAAGTACTCCAGATTCAATGCTGGAGGCATGTGCTGCTATGACAGCCACTGCTGCATGCGTCACCGTTCAAGTCTCTGCTGCTGCTGGCCCCTCTAGACAAACTTTACACGCCTCTTCGTACATTCTTCTCTTTCTGTCTTGAAACTCCGACTTCCCCAAACCTAGCTCCTGCTACTGATTCTCACACACGCAACTGCTGCAAAATCTTATGTTCGGAGCTCCCACACAAACTGCCCAGTATGCTAAGTATTTGCGATCGGGATCAGAGATTACTGTAAAGTTTTAGAACTGCAACTGATACAGTTATATTTGAAGGGACCTTACAGAAAAATCTTAAGATTTTCGGAAACAAGGAAACCATTCAGCGAGTAAATATACTGAAAGTAACAGGATGGTATTTCCAATGTTTAAGGAACAGAATGAAAAGGATATTTTGCCATTACTGTAGTTGCTAAGTTTTTCAGTTCCTTTGGAAGAAAGTAAGTCCAACGTCTTGGAATAAGGTCCTCTTCTACATCTACGTCCACATCTAAATATATGGTCCGCACCGTACGGTGCGTGGCGGAGGGTATTCTGTACCACTACTTGTTGTTTCCTTTCCTGTTACACTTGCAGATAGAGCGAGGGAAAAACGGCTGTCTGTATGCCTCCATTTGAGGCCAAATTTCTCTAATCTTGTCTTGTGCGCAATGTATGTTGGCAGTAGTAGGATCGTTCGACGATCAGCTTCAGACGCCAGTTCACTAAATTTTCACAGCAGTGTTTCTCGGAAAGAGTGTCGCATTCCCTCCAGGGATTCCAGGTTGAGTTCCCAAAGCATTTCCGTAACACTTATGTGTTTTTTTTATGTGTGTATTTTTATGTATGTTTTCTTTCATAAAATTGTTGTAAGTTGTGAAACCACATGTGAAAACAATATTTACATGAGATATGCACCAAAAATAAGCTCACCGCATTTATTCGAAATAGGATCATGTTTGAAGTATTGGATGCCAGGAGAAACTACTACAGCAATCAGAGTATGTGAAATGGCTGCCAATAAAGAAAAATGTGGTTCTTGACAACTGTTATGGAGTTTGAAGGAACTGTTCATTTATGTAAAGTTGAAGCGCTTAAGTTTAAGTAAAAATCGTGGTGTACCAGCGATCTGGTCGCAGACATCAGCACTCTCTGTAGGGGGAGTGTTCCCACTGTCGGTGGCTGCCACTGCGCCACTCAGGAGGCGACCTTGACGGTAAGTGTGGTAGGGGTGGTGTGGGAAGGGGAGGGCGGCAGCGTCTGCACAGTGCCGCCCCTGCAGATAGACTGTCCCGCGATACAGACGGAATGCCTAACGACAGCCGGAGAGAGCCGCTGTGCCGCCTAATCCAATTGTCTGACCACATGCTGCTGCCAGTCTGTTCCCTTCAATAATTAACGCCCGCGTGCATATTTCATGGTTGTAGCCGGTAATACGCGCCGTTCGAGGGGACAAACATTCCAGTGTCCTCACGCACACTGGGAAGTAACTCGCTTCTCCGAGTCCCGCTGTACCGCATTTCAACTAGTTCCCATTAACACTGGCTCTCATTCCGAGTTCACTTTGAGAACCAATGTTTGAAAGTCGCAAGGCCTACAATGGAATGGCAGAAAAGTTAAATGTGAACTCCACCTCTGAAAAATGAAACACTGTTTAACAGATTTAGGAGTAAGGAAGATGTCCCATTAAGCGTTCAGAATTTGACATATATGCGTATACACTTTCTGTTGCTTTCTTCATGCTTCTCCGCCAGCTGAAGCCCTCGACGTTCTTCGGTTCTTCCCTGCTGTCGGGTGATTTGCCTTGTGGTAATTTTCTGAGACTTCACTCCAGTGCAGCGTCTGTCCATTTTACGTCGTTTCTTCGTGACATTGTCCTGCTCATTTCCAGTTTAGAGGCTTTCCCTTCGCACAACTTCTTGCTCTTGTTACTGCTCTTACATTTTCAGTTCTTTCTGATCTTCCTTAGTGAGAACTAGGCATGATCTTTCCATAGCTTGCTGAGCTGCTCGAAGTTTTCTTTTGAAAATCTCGTTAAAAATCGAAGTTTCGCAGGCATCTCTTTGTAGGGGGAGAATACACTCTTCGAAAACAATCTTCTTTAAGTTTTTTGGCGTATTGCATCTAAAAATGGTGTCGTCTTCCATGACTCCTCCAGATTAGCTTTAGTTTGAGAAAAATTTCAGGTTTGAACTCTCCTTGAATATTAACGAACTGTCTCAGATAAACATACTCGTTAACATTCTTACACAGTTGTTGCTTTAACAGCATTTGTCTTGGAGTTACCCACTTGTTTTTCATACTATTTGTTGTGGAAAAATTTATCTTAAGGGCCACTTTTTCGGAACTATCTGATTAACACTTAGTAGAGACTTCTATCATATTGTTGGCTAGGATTAATATATCGTCTGCAAATCTATTTATTCTAATTCCCATTTCTTTCAAAACAATTTTAGACCTGGCCATCTCAAGGACTGTTATAGATAGTTTTGGGATGTCATACTGCTTCACTCCTTTTCTCTTGGAAAATACCCAAGTGTTTCTCCGCGCTGACAGAAGCCATCGTATCATTTTACATAGTATGTTTATGTACCTTGTCTCCACACCATGTTCGGTCAATAACGGTACAACTAGAGTGTAGCTGACAGAATCAAAATCTACAAAAGCTATGCGTATTGGCATTTGATATTCATCAGCGCGTCTAATTTCTTCACGGAAGGTGTGTATACCGCCAGCTGTATTATAACCACTGCACAATCCAGCTTGTTCTATGGGGTATGCTTTTTCCACAGCAGCACTGAAGCGGTTTGCCAAGGCTCCTGTGAAAAAATTTATAGATAAAAGAGAATACACTGATGGGACGGTAATTTTTCAAATCGTGAATATTTCCTTTTTTATGTGGAAGAATTATCTTTGCCTTGCTGCATGAGGTTGAGATGCAGTCTTAATGTATACAAACGGTAAAGATTTTAACTGGATGTTGTACTGTTTCTTAACCTATAAGTATTTCAATCCCTCAAGACCTTATGCTTCGGCCACCTACATTTCATTTACAGTTTTTCTTATTTATTTTGGAAATCCTTCTCGGACTTCGTGATTTTTGTTTGTAATGGTGTGTAGGCAGTGGTTCATGAGCTCTTTTACATAATTTGTTGTAGAGACCCCTTACAAGCTCCAGTGTTTCTTCCTTACCTGTTATGCGCCATTTATCACTGTCATGTCATAAGCTTTTCTTTAACTTTCTTCCAGCTCCTTTTCTTCTTCAGCGCAAATTTTATCCAATTTTCGTTATATCTTTTTAGATCTGCTTTTATTCTGATCCACAGTGCACTTACATTGTTAGGAGTATTCTATCTTGTTAATGGTTGTTTTAATTTTCATCTATCGTCTCCCTAAGGCCCTGGCTTCAGCCAGTGGTCTCGCGGTTCTAGGCGCGCAGTCCGGAACCGTGCGACTGCTACGGTCGCAGGTTCGAATCCTGCCTCGGGCATGGATGTGTGTGATGTCCTTAGGTTAGTTAGGTTTAAGTACTTCTAAGTTCTAGGGGACTGATGACCACAGCTGTTAAGTCCCATAGTGCTCAGAGCCATTTGAACCATTTTGAACCCTGGCTTCAGCCATTAACTTCCCTGCTCGCCTAGAACCATATTTGCGCAAGTGAGGTTCATGGGAAACAATAGAATTTCTACTGAAGAGGAAGAAGAATGCAGTAAAGGCGAACTTGTTAATAACGCAGATTCTAGGACTAACAGATACACCTATATGTAATTTGGCCCCTTAGATATAATCTGTTCAAAGAACCTCTAATACAATAACATCGAAAATAACATACCACATAAAGTACATTCTAATGTAAGTCCCACAAATCTTCTCGCACGTACACACACACACACACACACACACACACACACACACACACACATGCATGAACGCATTCGCAAAAACGCGTACATGCACACATTTGCCTCACCTACTTAGCAATCCACCCCTGCAGCTGAGTTGTCCGCACCGCTGACTGCCATTCCTATGATCCGGGAACGATTGCTGGTACTGACAGGGATTTTTCCTTTGTGGGAACACTAGAACGGGTTGCACTCAGCGTCATCATGATAACTGAGGATCTACTTGACCAAGTAGTAGAAGCTCCTGGTCACGAAAAGTGACAACGGCTGGAGAGTGATGTGCTAACTCCACGCCCTCACTCACTGCGTCCTGTAATTCGACAGGCAGAGGATGATACGGCGGTGTATCGGTAACACTCTGTGGACAGAGTTTTACTAGAAAATATAGGTAATGAAAGAGTCAGGTGTCTGAATATAGTTTTACGAATAAATAATGGAAAACAGAATACCGCTATTATTAAAGCCACCTCGCTGAGGCATTATCGGAAATATGACTGTGGTTCAGATGCCATATGAAGGTGTAGATCCTACGCGATTTGGCTAGGTAAGTCAACTCACGGGTCGGAGGAAAGCGAGGATAGCTCACCCGTTATAGGACCATTTCTAGTAAAGCACTATGGTGTTAAAATTAACCTTCGGGCTGATGAGATTTTTATTTTTTCTATATATATATATGGTCTCCGTAGGAGAAATAAAATTTTTATTTAAAGCAAAGTTCATCGTTGATGTACTAGAGTAAATATACTTTGATTTATAGTCTCAAACACTATTATAACTTCCATAAGTATCAGTTTCGGATGATCACCAGCCATTTTCAGGTCACATTTATCCAAATTCATACTTGTTTCACATGGAACGTGTCCAAACCTCTACGGATAACTGATATGATCATATATATTGTTTAGTGTTGAAGTGTATGGCAGGGCTGATGTGAAACTTATTGGCCAGTATCTCAGACCAGTGCTACCAAAAGTTCCTACGTTATCTGTAAATACGATAACAATGCAAGCATTGTAATTCGTTTCATACCACTATACATAATCCCATTCTCTACTGAGAAAACTCTTATGTTTCTCCTGGCAACGAAAACTTAGCCCAAAAAAACTTCACTTGCAACAAAATATTGATCGCCTCGCTAGAGAGCTTCTGTAATATAATATTATTTTGATAGCTTGAGGATATAAACGCAGAAATTCTTATTGCCCCCTGATTGAGAGCTCAATGGTCTGCGTTCATCTTAATGCACAAATAATGCACATATTTCGAAGAATGATTCCAGCACAGAGCGCTTTCTTGTCAGAAAGGTAGGTGCCTCAGACATAAACACAACTAACTTGCTGAATTGGGGACTGTTTCTCTGGTACGTTGATCAGCCTAATTTTGAGTTTTAGGTAGTTTTTCACAATTTATTTTCTTTTTTATGTCATCAACCAGAGCGTGTTCTCGGCGCAGGTTAGGAGGGGCTATGTTACTAAGAACGGGCAGCCACACTGTAGGAGTTGGCCTGATTGTGCCTGATATAATACGCATTGTTGGCTATCTACCATTTACAATTGCTGGTGTCCTTACATACAAACTGTTATTTATTGTTCTGTTTATAAGTATGTGATTTTTTTAAAATCGTGTTGTTTCTGTAATTTTTACTGTGATGTTATGAGCCATACGCTAAATAAATAAATTCCACAATCATCTAGCCAAAGTGTGTGATTTTCTCCTTACTGATTAATTCTACAAATAATAAGAAAATAATTTAAGATAATCACTCACTGCAAAAGAACTAAGTGGATTGGGTATTATACTACAGGCTGCCGGGATGTGGCGGGTCGTATAAGTTATAAAAGAGTACCATTGTTCGAAACACGTGTATTGGAAATTTATAAATGTAAAACTGTGCTTTATTTACAAAGACTGGATCATGTACTGTAATTTAACTATATTTTATTGAAACTTGATTAGTCTATGTGTAAATTAAAGGGAAAAATTTCTGTGATAAATGAAAAAAGTTTGAATAAAAAGCCAGCGAAAAGTTAAACAAATGTTTTATATGTGATCAACGGGAATGGAATAATCAGTTTTGTAATCAAAAAAGTTTAGTGACATATTTTGTAGTTTTTATACTGATATTGCAACATGTATATCCATTACGAATACGAAATTACTCAATTTAATATCTGTAAAAACTACAATCAGAAACATTCATCATAAAAGAAAAGGACGTAATGAATTGAAAACAATCTATTTTAAATCAAAAGTACGATAACAATAAATGTCCGTAAATTACAATATTAATGTTACATTCACGAAGAAATTTTCGAGAATGTACGTGTGGAACACAGCGTAGTACAGTAGTGAAACATTGACTGCGGAAAAACCGGAGCTGAAGAAAATCGAGGCATTTGAGATATGGTGCTACAGATGAGCATTGAAAACTAGATGGACTGATAACGTTAGGTACGATGAGGTTCTGCGAAGAATCGGAGAGGAAGGGAATGTATGGAAAACACTGGCAGGAAGAGGGGGCAGGATGATAGGACATCTGTTAAGGTGTCAGAGAATAACTTCCATGGTACTAGACAGAGGTATAGAGGAAAAAACCTGCAGGGGAAAACGGAGATAGGAATACGCCCAGCAAGACGTACGTTCCAAGTGCTACTCTGAGATGAAAGGTTGACACGGGAGAGGAATTCGTGGCGGGAGGCATCAAACTAGTGAGAAGACTGACGACTCAAAAAAATTTTAAAAATGTCACATTTAGTCATTTCTTTGTATTATTATTTTTGTATGTTTAGGGACCAACTACGCTCGTGATGAGTAGTTCAGAATGGAGCTTGTGAAAATTCTTGTGTTGAGCTAGTACATACATGTTGCTAGAAATTTGAATTGAATCTATGTAATCCTTCCTGTGTAACATATTGTAATGATTTCTGTGTCAAAGTTGGGCAGAGAAGTATAAACGTAATACACGAGTACTTACGGAACAGTAACTTTGATTTATAACGCTACGATGAGAACCTGATTACTAAGATTTTGGCCAGTCCCACTTATGTTCCTGGAACCGCGAAGAAGATATTACAACTTGAACTACTAGACTGCAATTGAAAGAACCAGATGTTCGCTAACGGTCCATTAACTACGCTAGCTGATTTTTTCAGTCTTGAAAATATAGCTGCAAACATGTTAAACACTGTGGGTCGTTTCATTCCTAGCTTGATATAAGAGGAAAACTTGTTCAATCTTGTTGTATTACTTTTCATAACGGCAGATGTATATTCCTCACACAATAAACCATCATCAAATAATCAAAATGGAGCACATGAATTGGCTCCAAAGATACAAGCATGTTCAGGAGTTGGCGGATTGGAATTTTCCATTATCGCTATCCTCTTTCAGCAGGAATGAAGAGCTTTTACCTTCACAAAGTCATTCAGAAATTATAACATGCGTAACAACACTACGATAATCACCTGCAATTTCTTTCGAAATCAGTACACATTAGAATCTATTGTCCACTTCCTTCCGGTTTTCCGTTTACCTTAATTCTAAGCCTTAAATAAGGTCAGATATTTCCATAGGCTTTGACACGCTGTACATATAGCATCATGAAGTAAAAATCCATGACGAAAAAATACATTGCCGAGCCAAAACGATGGGACTACCTGCTTAACAGTATTTCTTCATACAATAATTTACCAACAGCCGTATGTATTACATAAATTTATTTTATGAACTTCTTATATGCAGCCCATTTCGGCATTACATTGATGCCATCTTTAGGCCCCAAACGTCAAAGTCGTGGGGCCTGAAGATGGCATCAGTGTAATGTCGATACTGGTTTCATATAAGAAGTTCATAAAATAAATTTCTGTAATACATACGGCTTTTGGTAAATTATTGTATCAAAAAATACATGTTAGCCGTTGTCCCTCAGTCCATAATGGATCAACAAAGACGCTTAACAGTATGTTGGCTCACCTTTGGAAAACATTGCGGCAGTGATTCTGCGTGGGATAGGTTTAAAAACTCCTTGATAGGTTTCCGGAGATTGGTTGCATGAGATGTCTATACATAACTCATATAATTCCCGTAAATTACGGCATTTGAGGGCGCGGGACTGGGGTGTAGGAATGTTCCACATTGGTTCCAACAAGTTCAGATGAGGGGAGTATGGTCTCCAAGTTATCAACCAGTGTAATACAATTCTGGCTTCTTGACATGGGCTGTTATCCCGCTAGAAGTTGCCATCGGCATCGCGAAAGGCTTTAAGCGTGAAGAGATGTAAGAAGTTCGCAACAATGTTCACGTAGTCCATATCTGTCATAGTTAGACAGATCCCATGCAAGCTCATTTAAAGTTCCCCATGGCATAATGCTGTTCCTAACGGCCTGCTTGTGTGTCCAAATGCACGTTTCAAGCTAACGTTCGCCTGCATGGCCAAATGAGGCACTTCTGACAGTTGTTTATCATTAGAAAATTAATGGGGGAATTTTCTGAATATGGCATAGATCTCCACTTTCCGTTAGTTGATTTTAAACTAGCTTTTGATGCAGCTAACAGGGCAGCATCGTATAACGTGCTAAAAAAATTGGGCACGTATGTCAAGCTATGAAGGTTAGTTCTGTTAACAATGGACAGAAAGGCAGAAGTTAAAGTGAACAACAAAATGACCAAAGGCGTTGACTTTGAAAATCGAATGAACAGCGTGATGATCTCTCTGCATTCCTATTGAATTTAGAGCTGCATAGTATGATACAAAAAGTAGATAAGAGAGGAACAGTAACGATGAAATCCAGTCGGATTTGTGCATATGCGGATGATATTGCAATCGTGCCAAGACGTGTAAAGACGCTTAAAGAACTGCAAGAAACAGTGGATGCAGAAGGAGGAGAGATTGGACTTACGGTAAACGAGAAGAAGATCAAATACATGATAATGTCCAATTCTAAGGCAACAACAACACCACATGACCTGAAGGTCTTTGATAAATGTTTTAAAGCTGTCAGCAGCTTTCATTATTTACGTGCCCTCTTAACCAGTGAAAATAATATGAGATACTGTATTAGAGAAAGGATACAAGCAGGAAACACAGTTTGTTATGCAGACTTACAGGTATTCAAGAGTTTTTTAATTATAATATCAATCAAGTTAAGAGTACACTGTAGCCTTGTGGGACCAGTTGTCACGTATGCGTCAGAAATGTGGACATGACAGAAGCAGATATGAACAACCCAAAAGCATTTGAAAGAAAAATCCAATGAAAAATTTATGGGCCATTGAGAATGGTAGAGCTTTGGAGAATAAGGTACAACCATAAAATACAACAGCTTATACACGGGAAGGTAGTGAAATTTGTTAAATTTCAAAGAATAAGCAAGTTAGAATATATGAATAGGCTGACAGATAACAGGATGCCCAAACGAATAACGAAAGACAGAGTGTACTTCATCAGAAAGAAGGGCTGACCAAGAATTAGATGTCTGGAAAATGTGTTTGCTGATCTGACCAAGATAGAGATCAGAGGATATAAGAGGAAAGCAGAGAACAGAGTTATATGGAGGAAGACTGCAGACGAGGCCAAGGCCAATCAAGGGCATTAGAGCCAAAACAGATGAAGAAGGGGAAGAAGCTGCCAGGAGCCCAAAATAGCATTCTAAATTAAATGTTTAGCACCTGAACTGAATTAATAGTACTTACAACTAAGAAATGGCTCTCAAGTCACTATTTTCATATCTGCATGTTGTCGAGTATTGAGCTGTCTTGACAATGACAGATTATAACCTCCGAACCTCTGTCGTCTTAAAGCAGAGTTAAGTAGAAATTGGAGAGGTCTGTTATTTGGACACTTAGATCGACAAATATACAACGTTTATGTAAGGTGAGTGTCCTTATTGTACTTGAACTTCTAGTGTAAGTAGAGCAATCAAGACCACAATTATGTAACTATACCTTATTATAAATAAATTCATGATACAGTAGTCAGTTAATGAACGATATCAGACTACAGGAAGGCACGCGAAGTTAAATGAACGGTGCGTACTTACTTAATACGCGTAACTTAACAAATGGTAGGCATAATATGATAACAGAAGATCAGTGAACCCGAAAAACCATTCATCAGTTCCTCGAGAAAGGCAATTCTGACGTTGCAGTTGATAATGGAAGCAAGAGTGAGGAAAAATTAAGACACGTTCAAAGGACTTATCGACCCAGAGAATAAAGCGTTCCACAATGTAGAAGCGTGCAACACGTTCGAAATTCTGAGAAAAATAGGAGTGAACTACAGGGAAAGACAATTTGTACAAGAACCAAGAAGTACAATAGGACTGGAAAACCAAGAACGAAGTGCTCTGATTACAAAGGATATAAGACAGATATAGTCTTTCTCCCCTGCTGTTCAGTCTATACATCGAAGAAGCTATGACTGAAATAATAAACAATGTTTAAAATTGGCATTAAAATTCAGGAAGAAAGAATGTCAACGATAATATTTGCTCATCACACTGCTATCCATAGTGCAAGTGAAGCAGAATTCAGTATCTGTTGACTGGAATCAACGGTCTAACGAGTGCAAGACATTGACTGAGAGTAAATCAAAGAAAGACGAAAGTTATGAGACGTAGCATTATTTCCCACACAATAGCAGCTAATCTGTAGCACAAATGTTTCTGAAAATAACGGACTGTGAAACTACCAGGCTGTGAAGTGTCATTACAAGCCATAAAACAGGATTTATCGCAGTTGCTAGGTGAATCATTAAGTTTCTCTATTCATGAAAATATCGAAACAAACACATACTGAATATTTAAGGACTGGCATTCGATAGAGGTTACGAATGTCACCTGCAGTGGCTACTGAGAGACGGTGACAGTCTAGTCACCAGTCGTTAAGATATCTTTGGTGGGCTACATGACGGAGGCAACGGCTGGTCTTCCAGCCATTTAGAGTACATTGTCTGTTTAGCTCTTGTAACATGTGTTTGAGTATTATTATTCTGAAAAACAACTACAGAAATGTGTGATGAAGAACGTGAATTAATCGGACTTCCAGAAGTGCCTCTGTACGAAAACATGCGACTTGTAGGAGACGAAAAACGCCCGAACTCATAGTGATCCATGATTGTGAAGTAAATTACAGTCATACTTGTCGAAAGGGAAACTGACTGCGACTAAGCACGACTCTGAATGTGTTGAGCAGCCTATGTCAGCCAGATGCAGCTTTGTTTACTGTGGAAGGAACCCCTGTGGCAGTTGTAGGCACACTGGCGAACTCCGTTGAGCACAGTGTGAGTAAGAGACGTAGGAGGGGGCAATGGCACATCTGCAGGACAGCAATGCGGTGCCAACACTGGAAACTCTGCGGTCCTTCGTTGCCGAGTTGACGACGTGTCTGTCATCTCATCCCGGCAGATACTCTGTTTCATGGTCTTCTTTAGGATTTACGACCGTCCCCTCGGTCAGCTTCTACCATACACACAGTCACAAACACACACACACACACACACACACACACACACTACGCACACACACACACACACACACACACACACACACACACACACACACACACATGCACACACACACACACAGACACACACACACACACACACACACACACACACACACACACACACACAGACAGAGAGAGAGAGGGAGCCAGACATAGGCATGCCAATACAAATGCAGTTTCATGAAATTACGAACAATATTCACGAAAGCGGGCTGTCAGCTCCAACACAGCGCACGCGTCCGCAATTAAATCTTGGTTCCTGTGCCGTTGATGAAGCATAGTTGTCGCTGATACAGAGCTGCTGGCGAACAAATAAACATGAAATTCACCTCTTTCTAGACCTTTACGTATACGGTATGTAGACAGCTGCACGAACAAATTCTGAGTGGGAACCTTTATCAGAATTGTAGCAGATGACGGTATAGCTGCATGGCAGTTAAGTGTACGGTTTCTATCCGCTAGTCTAGGTCTGAAACAGATAAGTTATATTCGGAATTTTGATATCACCATCAACAGACACTGTGTGTTAATGACTTTTGTCCGTGGTACATTTATATTTCTTACTACACAGCATTGACGCAAACTGAGTACACTCCTGGAAATTGAAATAAGAACACCGTGAATTCATTGTCCCAGGAAGGGGAAACTTTATTGACACATTCCTGGGGTCAGATACATCACATGATCACACTGACAGAACCACAGGCACATAGACACAGGCAACAGAGCATGCACAATGTCGGCACTAGTACAGTGTATATCCACCTTTCGCAGCAATGCAGGCTGCTATTCTCCCATGGAGACGATCGTAGAGATGCTGGATGTAGTCCTGTGGAACGGCTTGCCATGCCATTTCCACCTGGCGCCTCAGTTGGACCAGCGTTCGTGCTGGACGTGCAGACCGTGTGAGACGACGCTTCATCCAGTCCCAAACATGCTCAATGGGGGACAAATCCGGAGATCTTGCTGGCCAGGGTAGTTGACTTACACCTTCTAGAGCACGTTGGGTGGCACGGGATACATGCGGACGTGCATTGCCCTTTTGGAACAGCAAGTTCCCTTGCCGGTCTAGGAATGGTAGAACGATGGGTTCGATGACGGTTTGGATGTACCGTGCACTATTCAGTGTCCCCTCGACGAACACCAGTGGTGTACGACCAGTGTAGGAGATCGCTCCCCACACCATGATGCCGGGTGTTGGCCCTGTGTGCCTCCGTCGCATGCAGTCCTGATTGTGGCGCTCACCTGCACGGCGACAAACACGCATACGACCATCTTTGGCACCAAGGCAGAAGCGACTCTCATCGCTGAAGACGACACGTCTCCATTCGTCCCTCCAATCACGCCTGTCGCGACACCACTGGACGCGGGCTGCACGATGTTGGGACGTGAGCGGAAGACGGCCTAACGGTGTGCGGGACTGTAGCCCAGCTTCATGGAGACGGTTGCGAATGGTCCTCGCCGATACCCCAGGAGCAACAGTGTCCCTAATTTGCTGGGAAGTGGCGGTGCGGTCTCCTACGGCACTGCGTAGGATCCTACGGTCTTGGCGTGCATCCGTGCGTCGCTGCGGTCCGGTCCCAGGTCGACGGGCTCGTGCACCTTCCGCCGACCACTGGCGACAACATCGATGTACTGTGGAGACCTCACGCCCCACGTGTTGAGCAATTCGGCGGTACGTCCACCCGGCCTCCCGCATGCCCACTATACGCCCTCGCTCAAAGTCCGTCAACTGCACATAAGGTTCACGTCCACGCTGTAGCGGCATGCTACCAGTGTTAAAGACTGCGATGGAGCTCCGTATGCCACGGCAAACTGGCTGACACTGACGGCGGCGGTGCACAAATGCTGCGTAGCTAGCGCCATTCGACGGCCAACACCGCGGTTCCTGGTGTGTCCGCTGTGCCGTGCGTGTGATCATTGCTTGTACAGCCCTCTCGCAGTGTCCGGAGCAAGTATGGTGGGTCTGACACACAGGGGTCAATGTGTTCTTTTTTCCATTTCCAGGAGTGTATATAGGAATTATTTACAGGAGGTGAAACTAGCTTGATCTTACATCTTCTTGTGAAGACAGTAAACAGTTCCCTTTCCAATGATGCTGGATGTAATAGCGTTTAGTTTTCGACCAACAACGTGAGACTTCTTATAAAATTTATTCTGAATATACAGTTGAACAAAAAATGAGGTTGGAGCAAAAACCATTCGTCAGTTACTAAGCTGTAGTTTGACCACTTATGGAAGCGTATGACAATCTTCCAGTACCACTACGAGTATCATTTTTAGTATCGCAGGGAGAAAAATCCGTATGCAAGCAATGAGAAGAAAATCAGTTGTTCGTGTAAGCGAGAGCTAGAGTACGAAATTTGGTAAGCCGTTTAGGGCTCATGCCTACAATACCATTCAACTGATACAGATAATTAAACATGTGTCATGTGCTAAGTAAAAACAGTAATTTCTGTCACATGGATATAATTATTACTATAATAATGTTAATATATTAAAACTAAGTAGGTTAAAAGTAAGTCGAATGATTATATGCCAAGCACAAAACTCGTTGGAAGGAGTTGGTTTTGAAGCAGCGTATATAAGAATCTTACTAGTAAAAGACATAGCTTAGTGGAACACGCACTGCAATATTCAGGAAGATTAACGTAGCAGCGAAAGAAGCAGTGGAGGGGAAGTTTTGTAGGCATGGACGAAGTGCTACTGACGACATTGGAAGAACGAGATTTGCACAGATGAAAGTTTCAGATCAGATGTAAAGAGATAGAGGTCGTGATGAAAACATTATAAGCCATGACATAACAATAAAAGCGAAGATAAATATTATTTATTCTGTACTAAAACGAGTGACCCATTTTTCTCACGCAGATGATACAGAGTTTCCACATACTACAAGAACCAGACTTCCACGATAGACTGACACTAACTGTTCAGTACTTTTTAAAAATCTTGATATGAAATAAATTTTGGGGCCTAATTCTGTTTGTTTCACCTCTCAAAATCCTAACGGAAAGCACTAGGAATGCATTATAAAATGCATCGATTCAACAGAATTGCTAATATCTGATATAATATATCTCACTCCATCCATATGTAGGTGATGATTCTTAGCCCATAGCATGATATACGAATTTTTGATTGACAGAAAGACACATAAAGTGATAAACAAATAAGTTTAGAGTGTCTTCAGTTTATAAAGAAATATGCTCTTACATATTTATTTTAACATTGTTTCTCGCGTATCCATTAAGAATTGTTTCCTGTAACTCCACGTAAAATTTAGCTACTGGAACGAAAATCTATGTAGAAGTCGAAGGTTGCTCACAACGTTTCTAGACTTAGCACGTGCATTATATGTGAAAGAGTTAATTTCCTATTAATTTTGAAGAGTAAACCTTCATTGAAATGGGCCTTACAACTAATAACAAATGAGAACGAGATTCCTAAACCGATATGCGTCAAGTAAAGTGGAGGCATACCCTTTTGTCAGTAAAAGTCGAGTTAATCTTGCGGGTGGTTTACAAACTCCTACTGGTACGCTATTTTCGATATTTCTACACGTGAAAACGAGGCGGGCTCGTCCAATCACCTTGACAGCCCTTGACATGGCCCTCACGAAAGCAGACGGATTGTGCGGAATATGGGGTCGCTTGCAGATGACAGGTACTCACCGTCGCCCGTGGAGCGTCCCGGTAAGGAGAGAAAGAAAACACTCATCGCAAAAAATGTGAAAACAGGCTAGTTCCGAAAAAAAAGCAGAGAATCGGGGATCCAGTGAAATAAAAACCATCTAAAAACATACCACCTGAAAAATAATGCCATCAGGGTCTAAAGACGATAATGCAATTCACCATATATTGTATGCATCATAGTGTTGATATTTTCTTGTGAAATAACGTCGCAAAAAAGAAGTTTCATTGTGCCTATATATTCGTTATATCCTACATTACCTTTAATCCTATGAGTAAAGAATTTATTGCACACTGGTAATACAGTTTCAAAACTTATTCCTTTCGAACCTTATCATGTTAATGAGCATCTCTGTAAGTATTTTATAAGTTGCAGTGGCTCGATATGTGCTCCGTGTGGCACTCAGCAAATATCGAAACGATATTCGTACGCTTCCCACACGTCGAGCAACATGTCGATGATGATGGACTCTACCACAATGCGATTACTTGTCGCAGCAGTGCCAAGGACTGTGACAGAGGTGGGGAAAACACTTATGTTCTTCAGAATGAGATCTTCATTCTGCAGCGGAGTGTGTGCTGATATGAAAATTCCTGGCAGGTTAAAACTGTGTGCCGGACTGAGACTCGAACTCGGGACCTTTGCCATTCGCGGGCAAGTGCTCTACCAACTGAGCAACCCAAGCACTTGCCCTCGAAAGGCAAATGTCCTGAGTTCTTGTCTCGGCCCGGCACACAGTTTTAATCCGCCAGGAAGTTTCACTTTAGCTCTTACTCGTAAAGAATCGCATGTGGTTAAGCTGGTCAACATCGTGGCCACCTGCACCACACTCCATTACAGCACATCCGCAGGGAGCAATCGTCCGGCGGGTAGATATGTCTTTAGATTTCCCTGTACAGCCAAGTTGAAGTGAGTGGGTACACTGTCTTGTTGCATGATGAAGTTATTGAAGTCTTCTTGCAGTTAAGGCAGAAGCCACAAAGAAAGCATGTTGAGGTAGCAAACGTCTGTGACGGTTTTCTCCGTGAAAGAGAGAGAAAAAAAGAAAAGGCCCTAAATCTTCTCCCTCGACATTGCGACATTAGCGAGTCTCGTTCATATTCGACATAGAAATGTGCGTTTCCGCTTTCCCAAAAACGAAAATTGCGCATATGAGCTTAATTGTCACTGTAAAAAGTTGCTTCGTCACTAAAAATTAATCTTTTTGTCGTGTCGTTGTCTTTGTCTGTCCCTGACACCACCTCACTACAGAGGTTACAATGAGCAGCATTATCTCCTGGAGTGAGCGCTTGTACCAACTGCAGTCTGTTCGATTTTGTTCACGCAGGTTTTTGGAAACGGTTTTTGGTGGGATCTGTAACTCTCGACTTGCTCGACGTGCTGATTTCTGTGGCCATTGCTGGAATTCTGCTCGACCGCGACCATTTTGCTTCGACAGAGGAGGACGACCAGAACGTTTTCCTTTGCAAATACAGCCCTTCTCTTCAAACTGTCCATACCACGCGTAAGTGGAGACTCTGCTGCGTGGCTTCTGGTGGGAGTGTGTGCGAAATGCTTGTTGAACAGCAGTTACCGACTCCTTTTTCATTAACTGAAGGACACAACGAGCTCTTCTGTTGCCGTCTTGTACACTAGCACTCCTTGGCGCAACAGTCTGCAACAAAAGAATTACTGCACTGCAGTGTCTGAGACACTGAGCTCATGATTAACAGCAGCATCGAATTAAGAATGAACTAGCAAACGGTGATTATGGTTCCGCACTGGCTGTACAATATTTCAGAACAAATGAAAGTTTGTGACGGACCGCTACTCGAACCCAAATTTCCCGCCTGTCGTGACCCCTCACCTTGACTTCAGCTATCCGAGCGTACTTCTAAACGAGAAATGTGGAAGTGTGCTCTGACAGCCGAAGTTGTTCAGCAGCCGCTCGTGACAACGGAGAAATTTGCATTCGAATACCGGTCTAGTACCAAAATTCCATTTATTTTGAAATATTCTACAGCTAATGCGGACCCTAATCGCAGTTTGCGAAATCGTTCTTAAAAGAATTGTGTCCATAAGTAAACTAAACTTCCAGAAATATTCATTAATATGTTTAGGCTTAAAGCAAATTATTTGCACCGTCTGGTTTTTAAGAAATTTTGAAAATATGAAGTTCTTCTGCGCTCAGATTGTGTAATCAAACAAAAATTATTAACTCAGACATTAAGGCTTGAGAAACCTGCAGCTGCACAGTATCACAAGGTAACGAAGTATTTGAGCCGTGAAACATAGATACACTTTATTTTTGTGTGCAACGGAGACGTAATCAGAAGCGGAAGAAGGAAATTGAAAACAGAAAGAAAGACCAGAACTACTGTTCAAGTGGCAAGACTAATTGTAAATTGGTCACTACATGTGAAACTGTTCCAGCTGCAAAGGCAACAATCGAGCCCCTCATGTAAATGGCCCAGCTTTAAATCTTTACTGAAGCAACGCGCTATATTCTTATTCAGATCGTATGAACAAACAAAGAGTACCACGTCATTTAGTCCTAGAGGTCCGTGAGAAATTACCGTCCAGGAATTGAACTGCAACAACTGTGTACAAAGCATACGTACTAACACAAGAGCAGAAGATTGTAGCTTCAAAAAAACTGGCACAGGCATACGTATTGAAATACAGACATATGTAAACAGGCGGATAAGGCGCTGCGGTCGGCAACGCCTATATAAAACAACAAGTGTCTTGAGCAATTGTTAGATCGGTTACTTTTCTGCAATGGCAGGTTATCAAGATTCAAGTGAGTTTGAACTTGGTGTTACAGACAGCGCACGAGCGATGGGACATGGCATCTCCGAGGTAGCGATAAGGTGAGCGTTTTCCCGTACGACCATTTCACGAGTGTACCGTGAATGTCGCTAATCTAGTAAAACATCAAATCTCCGACGTCACTGCGGCCGGGAAAAGGTCCTGCAAGAACGGAACCAACGTCGACTGGAGAGAATCGTTCAACGTGACAGAAGTGCAACCCTTCCGCAAATTGCTGCAGATTTCAATACTGGCCGTCAACAAGTGTCCGCGTGCGAACCATTCATCGAAACGTCAACAATATGGGCTTTCGGAAGTGAAGCCCCACTTGTGTACCCTTATGACAGTACGACACAAAACTTTACGCCTCAGCTGTGCTCGTCAATACCGACATTGGACTGTTGATGACTGGATACATGTTGCCTGGTCGGACGAGACTCGTTTCAAAATGTATCGACCAGATGGACGTGTTCGGGTATGGAGACAACCTCATGAATCCACAGACCCTGCGTGTCAGCAGGGGACTGTTCCAGCTGGTGGAGACTCTTTATGGGACCCCTGATACGTCTAGATATGATTCTGACAGGTGACACGTACGTAAGCATCCTATCTGATCACCCGCATCCATTCAAGAATTGCTACAGAGTGGTTCCATGAACACTCTTCTGAGTTTAAATACTTCCGCTGGCCACCAAACTCCGCAGGTCCGCAGGTATGAACATTATTGAGCATATCTGGGATGCCTTGGAACGTGCTGTTCGGAAGAGATTTCCACCCCGTCGTATTGTGACGGACAGCCCTGCAGCATTCATGGTGTCAGTTTCCTCCACCACTACCTTAGATATTAGTCGAGTCCGTGCCTCGTCGTGTTGTGACACTTCTGCGGGCTTGCGGGGCCCTACACGATTTTAGGCAGATGCACCAATTTCTTTTGCTCTTCAGCGTAGTTTGTGTAGTGATGCACTGGTCGTGCTATGGTACTGTGGTTGACGAATGGACAGTCTCGCAATGAATTAAGACATAAAGGTAAATACTGGACGCTCGTATATTAAAGGAAAGAAACTCCTCACACATAGGATGCCCCATACTGAAAGTTTCGCTCCGAAACGGTGCATCCGAAACTTTTAGGGAAATGTCTCTTAAGCACGTAGACAAGGACAAACAACATGATTAAATTAAGTTAGAATTTGGAGTAAAATGGTGAAGATGAGATAGGCTTCACAATTTAAACAGGAAACTTGAAAAAATTCTTAATGTGATTTGAAGAAAAGGTCTTAAAAATGAATTTTTTCATCTGACGTAGAATTATAAACTGCATGAGATCTAATAAATTCTGTTTTAACTTTTACTTTCTCTGTAAATTATTTATGGTAACCCCTACCTACGTGAATGCAGAGAAAACGTAAGACCGTTAGTTTACAACTCTGTATATTGTTTTCAGGTGAAAAATTATAAACTTCATCCAGTCATAAGTACGATTTACATTAACGTTTCATCAAAGGAAAAATCCCACATTCAATAGAGGCTGCAGTGCACAACGGTAGGAAGTAAGAAGCATGTTATATGAGCTACTTCTCTAAAACACTATCCGTCTAAAAATATTCAGACACGTATAAGTGGACATTAATGTAAGGAGTGCATTCAGAAACGTATAAGTGGACATTAATGTAAGGAGTACCTAACCTTCGTCTTTATGGCAGCTTGGACTCTGCCGGAGACACTTTCAATGAGGCGTCTGAATGTCTATGGAGGAAGACATCCAACTTTTCCTCAGTAGTAGAAAACAAATAAGATAGTGATGCTGGGTGCCAGCGTCTGGAGGGAAGTTGACGTGCCAGCGTATCCAAAGGTGATCCAGTGGGTTCAGGACGGGTCTATGGAACGGCCAGCCCATTTAAGAATGTTACTGTCCACAAAACATTGCGTCACACGTTCTGCTTTATGAGAGGGTGCCTTATGAAGCTATGCTCCACCCTGGTACTCCATTCTTTTTAACTTCTTACGCACGGTCATTGTGTTAGCTGGACAGCTGGTAGAACTTTGGAACACATGAGTCATTCTCTCTACTGATTTCATGCGATTTTTTACAACTTCCCTCAAAGTGCTCAAAGGTCCATACTTCTTTGATCTTGGTTTACCTGTGGTTGGTCTTTTGCGTTTCCACTTCACATTCCTATTATCAGCAGTTCACTTCGTCAGTATTAGAAGGGTGGGAATGTGCCCTGACTGACTCACTCTGCAACCACTGCTTTTCTACTCACAACACAATACTCCACACCTCCTTTTAAACTGGAGGGGGCTTCTCTCTTGATCTGTAGTGGTGAATTCAGCATTACTTAGAGATGTCCAGATACCTTTGATCAGAAAGTTTATGTATATGTGCTCTCTCAATGAGAAGGGCTCGAGCTTAAATAACAAATGTACGGTATTTTTATCTGGATTTCTAAAACTGGAGAGCTAATTAAGGTGTTTTGCATGACATTGACGACTGCTATTGCGAAGTAAGTCAGTTATTATTGATACCAATCTAAAAGTAAGCAATTGTTACAAACAGTCGCAATTTCTTAATCCATCAGCCACGTACTCAAACTCTCCAATATTTAATGGTATTTTCATAGTGGAATGAGATACAGATTCATATATTTGGGTTTGTAAACGAAAATATTTTTGTAATTATGTAAGTTTACACGTTACTCACTTCCCCAAACTAGTTTTTTTTTTTTATTTAGTATTCTGGTTTCAGCTGAAAAGTAAAAAGAAACCTATCCATGATTAATCATTTGTTTCGCAAAAATAGTCTTTTTCTTAGGAGTTACACTGCCGAAAAAGTTCCTTCCTCTAGGACTGTGTTCAGAGGCAGCAGGGTACAATATATATACACTGAAGCGCCAAAGAAACAAGTACAGGCATGCGTATTCAAATACAGAGATATGTAAACAGACAGAATACGGTGCTACGGTGGTAACGCCTATATAAGACGATAAGTGTCTGGCGCAGTCGTTGGATCGATTACTCCTGCTACAACGACACTTTATCAAGATTTGAGTGAGTTTGAACGTGGTGTTATAGTCGACGCACGAGCGATAGGACACAGCGTCTCCAAGATAGTGATAAAGTGTGGAGTTTCCCGTCCTATAGTTTCACGAGTACCGTGAATATCAGGAATCCAGTAAAACATCAAATCTCCGACATCGCTGCGGCCGGAAAAAGATCCTGCAGGAAAAGGACCAACAACGACCAAAGAGAATCGTTCAGTGTGACACAAGTGAAACCCTTCGGCACGTTGCTGCGGATTTCAGTGGTGGACCATAACAAGTGTTATCGTGCGAACCATTCAACGAAACATTATCGATTTGGGCTTTCCGAGCCGAACGCCCACTCGTTTACCCTTGATGACTGCACGACAAAAAGCTTTACGCCTCGTCTGGGCCCGTCAACTACAGAATCGGACTGTTGATGATTGGAAACATGCTGCCCAGTCGGATAACTCTCGTTTCAAATTGCTTCGAGCGGATGGACGTGTACGGGTATCGAGACAACCTCATTAATCCACAGATTCTGCATGTCAGCTGTGGCTGTTCAAGCTGGTGGAGGCTTTGTAATGGAGTGGGGAGTGTGCAGTTGGAGTGTTATAGGACCCCTGATACGTCTAGATACTACTGTGACAGGTGACACGTACATAAGCATCCTGTGCGATTACCTGCATCCATTCATGTCCATTGCGCATTCCTACGGACTTGGGCAATTCTAGCAGGACAATGCGATACCCCAAACTTCCAGAATTGCTGCAGAGTGGTTCCAAGAACACTCTTCTGACCTTAAGCATTTCCGCTGGCTACCAAACTCCCCAGACATGAACATTATTGAGCATATCTGGGATGCCTTGCAACGTGCAGTTCAGAAGAGATCTCCATCCCCTCGTATTCCTACAGATTTATGGACAGCCCTCCAGGATTCATGGTGTAGGTTCCCTCCAGCACTACTGTAGACATTAGTCAAGTCCATGATAAAATCGTGTTGCCGCACTTCTGCGTACTCGCAAGTGCTCCTACATGATATTAGGCAGGTGTATCAGTATCTTTGGCTCCTCAGTGTATATTCTAGAGGTTTGTAATGTTAGTGATTCATTTGTCTTGGTCATCAGCCGTCAGACGGTGCTCAAGAGGCCCCTCTGTTTTTATTCTGCAGGCTGTACGGGGGCTGAGTATAAAGATTAACTGTGTTTGGAATATTCGTTCTAAGATACAACCATGCCCCACCGAAGAGTATGGACTCCTGCCAAATAGCTTGTACTATTTGAACTGCGTCGCATCGTGTACCTCCGAGAAGCGGGATGGACGTAGTGAAGGAATACTGTACAAGTTGAGCAAAACGTGTCGGTGGCGTGTCGCTTCTTTCATCTCTAATTTGTGGACCATTCCCACACCTGTAGACCAGGTTCTGGACTTCACCGTATTATAGAGCCATGTGATGATCGACGCATTGAGCGAGCAGTAATGGCTGACCGAGCGTCATCCAAGAATAAGATCCGAGCACTTGTAGCACCCGCTGCGTCATCAGGGACCATTGAGAATCGAGTTCTTGCAGAAGGACTAAAATTACGTGTGCCTCTGGCCAGGCTGCCACGGATATCACGACACGGCCAAGCATGGCTAATCTGGTATCCTGAAAGTGTTGACCGGAGAGTGAGATGGTGCTGTGTTCTCTTCGGCGATGAGAGTAGGTTCTGTCTCTACGCGAGTGGTGGACGTCCTATACGCGTGTGGCGTGGATCTGGTGAGGTATCTAGTGCAGAGTGCATTCGCGCCCGACGCGCAGGTTGCATCCCAGGCTTCATAGTGTGGGGGATCCGTCAGTTACAAATCGCGGTCACATTTGGTGTTTCTGCGGGGTAAACTAAACAGTACACACTGTAGTGCGCAGTCTGTTATTCGGATGCTACAGCTATTTCTTTGACAGGAAGTTGATGTGCTTTTCAGCAGGACAAAGCACGTCCACATCCGGCTGCTGCCACGCAAGTGTTCTTCGCGGTGTACAACAACCGCCCTAGCCGGTAACATCACTGGATCCCTGGCTAATTGAACACGTATGAGACATGATGAGGCGGGAACTTATTCGTTCTCCAGGGCTTGCTAAACCAGTTGCCGAATTGCAACACAAGGGGAACAATGCTTGGGACAATCTACCGCAAGATGGCATTCGGTACGCTTACGATCATTGACATGCGATGCAAGAATACACTCCTGCGTTGCCACTTCGGGGAGGGGAGGGGCGTAACTATACAGGGTGAGGCAACTAAGACAGGCCACCCGAGATACATCCAGAATGAATAAATATATCGGACGCGGTTTACATGAGCGCTCAAAGCCCATCACTATGTGTTACGATGTTGTAGAAATCATATAACTTGCTCGTCAAGCTAATGAGAAATTCACAATGTATACTACAGTCTAAAAAGCGAATACCGTTTATGGTGGACGTCGCTAAACTATAGGAACAGTGGAGCGGTTGTATGCTGAAGAGTAACCAGATTCTCTCTCGAATTGGCTTTGCAACATTTATAAAAGCAGTTCTAGACACTGGAAGTTTGGTGAGTAAAATTCGCCAAGGGGAAAGGAGAGCACCTGACGAAAGAAATTACACAAACATTTTAGAAGCAGTAAAACACATGTCAAATGTCAGTAAGAGGCATCTCGGAAGCACGGGAGGGCTCAACAAAACAAATTCCCTGCGAACACTACATTCCAAAGCATTTTATCGTCTCCGCTTTTCGCTGCATCTACAGCTTCATGGTGATAACTTCCAAATTTCGTTACAGTTCTCCGAATGTTATCTACGAAAAGTGCGAAGTGATGCGAGATATCTGTAAAAAAAATTTTTAACGAAGAAGTATCGTTTACAAACGATAGGCAAGCCATTCTCCGCAATGTGGACTAATCGTCAATTGAAAATCCACCCTGACTAAAGAAGTGCATAAAAAGAACGCTCCTGGAGTCTGTCAACGTTTCTGCTTGTTCTTCAAGACCCGCATCATTGGTCCCTGCTTTATTGATGGGAAGCTAAATGTATTCAAGTACTCAAGTTCCTAAGATATGTTACCGCCGCACTTACTGGAAGGCATGCCGCTGGACAAAGGCAATCAGTGTGATACGAACATGACGGATGTTCCTCCCATTCCCCCTTTGTAATGGCAGACTCCGTTAAGAGAACACCTGCAGAGCACTTCAACGGTCGTTTAGAAAACGCAAAACGATCTGCACAGTCACCAAACCTACCACTTCTACAATTTTATACGTGGCAAAAATTAAAATAAGAGGTTTATTAAGAACACCAACGATTCTCGAATATATTAAATGCCCTATAACATGTGTCTACTTTGCCGTCAGCTCCATACGAAGTTCAAAGTGCAATATTTTTTCTCTAGAATCGCTGTACGACATGTAACAACGCTTAAGGTCAACATTTTGAACACTTGGAATGACATCCATGACGATAAACACACGAAACGCAGCTGAGTCACGTGTTCCCTTGCATTTGATATAACATGGCACACGTTTCTGGAACCATTTCTCCTGACGGTGGAAAAGTGGTTACTATTTGATCGAGTCTCATAACTGTTATGTCGTTGAAGTTCTCTTAGAAACTTCTTTAAATTGCCACAAAAAAGAATTATACAGTTTCATTAGAAGGTGTCGTAATTCGGCGACTATAAGCGATATAAATTCTAGTGAACATCAGAGAATTTGCCACATTGTCCACTGTAGCTTAACGAAAACCACACCTCGATATATTTATTTGTTCTGGATATATTCGTGGTGGTTTGTCTTAGTTACCATACCCTGTATGTTGATGTGACTGTTTGGGCACGCTTAACTGCGGCGTATGTGAGGTTGGACAGAGGTGTCATATACACCTAAAACGGTGAAGTACTTGTCACCTCACATGTCCATAAAACTCCCATGTCCTTGAGGGCGTTATATATTTTTTTCTCTAGTGTATAAGGGATACGTGTAAACAGAACCGATAGCATATTTATGCCTTTGAGGAATACTGTGTGAACGGAAACTGATAATCAGTAATTTATTAATTTGGGGAACTTAGAAATCAGTTAATCGAGCAAATGGCAACATTGTTAATGCAAGATTCAGGAAACTATGAAATGTAATTTGTTTTAAGTTACACTGATCAACAAATTTTTTGCAACTTTCAGTTACATAAGATTTCTTTTACTGACTCTTAATGATTATGATCTGCGGATTTCAAATCTGAAATCGGTTTTGCTGTCCATTGCTGACCTCATGTTGTTGACACAATTGTGATGTTGTATCCTTTTTTCCTTTAGATCTGATCTTATTTCTACATCTACATCCATACTCCGCAAGTCACCTAACGGTGTGTGGAGGAGGGTACCTTGAGTACCTCTATCGGTTCTCCCTTCTGTTCCAGTCTCGTATTGTTCGTGGAAAGAAGGATTGTCGGTATGCCTCTGTGTGGGCTCTAATCTCTCTGATTTTATCTTCATGGTCTCTTCGCGAGATATACGTAGGAGGGAGCAATATAGTGCTTGACTCCTCGGTGAAGGTATGTTCTCGAAACTTCAACAAAAGCCCGTACCGAGCTACTGAGCGTCTCTCCTGTAGAGTCTTACACTGGAGTTCATCTATCATCTCCGTAACGCTTTCGCGATTACTAAATGATCCCGTAGCGAAGCGCGCTGCTTTCCGTAGGATCTTCTCTATCTCTTTTATCAACCCTATCTAGTACGGATCCCACACTGCTGAGCAGTATTCAAGCAGTGAGCGAACAAGCGTACTGTAACCTACTCCCTTTGTTTACGGATTGCATTTCCTTAGGACTCTTCCAATGAATCTCAGTCTGGCATCTGCTTTACCGACGATCAACTTTATATGATCATTCCATTTTAAATCACTCCTAATGCGTACTCCCAGATAATTTATGGAATTAACTGCTTCCAGTTGCTGACCTGCTATATTGTAGCTAAATCATAAGGGATCTTTCTTTCTATGTATTCGCAGCACATTACACTTGTCTACATTGAGATTCAATTGCAATTCCGTGTACCATGCGTCAATTCGCTGCAGATCCTCCTGCATTTCAGTAGAATTTTCCATTGTTACAACCTCTCGATATACCACAGCATCATCCGCAAAAAGCCTCAGTGAACTTCCGATGTCATCCACAAGGTCATTTATATATATTGTGAATAGCAACGGTCCTACGACACTCCCCTGCGGCACACCTGAAATCACTCTCACTTCGGAAGACTTCTCTGCATTTAGAATGACATGCTGCGTTCTGTTATCTAGGAACTCTTCAATCCAATCACATAATTGGCCTGATAGTCCATATACTCTTACTTTGTTCATTAAACGACTGTGGGGAACTGTATCGAACGCCTTGCGGAAGCCAAGAAACACGGCATTTACCTGGGAACCCGTGTCTATGGCCCTCTGAGTCTCGTGGACAAATAGCGCGAGCTGGGTTTCACACGATCGTCTTTTTCGAAACCCATGCTGATTCCTACAGAGTAGATTTCTAGTCTCCAGAAAAGTCATTATACTCGAACGTAATACGTGTTCCAAAATTCTACAACTGATCGACGTTAGAGATATAGGTCTACAGTTCTGCACATCTGTTCGACGTCCCTTCTTGAAAACGGGGATTACTTGTGCCCTTTTCCAATCCTTTGGAACGGTACGCTCTTCTAGAGACCTACGGTACACCGCTACAAGAAGTGGGGCAAGTTCCTTCGCGTACTCTGTGTAAAATCGAACTGGTATCCCATCAGGTCCAGCGGCCTTTCCTCTTTTGAGCGATTTTAATTGTTTCTCCACCCCTCTGTCGACTATTTCGATATCTACCACTTTGTCATCTGTGCGACAATCTAGAGAAGGAACTACAGTGCAAACTTCCTCCGTGAAACAGCTTTGGAGAAAGACATTTAGTATTTCGGCCTTTAGTCTGTCATCCTCTGTTTCAGTATCATTTTGGTCGCAGAGTGTCTGGAAATTTTGTTTTGATCCACCTACCGCTTTGACATAAGACCAAAATTTCTTAGTATTTTCTACCAAGTCAGTACATAGAACATTACTTTCGAATTCATTGAACGCCTCTCGCATAGCCTCCCTCACACTACATTTCGCTTCGCGTAATTTTTGTTTGTCCGCAAGGCTTTGGCTATGTTTATGTTTGCTGTGAAGTTCACTTTGCTTCCGCAGCAGTTTTCTCACTCGGTTGTTGTACCACGGTGTCTCTTTTCCATCTCTTACGATCTTGCTTGGCAGATACTCATCTAACGCATATTGTACGATGATTTTGAACTTTGTCCACTGATCCTCAACACTATCTGTACTCGAGACAAAACTTTTGTGTTGAGCCGTCAGGTACTCTTAAATCTGCTCTTTGTCACTTTTGCAAAAAAATCTTCCTACCTTTTTCAATACTTCTATTTACGGCTGAAATCATCGATGCAGTAAACGCTTTATGATCGCTGATTCCCTGTTCTGCGTTAACTGTTTCAAATAGTTCGGGTCTGTTTGTCACCAGAAGGTCTAATATGTTATCGCCACGAGTCGGTTCTCTGTTTAACTGCTCAAGGTAGTTTTCAGATAAAGCACTTTGAAAAAATTTCACTGGATTCTTTGTCCCTGCCACCCGTTATGATTGTTTGAGTCTCCCAGTCTATATCCGGGAAATTAAAATCTCCACCGAGAACTATAACATGGTGGGGAAATCTACTCGAAATATTCTCCAAATTATCATTCAGGTGCTCAGCCACAACAGCTGCTGAGCCAAGGGGCCTATAGAGACATCCAATTACCATGTCTGCGCCTGCTTTAACCGTGACCTTCACCCAAATTATTTCACATTTACGATCTCCGTCAATTTCCTTCGATACTATTGCCCTTCTTATCGCTATAAACACGCCTCCCCCTTCAATGTCCAGCCTGTCTCTGCGGTATATATTCCAATCTGAGTTTAGAATTTCCTTACTGTTTACATCTGGTTTCAGCCAACTTTCTGTCCCTAGTACTATGTGGGCATTGTGACCGTTTATTAATGAGAGCAGTTCTGGGACCTTTCTATAGACGCTCCTGCAGTTTACTATTAGCACATTAATATTGTTATTCCCTGTTGCATTTTGCCTACTCCTACCTTGCCGCGTCTCAGGAGGCGTCTTGTCGGGCCTAGGGAGGGAATTCTCTAACCTAAAACACCCACATGTGCACTCCACACGTACTCCGCTACCCTTGTAGCCGCTTCCTGCGTGTAGTGCACGCCTGACCTATTCAGGGGGACCCTACATTTCTCCACCCGATAGCGGAGTCAAGAAATTTGCACCCCAGATCTCCACAGAAACGTCAGAGCCTCTGGTTTAAGCCTTCCACTCGGCTCCAAACCAGAGGACCGCAATCGGTTCTGGGAACGATACTACAAATAGGTAGCTCAGATTCCACCCCACGAGCGAGGCTTTCCGCCTTCACCAACTCCGCCAACCGCCTGTATGAACTGAGTATGATCTCTGAACCCAGACGGCAGGAGTCATTGGTGCCGACATGAGCAACAATTTGCAGTCGGGTGCACCCAGTGCTCTCTATCGCCGCCGGTAGGGCCTCCTCCACATCCCGGATGAGACCCCCGGCAAGCAGACAAAGTGAACACTGGCCTTCTTCCCCGACCTTTCCGCTATTTCCCTAAGGGGCTCCATCACTCACCTAACGTAGGAGCTCCCAATGACTAATAAACCCCTCCCCCCGTGTGCCTGCTCGGACCTTGCTGAAGGAGCGACCACATTTCATTACGACTACGAAGAGATGGCCATATTACAATCTTCCAGAGAGTTAATGTTATATTTCTGGATACCTACATCCTTATTCGTTAAAGGCTCATTATAACATCCTTCCTGAGATAAGCTTATAAAGGGTACTTTTGGCATACTCTTGGCGAAAAAGATGAAATATGGGCCCCACATGTTATATGTCACGACTGTGAGGAAATACTAAGTGATTGGACGAAAGGAAAGCGCAAGGATTTACCTTTCGGAATCCCCACGTCCTGGTGATAACCGTTTGATCACACAAGTGTCTGTAGTTTTTTAATCGTTAATATAGAGGTAGCTGGTGAGAAAAACAGACATACAATATGATATCATGACATCTCATCAGCAATCAGACCTGCTATGCACGCTGAAAAGCTCCCACATACAGGATTTATACATTTACTCCATCTGCAGATACGGATAGCAACGGAGACAGGAAGACAGTTGAAGAAAGCTGCTTTGACGTGCATTCCTTTAATCTTTCACAGATCTCAACTTATCAGTTTAACGAGTCTACGCAGAATGACCTTACGCGTCATTTGCTTCTCTCCAAATTCGCAGCTGAAATTTTAGCGTCTAGAGTGCAATAAAATGTGTTCTGTGTAATACTGTAATAGTGTCATATTACCGAAAGCAGGAAGGAGTTTTTCTTTCATATTTTACAGATGTAAATAAATTTGTTTGTTGGCATAATATCTCAGTTCAAATGGCTCTGAGCACTATGAGACGTTATATCTGAAGTCATCAGTCCCCTAGAACTTAGAAAACTACTTAAACCTAACTAACCTAAGGAAATCACACAGATCCATGCCCGATGCAGGATTCGAACCTGCCACCGTAGTATCTCAGTTCATCTCCAGGAATTAGAGATTACATTGTGCAGTGCTGATGACTGGGCTTTATTTGTAGTCAGTTCAAAACGTAGACTGAAGGTCGTTCTACTACATAACGGAAATGTGTGTGCATCTGTTCCGTTTGGTCACTAGTGTATTTACGAGTGCATAATGACAAGGAGACTGTGATTCATCTGCTAAAATACCAAGATCACAACTGGACAATTCGCATGGAGCACAATACGGTTAATTTGCTGCTATGCCAAAAGAGAGCATTGACAATGTACCACGCTTTGTTTGTGTGTGGGACAGCCGAGCACGTGACAGGCTCTGGGACCTGAAGGAGTGGGTCATAAGTGAGACTCTTCAAGCCGGTAGGCAAAATGTTGTCAGCAACCCAGTTGCCAGCCCATAACAGAGTGGATTTGATTCAAAAAGTTTGTTAAAGTATTACATAAAGACATCGAAGGCTGCCAACATATAGTCAGTGCCTGATGTATTTAACGAGAAGATCAAGGTGGGAGTTTTAAATGGACCGTAGATTCTGGTATTTGTACAAGATAAAGAATTTATCACAAAGATGAGCATCGAAGAAAGGGCGCAAGGGTGTCATTAGTGGTTGTTGTGGAAATCTTTCTTGGTACTAAAGAGTCAGCTAACTATGAAAGTCTCATAGCTAATACGATGTCATCATTTCATATCCTGGGATGTAACTCCATTTCCTACACGCTATCCTTATAAACTCCCTGACAACTTAGGACACGTCAGGAGCGAGAAATGCCAAGAGTTCCGCCAGGACCTCAAGACTGTGAAAAAGCGCTATCAAAGGAGACAGGACAGAAGTATGATGGCAGATTATTGCTCGCGTATTGAACCAGATTTCCCTGAAGTATTCCTCAAACGTAAGAGCTTGAAATGAGAATTTCTGCCTCAATACATAGCGATAATTAAATATACAAGTATTAGTTATGAGTAATTTTTATCTGTAACCCTCTTCACGTTGGTATGCGATTCAGTTTGTACTACTGGACAGATTTATAATGTGTTTACATTTAATTCCTATTTGATTTACAAGTATCTTTCAATGAGTAATGCAAAACATTTTTTTCTCGCCAAATTTCGCCTGAAAAAACGAGCAACTTTGATGTGGGACATCGTGCAACATTCCTGCGTCAGCCCTTCTAGTTTTATGAATTACGTTGCAGCACTGTACGTTGTCGCCTGTAACGAAAATGGGTCCCAAGGAGAGTTTTGATAGAAAACCAGAGTGCCCCAGACATTCATAGGCACTTGCAGAATGTCTACGGAGACCTGGCAGTGAACAAAAGCACGTTAAGTTGTTGAGCGAGATGTCTATCATCATCGCAACAAGGTCGCGCCAACCTGTCCGACCTCCAGCGTGCCGGCCGGCTCCACCCAACTGAGACTCCTGCAGTGTTGGAACATGCGGACACTGTCAGTCAATGACAGATCGTAATGAAACACCTCGCTGCATAATTGGACGTCTCTGTTGGTAATGCTGTCACACTCGTCCACCAATTAGGGTACTCAAAGGTGTGTGCCCACTGTGTTCCCCGCCACCTAAAAGAAAAAAAAAATGGTTCAAATGGCTCTGAGCACTATGGGACTCAACTTCTGAGGTTATCAGTCCCCTAGAACTTAGAACTACTTAAACCTAACTAACCTAAGGACATCACACACATCCATACCCGAGGCAGGATTCGAACCTGCGACCTTAGCGGTCTCGCGGTTCGAGACTGTAGCGCCTAGAACCGCTCAGCCACTGCGGCCGGCGCCTAAAAGAAAACCATAAAGAACAACGAAGGACCAGCTGTGTGGAACTGCTTGCGCGTTACGAGGCTGATCGTGACAATTTTTTGTCGAACATTTTCACAGGCTTTGAAATATGGGTTCATCACATCGAACCGAAAACAAAATGGCAATCCATGGAGTGGCGTCACACCACCTCTCTTCTGGAGACAAAATTGCAAGTCGATAAACTCATGGTGACGGTCTCGTTGGACTCTGAAGGCGTTTCCATGTTTGATGTCCTCCCTCACAGTGCAACGAGCAGCTTTGCAGTGTATTGTGCTATCCTCAAGAAACTGAAAAAATGACATCAGGCCGTTCGTCGCCACAAAAATTCAAACGAACTTATCCTTCTCCATGACAATGCAGTGCCTCACACAAGTCTGTGTCCCCGAGAGAAGCTCACAAAACTTCAGTCACCCTACTGGCCGGATCTCGCACCTTCCAACTTCCATCTGTTTGGCATAATGAAGGATGCACTGGTGGGGAAGCAGGATGTGTACCGAGGTTATCGATGCTGCAAGACTTTGATCCAACGTCGGTCAGTAGTGTGGTACGATGCCCACATCCAACCCATACCAATATGGTGGCGTAAGGCCGTCACAAAGGATGAAGATAATGTTGAAATATATGGTTTTGCACCCAAAGGAGTGAGGAAAAATATGGTGTGCTGAAATCCTGTATAAAACCAACCTGCATTTATATATAATGTGTTGCGTTACTGATTGAACGACCAAATGGTTCAAATGGCTCTCAGCACAATGGGACTTAACATCTGACGTCATCAGTCCCCTAGAACTTAGAACTACTTAAACCTAACTAACCTAAGGACATCCGTGCCCGAGGCAGGATTCGAAACTGCGACCGTAACGGTCGCGCGGTTCCAGACTGAAGCGCCTATAACCGCTCGGCTACAGCGGCCGGCATTGAACGCCCCTCGTCATTTAATTCGTATTACTCAACTAAGTTAAAGAGAATTAAATAAAATATTTATCCATCCACATTATGATTTCACGATAAGAACATGAAATACCGACCTTTGGCTACTGCGAAGAAACTGAAGCTTTCACAAAGAAAACAGATATTAGACCTGAAATAAGTATCCTAAATTTAGGACCGGCCGGAGTGGCCGAGCGGTTCTAGGCAGTACAGTCTGGAACCGCGCGATCGCTACGGTCGCAGGTTCGGATCCTGCCTCCGGAATGATGTCCTTAGGTTAGTTAGGTTTAAGTAGTTCTAAGTTCTAGGGGAATGATGACCTCAACAGTTAAATCCCATAGTGCTCAGAGCCATTTTGAACCTAGATTTAGGTAAAAACAAGTACTGGTAGGGAAGAAACAAAGATGTTGTTGACCTTTGGTATCATTGAGAAGCCCCACGTCGAAGGCAGGTTTCTCGGCACACCAGCACCGCACGTGACCGCCCTGGACGCCTACCACCGGCTGCTGTGTGCACGGCCCTCGGGACAGTGGGTCGGTGCCGGCAGCAGCGAGTTGGGCCTGGCAGGAGCGCGCCTCTGCTGCGGGCTCTCGAGATAATGAACTTTCTAAGCAGGATACGAAGAACACAGGCGGGGCAAGTAAAACAAGGCCCGGCCCGAGCAGGCACAGGCACAGGCCGCCTACTTTCGCCTCCAGCACGCTGTTTAATCAAGAGCCGCAATTCCGGTTTGCAAATTAGCCGCCCCTCGATCCCGCCCGTTTCTCCATATTCAAACGTAAAACCTCTTGCTCCGATATTTAATTATCGCTACGTATTTGCACAAGTGGGCTGGTGGAGCACCTCGTATTTGCAATTCGAATGACCAACTTCCATCCGTTACGGGACCAGATACATCGTATTTTGTTCCGTGGAGTCGTGGCAAGTGCCGCAGAGTTAAATAGAGGCACCCGGCAACTTGTTACGAGGAGCACTTGCAAACACGCGCCGTTTTACGGTCCCGCGTTATCTGAACGAGTACCGCTTAATCATTTCCTTTTAAGATAGTTTAGAGCTCTTCTGTAACGTAATCGGTATAACAAATCGTGTCTCAAAGTAGTTCTTTTTTATATGGCTCCATTCATTTTCCTTTCGAAATTGGTTCCAGGAAACAAGACCACAATAACAAAACAGCAAAAAATCCACTTGTCACTAAAGCTATCCATTAATATTTCGACATCTGAAAGTCAAATACGAGGGTGCGATGGAAAGTAATGTCTCTGAATTTTCTTATGTGAAAACAAATTTCTTCTAAATAAAAGAAACGTTATTAACATTTGAGATAAAAGTAAGGTCTTGGTTGTAGCGGGTTTTATCTTCAAATTTCAATGACGTGTTTCGCCTGTGGTATGCATTTTCAGATTATTGCCTAAAATGCAAAAAATTAGAAAAAATAAGTATAAAGAAGCGTCATGATCACATCTTCTGCAAAAACGTACTCAACGGAACAAGATTTTGTCAAAATGATGGGATCAGTAAGTTTCCTTATACCTATCTCTTGTAATTTTTTGCATTGTAGATAATCTGAAGATGTCTACAACAGGCGAAACGCATCATTGAAATTTGAAAATAAAAACCTCCACAACTAAAACTATATTTTTTCTCAAATCTTACACTAGTTGCTGCATCAGCCGCAATGGTCTAACAAAAGGCATATTATCAATAATCTACGTCTTTATTCCTCATGTCTACAATATTTGCAGGCCTCTGCCGCTAGAGGGCTCGGAATTGTTGCGTGTAACATAGCAGTATGTAAAGTGCATGAGAAGCAGCGTGCTGTAATCGTGTTTCAAATTGGAAGAGTACGTCCACAGATGGAGCACTCTTTCTTTCAGCACGACAATTCCGGACCACGCAAGAGCGCTCCAACAATGTGACCCCTTTGGTTCATTCCCATCGATCATCCTCCGTACTTTCCCGACTTGGCTCCATCCCGTTTCATCTGTTTTTGGAGCCTAAAGAACTTCACAGACGACTTCACTTTGATGGTGATGTTCCAGTGTGTGTGGCTTCCTAAGGGACTAAACTGATGACATCATCGGTCCCTAGGCTTACACACTACTTAAACTAGCTTATACTAAGAACAACACATACATCCATGCCCGAGGGAGGACTCGAACCTCCGGTGGGAGGGGCCGCGCACTCCGTGACATGGCGCCTCAAACCGCGCTGCTACTCCGCGCGGCTTTGATGGTGATGAACCGCTGCAAGTAGAGGTGCAACTGTGGTTCCCTAAACAAAGTGAAACATTCTACAGAGACTACTTCAACAAACTGGTCTCGCGTTGACAAAATGTGTTCGTCGCCAGCATGACTATGTTGAGAAATAATTACGTGGACATAAATAATATAGGTGTAGTAAACTATATAACATTCTTTTATTTAAAAAGCTTCAAGTGTTTTCACATAAAAAAGTTCTGAGGTATTACTTTTCAGCACGGCCTTGTATATACATAATTACTGTGTCATTATCTCGGAATGATTATTTGGTTCTTTATGTTATATGTCTTATACACCATTTACTGTCAAGTTAAGCAAACATCTTAAAGTCATTTTATCATACAACTTATCTTTCCCGGATTTCTACATTTAGACACACTGAGCAGTTACATGAAGGACAAATTCTCTTACCATTTAGCTTTTACGCCGTCCGATTTTCTTTACAGCTCATACAAATCTGAAATTAGAACGCAATAATCGCACGTCAATCAAATGTTACATATATCTGATATTTTTCTTCCACTCTGTTTTTCACATGAAACATTATTTTGGACAAACTAAGGGCTATTCTTTGATCCACTACATTTGTGCATAAGCAAACACATCTCTTCTATGAACTTAATTACGAATACATACCTGCACACAATACATGTATTTGCCATTCCATCACGAGTTTCGGAATATGAAGTGGATTCATCTGAAATTAATATATCGCAGTCGTTTACTTCGCGATCTGTGTGTGGCACTGTCAGTGGCTGGAGGATATTACTACTGCAGTGCCACTAGATGACTGTCGAACACTCGTTCGGGCTTGCCTAGAAGCTAAGCTCCAATATCTTTTTATATTTTCTCCCTTTTCAACTTTGAGTAGAAGCAACTCGACTGAAAGCGACTGCTTCCCGTCAATCGCAGCTTTCCAGAGGGTTGACATGTATACTGAGTTGCAGTGATCTGGTTGCATGAGATATATACCTTGTGTTATAATGCTGACACAGTTGCATGTATACAATAATAAATGGAAAACTGTGTCATAAACACGGGACCGCAAACAAGTCATTTGACAATCAACTGTGTGGTTACAATCGCCACTATCTTCAGTCTAAAACATTATCGCAGTCAGTAAAAACCTATTCCAAAACTAAACTTTTTGATTAGGTTCCTATCTAATTAAGCACAAATTCTACCGAAGACAATTTGAACAAAAGTTGCAACACACTTCAGCATATTACCAGTTGTAATTTGTAGTACTTTCGTACGTCTTACAGTTGTTCGTCATGTAGTTTTGTCGCTTGTATGCAACACTGAACTCGTTTCTGCAGTGAGCTACGAATTCCTTCAAAGCACCTCAGATTACCTCGTAAAGCCTTACAAGTGATGAGCGCAGTGGCGTTCTTGTGGGATGTGTGGTGATGGTGACAGGTCAGAGGGGACCAGTGAAAACACTTTGACGGTAAAGAATGCTTGACTCAACTTCGGCACATGCCTTGTCTTGGCTCACTGAAGCGTGTGACGCCTCACTCTGTTGACCCTTGCCAGCATCGACGTACGGTTGCTGGCTTTTTCCTGGAGAGAGGTTGCTGTGTTGGCGCCCTGCTTTGCATACAGCAGGTCCTTGAACGGCTGGCGAACTCTGTAGCCCACGGCCGTGACGTCAGCGGCGCGTCTCCGTCGGCGATGGCACCCGGAGTAGCTCCTCAGCCCGGCCATGCGTGGAGACTGCTGTTAGCGGGTTTCAACTCACTGCCTCCTGGCAGGAGTCGGACCGTGGCTGGTAGTGGCTGGTGGCAGCAGGCGTGGGCGGGAGGTTGACAGTGTTGTGGCACTAAGTGCCATGAGGAACTAAGTCCGGTGTGGTCCTCATGTTGTGCTTGTTCTGCTGGAAGCTGGTGAAAGAAATGCCACTGCCTCAAAATCCAGTCATATTTATATCGGTCTGAGGTGCATTTGTTTCACTAAAACCTGGTACCTAATTATGTCTCCCATAACTAGAGGTATTCCTTGCTGTGGTGAGATCGACCCGCTTATTACCGCTGGGGACAAAGTTTTCCTCTGTGTGCGGCTAGCCTCATTTTTCAATCTCCTTACGTGCGTGTTACTCTGACCTACATGTCGCCACATCGTGGATACCAACGTACAGCTGCTAACGTAACATATCACAGCGGCTTTCTCAATACTTCTTATTACTTTTGCTAAATGGCTGGGTACAGAGACTGCACAAGAGAGTACGACTCGCTGCTACAACACCAACATTACGACTGAACACTTCTGTGGTAACATAAGGTAGAAAGAAGCAGATGATTAAGTTCAAGTGACCTCCCGCATGCCAAAATACAAGACTCTCTACACTATATTTTAGTATTATGTGCTGTCTTACATTAGCATCATGCATGTACCACATTCTTCAGCCATATCCCATAGCCGTAGCTAAGGCCAGTTAGATGGAGACATCATAAAAAGTACATTTCTAATAGTTAGGTTTCATTTCATGCTGAAGTAACTGCCGACAGGTAACCACAACTGTCACCATTACCTCGCAAGTAACTCGTTTTTGCACCCGTGTTTATTGGAGTATTGTTCCTTCTATTACGATATGTTTTTTTGTCTATCCCAATTATTGGCATTAATTATGATACAGCCATTAATGTGGTTGATGAGACAGAAATACGCTTGTACAGTCAGGCACTTGTAATGCATCATTAAATGAGTGAACTAAAATGCGCTCATTAGATAACCGTCTTCTGAGAAATGTTTCTTATATTGTGAGAAGTCTCACGTTATGCTCCTATGATATGTCAGTGAGGAGGTAAGTTGAGTGAACACCAACTGAGGTTCAAAAACGAATCTAAAGCAAAATAAGTACTTGTAAATCGTATGTTAATGAGAATAGTCCTATTGGAGACCGTATACATTACCTTACACGTCATCTAGCTAATATAAAGATTTAATGAGTGTGCTCCATAATTTACAATAGCCGCGCGGGATTAGCCGAGCGGTCGGGGCGCTGTACTCATGGACTGTGCAAATGGTCCCGGAGGAGGTTCGAATCCTCCCTTGGGCATGGGTGTCTGTGTTTGTCCTTAGAATAATTTAGGTTAAGCAGTGTATAAGCTTAGGGACTGATGACCTTAGCAGTTAAGTCCCATAAGATTTCACACGCATTTGAACATTTAATTTCCAATAGCATCGCTAATCGGATAAAACAGTCGTGTAGCTGTAAGATGAGAGTGCCAGCCGGTGTGGCCGAGCGGTTCTAGGCGCTTCAGTTTGGAACCGCGAGACCGCTGCGGTCGCAGGTGCGAATCCTGCCTCGGGCATGGATGTGTGTGATGTCCTTAGGTTAGTTAGGTTTAATTAGTTCTATGGTCTAGGGGACTGATGACCTCAGATGTTAAGTCCCATAGTGCTCAGAGCCATTTGAACCAACCAAATTGTATTCTTATGGGAAAACCTACCAGCTTTATCGCACACTCATTGTTTGCCACCATGAAGTTTTAGAAAAGAAAGGAGAGAGTCCATGAACGAGATGAGTGTAATTGTCTGGGTGTGATAAAATTTGTTCTGATACTTGTGAACTAATTGCTGTGTGCTGAGCGCGGGTAAGTTTGGTGACTGACAGTGTCAGAGTGGTTAAGTAATTATCTGTTTGTGTAAGACACTGGTCGGAGCCTTTGCTACAGTGTAATTGTTATTTTGAGTCGGTTCGTTAATCAGTACGATAGTTGCTAAACTCCAGGTAGTGAAATTTTATTCATTTGTGGCAATCTGAACGTGTCACTTTTAAATTGTGTTTACACATTTGTTCTGAGCCTGAGTATATGTTTCTTTCACGTGCTCCAGGTCTTTCAGTGCTCAGTCAAACTCTTCACGCAGTATCGTATCTCCCATTTCATCTTCATCTACATCCTCTTCTATAACATTGTCCTCAAGTACATCGCCCTGTATAGACCCTCTATATACTCCTTCCACCTTTCTGCTTTCTCTTCTTTGCTTAGAAATGGGTTTCCACCTGAGCACTTGATGTTCATACAAGTGGTTCTCTTATCTCCAAAGGTCTCTTTAATTTTCCTGTAGGCAGTATCTATCTGACCCCTAGTGAGATAAGCCTCTACATCTCTACATTTGTCCTCTAGCCATGCCTGCTTAGCCATTTTGCACTTCCTGTCGATCTCATTTTTGAGACGTTTGTACTCCTTTTTGCCTGCTTCATTTACTGCATTTTTATATTTTCTCCTTTCATCAATTAAATTCAGTATCTCTTCTGTCACCCAAGGATTTCTACTAGCCCTCGTCTTTTTACCTACTTGATCCTCTGCTGCCTTCACTATTTCATTCCTCAAAGCTATCCATTCTTCTTCTACTGTATTTCTTTCCCCATTCCTGTCAATTGTTCCCTTATGCTCTCCCTGAAACTCTGTACAACCTCTGGTTCTTTCAGTTTATCCGGGTCCCATCTCCTTAAATTCCCACCTTTTTGTACTTTCTTCGGTTTTAATCTACAGTTCATAACCAATAGATTGTGGTCAGAGTCCACATCTGCCCCTGGAAATGTCTTACAATTTAAAACCTGGTTCCTAAATCTCTGTTTTACCATTATATAATGTATCTGATACCTTTTAGTATCTCCAGGGTTCTTCCATGTATACAACCTTCTTTCATGATTCTTAAACCAAGTGTTAGCTATGATTAAGTTGGGCTCTGCGCAAAATTCTACCAGGCGGCTTCCTCTTTCATTTTTTAGCCCCAATCCATATTCACCTACTACGTTGCCTTCTCTCCCTTTTCCTACACTCGAATTGCAATCACCCATGACTATTGAATTTTCGTCTCCCTTCACACATACATTTCCTCAATTTCTTCGTCATCTTCAGAGCTAGTTGGCATAGAACTTGTGCTACTGTAGTAGGTATGGGCTTCGTATCTATCTTGGCCACAATAATGCGTTCACTATGCTGTTTGTAGTAGCTTACCCGCATTCCTATTTTCCTATTCATTATTAAACCTACTCCTGCATTACCCCTATTTGATTTTGTGTTTATAACCCTGTAGTCACCTGACCAGAAGTCTTGTTCCCCCTGCCACCGAATTTCACTAATTCCCACTATATCTAACTTCAACCTATCCATTTCCCTTTTTAAATTTTCTAACCTACCTGCCCGATTAAGGGATCTGACATTCCACGCTCCGATCGGTAGAACGCCAATTTTCTTTCTCCTGGTAAGGACATCCTCTTGAGTAGTCCCCGCCTGGAGATCCGAATGGGGGACTATTTTACCTCCGAAATATTTTACCCAAGAGGACGCCATCATCATTTAATCATACAGTAAAGCTGCATGCCCTCGGGAAAAATTACGGACGTAGTTTCCCCTTGCTTTCAGCCATTCGCAGTACCAGCACAGCAAGGCCGTTTTGGTTATTGTTACAAGGCCAGATCAGTCAATCATCCAGACTGTTGCCCTTGCAACTACTGAAAAGGCTGCTGCCCCTCTTCAGGAACCACACGTTTGTCTGGCCTCTCAACAGATACCCCTCCGTTGTGGTTGTACCTACGGTACGGCTATCTGTATCGCTGAGGCACGCAAGCCTCCCCACCAACGGCAAGGTCCATGGTTCATGGAGTGCTTATTCAGACGTGTAGTGTCAACTAGCTTTACCTTTGCGCGATATCCTCTTTGACTCATGTATCAATACCGGTCAGCCCTTTGTTTCTGACCATAGGGTACTATGTAGGGGAGCGGATGCGCGATAGGACTTGCCTGGTGAGCAGGTGTCAAAAAACAAGGTTGGGCTGCATTCGTTGAGACGGCGTGAATACTGGTGCGTTACTAATGGTAGTAGTGCACTCGCAACGGACTTGAGTGGCGAACGGATGGAGAATGCCTGCGACGCCGTGATGTGTTGCAGCGAGTCGCAGCAGTAGGGTTCTCTGGCCTGTAGTAAAGCGGACGGAAACTTCTACTGAACATCTTGGAAGGAGCCGTGGGTGTCGTGACACGGTAGTGGGACGGTGACTTTTGACCTGGGTCGTGAACGTCCTGTTGATACGGCTTGATTCGTCCACTCATTGCGCATAGTTCCCTTGTTTAGTGGTGAACTGTGATAAATTCCCTTCAGAAATTGTTATTCTTATGATAAAACCTATCACCTTTATCGCACACTCGTTGTTTGCCACCATGAAGTTTTAGAAAAGAAAGGAGAGAGTCCATGAACGAGATGAGTGTAGTTGTCTGGGTGTGATAAAATTTTTTCTGATACTTGTGAACTAATTGAGGTGTGCTGAGCGCGGGTAAGTTTGGTGACTGACACTGTCACAGTGGTTAAGTAATTATCTGTTTGTGTAAGACACTGGTCGGAGCCTTTGCTACAGTGTAATTGTTATTTTGAATCGGTTCGTTAATCAGTACGATAGTTGCTAAACTCCAGGTAGTGAAATTTTATTCATTTGTGGCAATCTGAACGTGTCACTTTTAAATTGTGTTTACACATTTGTTCTGAGCCTGAGTATATGTTTCTTTCACGTGCTCCAGGTAGTTTATAATTGTGCTTATAAATTCTAGAACTCGTACTGGTGGCTGACGAGCGTTGTGTATGTCGTGGCTTAGTGGTCCCTTGTTACCGCCACATGTTATTATTCAGTCCCCTTTTCCCAGTGGTTAAGCTCACTGGTTCTGGGCGTGATGCCTGAGTCTGTTGTTACTGCAGCTGCTGAGGCAATGTGCAGCCTTACTGATGGGCAAAATGTAATTCTTTAAGTGGCTCAGAGGTTTAATTCATTTAATAGAACGCTGTGTAAGATTTTAACTCATTGTTGACTCTGTTAGTGTCTTGAAATTTTACTTTGATCACCAGTACATTCTTGTCTCTGTAAGAATTCTTTATCTTCTAGCAGAAGTCATTTTCTGGAGTTTACAGTTAGTTCAGAATTTCAAAGTTTAAACGAAAAATTGCGATTGAGTTTTTTTCTATAATGTTTGCTTGTTTAAATCAACTGCGGACGTGATGTATTCGAGGTTTAACTGAGATCTGTTTATTCCGTGGGAAGTTTTATTATGTGATTATCAGCTAACCTAGTGCCTCACCACTCCACTGTCTAGCTGTTGACTGTCGCGACGTTGTACTTACGTTATAGAAAGGTGAGGAACAGAAATCCGGATGATGGATTTTCTTGTGAGGAAGAAGTAGGAATAAACACCGCCCGAGCCACGTACAGGGTGATAATAATTAAACTTTCAAACCGCTGTAGACGTAACAGGACTGGGCATAATGACGTCAAATTACAACGGCATATTATTGGAGAAGGGGGAAAACATACTGCAGAAGAAAAAATGGTTCAAATGGTTCTGAGCACTATGGGACTTAACATCTTAGGTCATCAGTCCCCTACTAGAACTACTTAAACCTAACTAACCTAAGGACATCACACACATCCATGCCCGAGGCAGGATTCGAACCTGCGACCGCAGCAGTCCCACGGTTCCGGACTGAAGCGCCTAGAACCGCACGGCCACCGCTGCCGGCACCGCAGAAGAAAAATAAACAGTTACAAATTGTAGCAATCATAATTTAATAGTGATCGACCTCAAATGGCAAATGAATCATACAGCAATGCCTAAAGTATACGATTGACGTTAATCAAACTGTACTACTCAGTATGCGTGGGTGTACAAGTGTGATACTGTTAGTTACGAAAGCCCATCCACCAAGGGAAGGCCTATCACTTCGGGTGTGAGAAATCGTTTTTCAATTGTCCTGAGGCAAAAAACCGCATGAAAGCATCAATCACATCGGTTTTTAATTGTCCTGAGGTCCGGACCCGGTAGCTGAGTGTTCAGTGTGACTTAATGTCAATCCTAAGGTCCCGGGTTCGATTCCCGGCTGGGTCGGAGATTTTCTCCGCTTAGGGACTGGGTGTTGTGTTGTCCTAATCATCATAATTTCATCCTCATCGACGCGCAGGTCGCCGAAGTGGCGTCAAATCGAAAGACCTGCACCAGGCGAACGGTCTACCCGACGGGGGGCCTTAGCCACACGACATTATTAATTGTCCTGAGGACAAAAAACCACATAAAATCATCAATCAAAATCAAATCGGATTATTAATGTGACTGGCACAAAACATGTTCAATATGCTGTCCACCGTTTTCTGCAACAAGTTCAAATCGAGAAACAGCATGCTCCACAGCTAATCGAAGTGTTTCCGGGATCACGTTCGGAATGTGTTGCGCAATGCATGCCTTCAATGCAGCTACGTTTGCAGTCAGGACACTGAACACAACATCTTTCAGATAACCCCACAGCAAGAAGTAACACGGATTAAGATCAGGTGATCGGGACGCCAGACTGTAGGGAAATGGGGGCTGATAACTGTAGCATTTCCGAAATGGCACTTCAGCAGCTGCTTAAATGGATTTGCAATGTGCGGAGCTGCACCATCTTGCGTAAACTGATCCCATCCACACATCCAAGCGGTTGCAGAGCTGGAATGACGTGGTTGCGCAAAAGACACTCATAGCGTTTACGGGTAACAGGACCGGAAGCTCCTGTCTCTTCGAAAAAAATATGGCCCTATCATAAATGATGCACCACACAGTGACCATTTGAGGATGAAGTGGTACTGAATGATTTGCATGTGGATTCTCCGTTTCCTATATTCGACAATTCTCTGTAGTGACATATCCTGTCAGATGGAAGTGGACTTCGTGTGTCCACATAACCTTCCACGCCCAATCATTGTCCCATTCCAACAGAGCAAGAAATTCTAAAGCTGGCAGGTCAACAAGATGCAGCTCGTGCAGATGGGTAATTTTGAATCCGTGCTCACGGATATGACCAATGTTCGGACAATTCTCCGTTCACTACACGTTTGCACACCACCGACCTCTACCAGGTTGCACACCAAAAGAACCCGCCTTTCAAATCTCCGAATCATTTTCTCCAGACCCATGGCAGTCATCGTACCAACGCTTTTTTTCAAACCGTTCAGTGTCCGGAACTTCTGCATTGCGACGTGTGCACAGTAATCATTCTTGTAACACTGCTTTACAAGCACAGCGCGATCCTGCATTGAAACAGTCATGGCGAACGTCTCAGACGCGAAAGGAGGCAAAGCCGTGTACCCGGCGTGTTTATACTACCTTCAATATGTCGTGCGCATGCCACGTGTTTTCATTTACGTATTCTGACACGTACAGCGCCATCTATTGATCAATTTTCTCACCATTTTTTTCTTCTGCCATACATTTTCTCAGTTCTCCGATTACATTCCCTTGCAATTTGACGTCATTCTGGCTATTGGTGTTATTTCTACAGTATTTTGAAAGTTTAACTTTAATTATAATCACCCTGTATATAGCGTCAGGACACAAGCATTCACTGCCGTTTGTCGCCACCCCTACCAGTTCAGCAACTCAGCAGAAGGCACTGCTATCGTCTCGTGAGACTTCCACGTGTCAACGTCCTGGGACATCAGGAAGTGTCTGCAGTTCGACATACTGCCGTGTGATGAGAAATGGCCATCGGTCGTCGATACTGCTCCAGAAGTTGGTGAATGAGACAGATACGCCGTCCCTTCCGTGAACCCAGCACCATGCCGCCGCTTTTAAACCCTGAGTCCAGACTATCATTAAGGTCTATCAGCCGGACAGTGTAGTTGCGCCCAGCTTATGTAGGATGCTGCATAGGAGTCGCACCGTAAAACCATGTCCCCACCACCTCCATTACTGGGCCCTGAGCCAACGACAGCGGCCTAACTGCTCAGGTCGTTGGCAGCCATCGTTCTGCCAGCCATAGGTCCAATGTTCGACTCTGGGCGAGGACGCGATTTTCCACAAGTCAGAAGATGGCACTGGCTGCCTTGTGACCATATCAGATCCGCGTCCAGGGCGTTGGCCGCCGTTGTGGACTCAGTTCCCAGCGTGGCTGCCTCGCCAGCCCAGCTTACTGACTTCGAGGAAGCGCATACACCCCACATGGTGCGCTGCCTTACTTCTGCTGGAAGAGGAAAAGTTACGAACGAATATCAAACAGCACTGGAGACGAAGGATCATCCGAATGACTGTACAATAAAGTAACAAACAGCTTTTTATATTTACCGATTGCTTGTCTCCAGTTTACTACAACGTTACACTTATCTCCTAAGCCATCGAAAGATCCCATGACGCCCATCCTCACACTTACCAAGACCAGTAGCGTTCGTTCGTCTTTCAAGCCTGTTACATATCTTTTCCCTTCTTTTTGTGGGTGTTGTCCACGTGTCCCTTTCTTCACCGATTCTCCAAGAACCTGCTCATTCATTATAATTGTACTTAATCTTCAGTGTCTTTTCATAGTACCACATCCCAAACGCTCCGATCCTTTTTTTCCAATACGAAGACCATCCAGAAAGTAAAGCACGTTTGCGCTTTAGTCTTGTCGTGTGACAGCTGCTCATTAGTTTCTGGTGTTGAGTCTGATGCGGACAGTTGCCGCATGCGGTTTTAGGCTGGACCTTGCCTCGTAATAAGTGCAGAGATAGCTTTAAACGTATCTGCGCCGATTCTGAATCGCAAGGACTGTGGGATGCGACACGTTATTAGTTTTCTGCAGGCGGGAAATGTTATACCCCATGACATTCACTTCTTCACTGCAGACTTGTTACGATTTGTGGCGAAGGAGTAATGGCGTACGAACGTGATGCGTAATTTTTAAGAATGAGGAAGAGGTGTTCATGATTAAGACAGGTCAGGGCGACCCTCCATCGTCGCATATGCGCTAAAACAGAAGGTGGATGGCATCATTTGAGAGAATCGACAATTCACTACTAGCGACGTGTATTAACAATATCAGGAAGTGCCTCGGTTGGTTGTGCATGTAATTGTCACTCAGCACTTACGGTACCACAAAATCTGTGCGTGCTCATGGATGACGAGACAGCTGCGAGATTGGGTGCTCCATTAGCGTTCATGGAGCGTTACAAAAGGGATGGAGAAATTGTTACAGAAGAGGAAACACGGGTTTTTCTTAACACCTCACCAATGATGCAACAGTCTATGGAATGGTGTTACCCTCACTGACCACAGAAGCCGTACGCGTTCAAACAAACAGCTTCAATTCAACTCGTGTATTTTGTTTTCAGGGACAGTCCATTTCATGCCCGACAACACAACAATCAAAAGTGACGCATATTGTGCTACTCTTGAATGTCTTTGTTGTGGCGTAACAAGCTTGCTACGCCACACTGGGAAGGGAGCCGAAAGAAAGGGACGCGTACACACACGCCGACTGGCGTCAAGTCTGGAACAGGATAACTATTGAATGGTAGCAAGAAAAGTACGTAGCTGCTTTATACTTAACTTTTATTCTTTGTTGGTGTACAAAGTTCTTCTGGAGACATTTATACGATAACTCTCAACTGTTGTTGTTGTTGTTGTGGTCTTCAGTCCTGAGACTGGTTTGATGCAGCTCTCCATGCTACTCTATCCTGTGCAAGCTTTTTCATCTCCCAGTACCTACTGCAACCTACATCCTTCTGAATCTGCTTAGTGTATTCATCTCTTGGTCTCCCTCTACGATTTTTACCCTCCACGCTGCCCTCCAATACTAAATTGGTGATCCCTTGATGCCTCAGAACATGTCCTACCAACCGATCCCTTCTTCTGGTCAAGTTGTCCCACAAACTTCTCTTCTCCCCAATCCTATTCAATACTTCCTCATTAGTTATGTGATCTACCCATCTAATCTTTAGCATTCTTCTGTAGCACCACATTTCGAAAGCTTCTATTCTCTTCTTGTCCAAACTATTTATCGTCCATGTTTCACTTCCATACATGGCTACACTCCATACGAATACTTTCAGAAATGACTTCCTGACACTTAAATCAATACTGGATGTTAACAAAATTTCTCTTCTTCAGAAACGCTTTCCTTGCCATTGCCAGCCTACATTTTATATCCTCTCTACTTCGACCATCATCAGTTATTTTGCTCCCCAAATAGCAAAACTCCTTTACTACTTTAAGTTCCTCATTTCCTAATCTAATTCCCTCAGCATCACCCGACTTAATTAGACTACATTCCATTATCCTTGTTTTGCTTTTGTTGATGTTCATCTTATATCCTCCTTTCAAGACACTGTCCATTCCATTCAACTGCTCTTCCAAGTCCTTTGCTGTCTCTGACAGAATTACAATGTCATCAGCGAACCTCAAAGTTTTTATTTCTTCTCCATGAATTTTAATACCTACTCCGAATTTTTCTTTTGTTTCCTTTACTGCTTGCTCAATATACAGATTGAACAACATCGGGGAGAGGCTACAACCCTGTCTTACTCCCTTCCCAACCACTGCTTCCCTTTCATGCCCCTCGACTCTTATAACTGCCATCTGGTTTCTGTACAAATTGTAAATAGCCTTTCGCTCCCTGTATTTTACCCCTGCCACCTTTAGAATTTGAAAGAGAGTATTCCAGTCAACATTGTCAAAAGCTTTCTCTAAGTCTACAAATGCTAGAAACGTAGGTTTGCCTTTCCTTAATCTTTCTTCTAAGATAAGTCGTAAGGTCAGTATTGCCTCACGTGTTCCAGTGTTTCTACGGAATCCAAACTGATCTTCCCCGAGGTTGGCTTCTACTAGTTTTTCCATTCGTCTGTAAAGAATTCGTGTTAGTATTTTGCAGCTGTGACTTATTAAGCTGATAGTTCGGTAATTTTCACATCTGTCAACACCTGCTTTCTTTGGGATTGGAATTATTATATTCTTCTTGAAGTCTGAGGGTATTTCGCCTGTTTCATACATCTTGCTCACCAGATGGTAGAGTTTTGTCAGGACTGGCTCTCCCACGGCCGTCAGTAGTTCCAATGGAATATTGTCTACTCCGGGGGCCTTGTTTCGACTCAGGTCTTTCAGTGCTCTGTCAAACTCTTCACGCAGTATCATATCTCCCATTTCATCTTCATCTACATCCTCTTCCATTTCCATAATATTGTCCTCAAGTACATCGCCCTTGTATAGACCCTCTATATACTCCTTCCACCTTTCTGCTTTCCCTTCTTTGCTTAGAACTGGGTTTCCATCTGAGCTCTTGATATTCATACAAGTCGTTCTCTTATCTCCAAAGGTCTCTTTAATTTTCCTGTAGGCGGTATCTATCTTACCCCTAGTGAGATAGGCCTCTACATCCTTACATTTGTCCTCTAGCCATCCCTGCTTAGCCATTTTGCACTTCCTGTCGATCTCATTTTTGAGACGTTTGTATTTCTTTTTGCCTGTTTCACTTACTGCATTTTTATATTTTCTCCTTTCATCAATTAAATTCAATATTTCTTCTGTTACCCAAGGATTTCTACTAGCCGTCGTCTTTTTACCTACTTGATCCTCTGCTGCCTTCACTACTTCATCCCTCAAAGCTACCCATTCTTCTTCTACTGTATTTAATTCCCCCATTCCTGTCAATTGCTCCCTTATGCTCTCCCTGAATCTCTATACAACCTCTGGTTCTTTTAGTTTATCCAGGTCCCATCTCCTTAAATTCCCACCTTTTTGCAGTTTCTTCAGTTTTAATCTACAGGTCATAACCAATAGATTGTGGTCAGAGTCCACATCTGCCCCTGGAAATGTCTTACAATTTAAAACCTGGTTCCTAAATCTCTGTCTTACCATTATATAATCTATCTGATACCTTTTAGTATCTCCAGGGTTCTTCCATGTATACAACCTTCTTTCATGATTCTTAAACCAAGTGTTAGCTATGATTATGTTGTGCTCTGTGCAAAATTCTACCAGGCGGCTTCCTCTTTCATTTCTGTCCCCCAATCCATATTCACCTACTATGTTTCCTTCTCTCCCTTTTCCTACACTCGAATTCCAGTCACCCATGACTATTAAATTTTCGTCTCCCTTCACAATCTGAATAATTTCTTTTATTTCATCATACATTTCTTCAATTTCTTCGTCATCTGCAGAGCTAGTTGGCATATAAACTTGTACTACTGTAGTAGGTGTGGGCTTCGTATCTATCTTGGCCACAATAATGCGTTCACTATGCTGTTTGTAGTAGCTTACCCGCATTCCTATTTTCCTATTCATTATTAAACCTACTCCTGCATTACCCCTATTTGATTTTGTGTTTATAACCCTGTAGTCACCTGACCAGAAGTCTTGTTCCTCCTGCCATCGAACTTCACTAATTCCCACTATATCTAACTTCAACCTATCCATTTCCCTTTTTAAATTTTCTAACCTACCTGCCCGATTAAGGGATCTGACATTCCACGCTCCGATCCGTAGAACGCCAGTTTTCTTTCTCCTGATAACGACATCCTCTTGAGTAGTCCCCACCCGGAGATCCGAATGGGGGACTATTTTACCTCCGGAATATTTTACCCAAGAGGACGCCATCATCATGTAATCATACAGTAAAGCTTCATGCCCTCGGGAAAAATTACGGACGTAGTTTCCCCTTGCTTTCAGCCGTTTGCAGTACCAGCACAGCAAGGCCGTTTTGGTTATTGTTACAAGGCCAGATCAGTCAATCATCCAGACTGTTGCCCTTGCAACTACTGAAAAGGCTGCTGCCCCTCTTCAGGAACCACACGTTTGTCTGGCCTCTCAACAGATACCCCTCCGTTGTGGTTGCACCTACGGTACGGCTATCTGTATCGCTGAGGCACGCAAGCCTCCCCACCAACGGCAAGGTCCATGGTTCATGGGGGGGGCTAGGTAAGGCTAATGGCGCCTTGCTAGGTCGTAGCCATGGACTTAGCAGAAGGCTATTCTAACTGACTCTCGGCAAATGAGAGGAAGGCTTTGTCCGTATTGTCGCTAGCAATGTCGTCGTACAACTGGGGCGAGTGCTCTATCGTATATCGAGACCTGCCTTGTGGTGGCGCTAGGTCTGCGATCACACAGTGGCGACACGCGGGTCCGACATGTACTAAATGGACCGCGGCCGATTTAAGCTACCATCTAGCAAGTGTGGTGTCTGGCGGTGACACCACAGTCTTTGTCACGCTATCTATAACCGCCGTATAGGCAAGCTCTCACACAGAACTGTTCTGTTGCATGATAATGCGAGTCCACATACTGTCCAGTAGATACAAGTCTTGCTACGTACCGGGACCCTCGGACTTTTTCCTGTTCCCACAATTCATGAAGGACTTGCTTAAATAGTGAGACAGCCATATGGTATAAGGAAATATACACAAACTGGTGTCAAGGTAAGGCAAGTGTCTTAATGCCAAAGGAGACAATGCGTAAAAGGAGGCAAAGAATGTGCCAAAACTTATTCCGTTTCTATATTGTTACTAAATAATATCTTGGTATGGAGCAACGTTCTTTACTTTCTAGACGGCCTTCGTAGAAAGATACAAATGTTTTGACATATTTACAGAGATTTTTAGAAGTGAAATATAGACATTCTATATTTGACCAATAAGTGAAAGTATTCTGAGAAAGCTGAAGACGAGGTAAATGCGAAAAATGAGACTACTGACATAACATAGTTTCGCTTTTTCGAGGTGAAGTTACGATTACATATTGTGCTTGAATCAAATTAACCAGATTTACAATGATTTTTTTCCAAACAGCTTAAGTTCAAAATGTATGTACACTCCTGGAAATGGAAAAAAGAACACATTGACACCGGTGTGTCAGACCCACCATACTTGCTCCGGACACTGCGAGAGGGCTGTACAAGCAATGATCACACGCACGGCACAGCGGACACACCAGGAACCGCGGTGTTGGCCGTCGAATGGCGCTAGCTGCGCAGCATTTGTGCACCGCCGCCGTCAGTGTCAGCCATTTTTCCGTGGCATACGGAGCTCCATCGCAGTCTTTAACACTGGTAGCATGCCGCGACAGCGTGGACGTGAACCATATGTGCAGTTGACGGACTTTGAGCGAGGGCGTATAGTGGGCATGCGGGAGGCCGGGTGGACGTACCGCCGAATTGCTCAACACGTGGGGCGTGAGGTCTCCACAGTACATCGATGTTGTCGCCAGTGGTCGGCGGAAGGTGCACGTGCCCGTCGACCTGGGACCGGACCGCAGCGACGCACGGATGCACGCCAAGACCGTAGGATCCTACGCAGTGCCGTAGGGGACCGCACCGCCACTTCCCAGCAAATTAGAGACACTGTTGCTCCTGGGGTATCGGCGAGGACCATTCGCAACCGTCTCCATGAAGCTGGGCTACGGTCCCGCACACCGTTAGGCCGTCTTCCGCTCACGCCCCAACATCGTGCAGCCCGCCTCCAGTGGTGTCGCGACAGGCGTGAATGGAGGGACGAATGGAGACGTGTCGTCTTCAGCGATGAGAGTCGCTTCTGCCTTGGTGCCAATGATGGTCGTATGCGTGTTTGGCGCCGTGGAGGTGAGCGCCACAATCAGGACTGCATACGACCGAGGCACACAGGGCCAACACCCGGAATCATGGTGTGGGGAGCGATCTCCTACACTGGCCGTACACCACTGGTGATCGTCGAGGGGACACTGAATAGTGCACGGTACATCCAAACCGTCATCGAACCCATCGTTCTACCATTCCTAGACCGGCAAGGGAACTTGCTGTTCCAACAGGACAATGCACGTCCGCATGTATCCCGTGCCACCCAACGTGCTCTAGAAGGTGTAAGTCAACTACCCTGGCCAGCAAGATCTCCGGATCTGTCCCCCATTGAGCATGTTTGGGACTGGATGAGGCGTCGTCTCACGCGGTCTGCACGTCCAGCACGAACGCTGGTCCAACTGAGGCGCCAGGTGGAAATGGCATGGCAAGCCGTTCCACAGGACTACATCCAGCATCTCTACGATCGTCTCCATGGGAGAATAGCAGCCTGCATTGCTGCGAAAGGTGGATATTCACTGTACTAGTGCCGACATTGTGCATGCTCTGTTGCCTGTGTCTATGTGCCTGTGGTTCTGTCAGTGTGATCATGTGATGTATCTGACCCCAGGAATGTGTCAATAAAGTTTCCCCTTCCTGGGACAATGAATTCACGGTGTTCTTATTTCAATTTCCAGGAGTGTAGTTACATATCACCATAATGTAGATCTGCGCACAAACATTAAAATAAGGTGCTCACGTCGTCCCAGGCTAAGATAACTGCGCTACATAAGTGGCGGATTGGCAGCAGAGATCACATTTTCCTAGTCTCCTGCAGACGGTTCTGCTGTGGTATGGATGTCAAGTGCGTCATAGTGTGTAAATGAAACGGCGCGGCAGCTAGAAAAGTACTCTGAAATTGAAGTACGAGGGTAATCCCAAAAGTAAGGTCTCAAATTTTTTTATAAGTACAGAAATCTGTTTGTGTTGCCGCGCGGGATTAGCCGAGCGGTCTCAGACGCTGCAGTCATGGACTGTGCAGCTGGTCCTGGCGGAGGTTGGAGTCCTCCCTCGGGTATGGGTGTGTGTGTTTGTCCTTAGAATAATTTGGGTTAAGTAGTGTGTAAGCTGAGGACCTTAGAAGTTAAGTCCCATAGGATTTCACACACAAATTATTTCTGTTTGTGTGGCAGTTGGTCACACTGTTATGAAGAGTGCTTCACGCGCTGTGCGTAAACATGCACACGCCATGCTGAGGCGCTCAGTCACGGCTTGGCAGCCGTTGAGAATGGAGCTCCCGTTGATGTTCCGCCAACTACGAATTGCGCGCAGTTATTCGGTTTTTGAACGCAAAGGGCACTGCGCCGATTGAAATCCATCACCAATTAACGGAAGTGTATGGTGAGTCGTGCATGGATGTAAAAATGTTCGTAAGTGGTGGAGAGAGTTTGCAGCTGGTCGGACCGAAATTCACGACGAACAAAGGAGCGGAAGACCGTCAGTTTCTGAGGAGCTAGTGTTGAAGGTTGAGCAAAGCATACGTGACGATCGGCGGATCACCCTGGATGATCTCTGCACGTTGGTTCCTGAGGTTTCCCGAAGCACCGCTCACAGAATTTAAACGGAAACTTTGAACTACCGGAAGGAGTGCCCAAGATGGGTGCCACGCATGCTGACTGTGGACCACATGAGGCAACGAGTTGATGCTTCCGCTCATTTCTTCACCGCCTTGCAGCCGAACAGAACAACTTTCTGGACTCAGTTCTCACGGATGACGAAACCTGGGCATACCTCTTTACACCTGAGACCAAGCAACAATCACACCAGTGGCGGCATCCTTCTTCGCAGCAGGGTGGTGAGCTGTTATGAAATGGGCATACAAAAACTGCTACAGCGTCTACAAAAATGCATTGACATAAATGGTGATTATGTCGAAAATAGCTAAATATTCAAGCTGTAAACTGATGCAAACCATTGTAGAAACAAACAGGTCTATGTACTTATAAAAAACTAGGAGACTTTAATTTTGGGATTACCCTCGTATGTGGGACAGTATGATTCTTGTGGACATACCGTCTAAATTGCACACATATTTACTGCGAAATTCTGGAGGTGTATTGACCATGTGCTAAGTTGTATCGAACAGTAGTGACACAGAGCGAAAAGTTTGATTAGAGTGGCACAGATATGGGCGATGCTTTGTGAAGTTCTGGAGATGTACTAACCAAAGTCTAATGTTGCTTCAAACAGTAGTGGAATGGTGCTAAATATTTGATCAGGGCCGCACAGATATGGGCGATGGTTAAGTTGTCCTGTCACGGGACGAGAAAACAAACGTGGAAAAGTAGTTAATGGTATCACGATGTGGAATTTCACGTTCCACTAGACTGGGAAGTATGAAATGCAAAATCTGACATGCAGGGTTATTGCCTCGTCGAGAGGAACGTGGCCAATGAGATGCAGCATCCATTTTATGTCACAAGTAGAACATTGGAGACGTGGTATTCTGTGGAGTTAATGATGTTTGATGTTTTTTTGGTTGTTATTATAGTGGACGTGGTATGAATATAAGTTGTTCCAAAGCACCAGCACATTTAGGAACGCCCGGAAACGCTACGTTTTAGATATGATTCGTTATAATAAAATGACGGGGAGCTACGTGTCAGTAGTTATAGGCCGCCAGTAATTCATGCTATTAGTGTCATAACTTTTTTGTTAAGGAAGTATACCGTTTCTATGTGAGGATACAATGATGATCAATCAAAAACACGTCCTTTTTTGTACAATTTCTCATATTTAAAAAAAATTATGACTTTTAGATGCAGCTTTTGCGCACTGTATACTTTACACACCGAGTCGCTGCTGCCACGTCGAGGCCATAGAATAGTTCATGGCGTCGTAAACTATAAGGTAAAAGGTAGCAGTTTAGCGTCCAGCTACTTCGAAATTTTTCCAACCTTTGCTTTCTACAAGTGTTCGGTCTTTCTTACTAGTTTAATAAAGGTGTTATCTTATTAGTTTAATAAAGGTATTAGTTGATGTTATTTATTATATATACTATATTTTCTGTAATTGTTATTCCACAAGTAAACTATTGTTGTGTTTCGGAAGTGTCCAGAAGTTCTAAAATGACTGCCAGTCTATGTCAGAAAGTAAACAAACGCTACACGTTGGAACTTTCTGCTAATGTGAAAAATTGCGTAAGGGATATACGCCAATGTCTTGGTTCTATGGACTGCTTCGTGTTTGTATCGTGCTGGTAAATACTTTTTTAAATGATGGTTAGCATGTATGGTTCGAAGTAAACACAACCCATACGATTATCGAGGCGCCACTAGCTCGCTCAGTGCCTTGTTGATAACTTGGATCCATAGCTTCACGGGGTGTGTGTCACACTCCAACCCTGTCATCAGCTCTTGCCAACTGAAATCTGACTCATCTGACGAGGCCACGGCCAGAGGTCTAAGGTCCAATCGATATCGTCACGAGCATAGGAGAGGCTGCGATTGGTGTCGTGCTGATAGAAAAGGCCCTCTCGTCGGTCGTCTGCTGCCACTGCCCATTAACAGAAAAGGATACGTTCGTCGTACATCCCACAATGATTTCTGCTGTTATTTCACACAGTGCTGCTTGTCTGTTAGCACTGAGAAACCTACGCGAACGCTGGTGCTCTCGGTAGCTCATTGAAGATCGTCGGCCAATGAGTTGTTGATGGTGAGAGGTAATACCTGAAATTTGGTATTCACGGCACACTCTTGACACTGTGGCTCCCGGAATACTTAATTCTCTTGCGATTTCCGAAACATAATTTCCCACGAGTGTAGACCAAACCACCATTCCGTGTTCGAAGTCTTAATTGCCGTCGTACGGTCAAAATATCGTCGGAAACCTTCTCACACTAATCACCTGGGTACAGATGACAACTCCGACATGCGCCAGCCTTTTATACGTCGTGTACGCGATCTACCGTCATCTGTATATGTGCATATCGATATCCCACGACTTTTGTCACCTCGTTGACTATTAGGAAACAAAGAATGGATGCACAGCTTTACTCCATTCCTTTCTGTGAAGAGTGGAGACTGAAAGGTAGAACTAGTGAGAGCGGCTGGCGCTGTGCGGGCCGGGATGATCGCCTTTAACAGGGAGCGGCGGCAGCTGCAGCCAGCAGAGGCAGAGGCCATGATTCAGTGTGGCGGGTCGCAGGCCCTCACTTCCTGCCTGGCCGCATTACTCTTCGCCGCGGCCTCGCAGCCAGGGCCGCGTATTAAACTGCGACCGCCGCGCCGGTCTGCTGGCTGCGCTCAGGACGGCTCCCGTCATGACAACCGCGCCAAAGTTTCTCTGTCCATTAAGACGATCAAGATCCAGCATATGTTCAGCCAAGGACCAGTACATAGTGAACCCGCCGATCAATATTTCTGGCTCCGTTTAAATGACTGCCAGGTGGATGAAGTATTTTTGGGCATGCAGCGATGTCAAGTGATAAAGAACCCGCGAGATTTTAGCCGAGAGCTTCTCGGCCATTGGCAGCTGGTAATTGCCCGCTTTGTAGTAGTTAGGTTTGTCCGTAAATAATTGTGATGTCGCTGGTGCTCAGTTCATTATCGTATCAGGCTATGTTTTCGTCCCGCGTCATTCGCGCTCACGCCCGCCTTAACCGCACGACAGCCGGGTAGCATGGTGTACGCAGCTACAAGCTACCTTCTTTATCTGGCTTCTTTATTGAAGGAGTTCTTGCTCGGATATGTATTTATTACAATTTTATCAGTCCATCTCCTCCTTCCTACGCTCACCTCTCTGTCCATTGTCCATCTCCCCCCCCCCCCCTCTCGATGGCGGCGAAGTCCCACTCTTCCTCCTCATCTCTTCCTCCACCCTCTATCAGTCCATTTCCTCGTCCTCTCTATCCACCTTCAAAATCCTCTTCTTTCCTTCATATGTCCATCTGCAACTCTCCCCTCCCCTCTGTCCGTCTCTTCCTCTTCCCTTTCTCTTTCCATTTCCCTTTGTCCCTCTCGGTGACCACATCTGCGTCGACGTCCTTTCCCCTCTCTGTCTCTTCATTTCATCCACCTCCCTTCTCTCTCTACATTATCAACCCCCCAGCCTCCCTCCGCAATATGACGTTACTGGTTCATACCCACAACGTATCTTTTCTTTCTTCAGATAGTGAGTAATATGTAAGCCAAGTTTGATTCAGATCGATCCAGTTTTTTGTATGTATTTTTTACTCGCGGCTTTGCCCACATATGCACATCATATTTATTTTACACAAATTTAAAATATTTCACACATACTTTTACACGTATTTCTCCTATATCTCTAGCGAATTTTGCCCTGCAATTTCATTTTGACTCAGCACAATCTTTATGAAGTCATATCTACTGAACTGTGTGTCATAAAATGATATAATTTTGTAGGTACATTCAGTGATATATGTGAACACTGTACGTGAAACGCATTGCGAATAGATTCAGCACCAAAGAAGTAATAAATTTTACCAACGTGAATGATGTGGAAGCTTTTCCACATATCTGTGTTTATTTCCTGAACAATGTGTCGTACAGTGAAGTAATTTTGCAAGTACATTCAGTGGTGCATATCAATACTGTATACAAAATGTGTCGCTAATACAGTTAGTAGTAAAGAAGTAATAAATTTAAAAGTTATGCCTGACGCGGGAATTGTACTGCATGAGTAGCGGAAATACAGTAAGCGATAAAATTCTTCCGTTTCATGATTTTGGGGGGTTATGCAACGAGAAAATGTTTCGTAAGGCTTTAAATTATATAGAAAGTTAGTTTCAATTCATCAAGTGCTCTCATTCTCAAATAATGGATGGTTAATTCTTTGTATTCCCGCTTGGTGAAATACACTACTTTTTCACCTCGACCTCGGTTGATAGGTACATGGTTCTTACACCCATAGTCATTCTTTCCAAACAGTAAGTGACATTTGTACCAAGTTTGGTTGAAACCGGCACATTGGTTCAGGAAAAGATATGAAAAAAACATACAAACATGCATACACACACTTTTATAATATGGATTGATTTCTCGCTATCAAGTGGTTCAAATGGCTCTGAGCACTGTGGTACTTAACAGCTGAGCTCATTAGTCCCCTAGACTGACAACTACTTAAACCTAACTAACGTAAGGGCATCACACACATGCACGCCCGAGGCATGATTCGAACCTGCGACCGTAGCAGCAGCGCGGTTCCGGGCTGAAGCGCCGGGAACCGCTCGGTCATAGCGGCCGGCTTTCTCGCTAGCCCAGAATATGTTAGGCATCAAGATGATAGAGGTGTCGTAGCGAGAAAGGCAGTGGTAGACACAGAATGTTGTTCTGTTTCGTTTTCAGTGGGATATTACGCTTCTGAAATGTCTCTAACAGCGGTAAGGATAGATGCTTTTCAGCGGTGGGTTCAAAGTCGAGCGGAAGAGATAGGAACAAGCTCACAACTTCCTGGGCAGTATAGATCGGTTTTTAATGTTCACAATTTTCAAAATTTCAGACGCATCAGCCGTTATAGACTCATTACGTGTACCTAGATAGCTCGAGGTAAGAGACTTGAAGCTTTCTAACAGAATGTAATCGACCTCTACTTTAATATGACGAATGCTGGTACATTCCTGGTAATATGTGACCGACCACGTCTTTTTGGATCCTTTCATTTCAAACTGCACTCACAACAGGAAAGTTAATTGAAAAATATAGTTTGAGTCTCTTCACAGATTCGACCTATCAGACTCCAAGAAAAGCAAGGGTACAGCCAATAGGCAGGTAATAATATTCCCAGAATATTCTTAGTCAACAGAGAACATTACGACGAACGGAGACTGAGATACTCACTTTATTACAAAATGGATTTTGAAACACCGTAAAAGGTGGGGAAAGAGATGGGGTGTCATTGTCTTGTTAAGGCTGCTACGTTCCTAAAATCTTGGTTATAATTATTGATATACGTTGCTGTTCCGATGATCCACCAACCCTTTCATCCACTAAATATCTTACTCACGGAAACGTTGAGTGCAACAACGTTCATCCGCGATGGCAGAAGACGACGTAAGCCACACAGTGAGATTGCGAGGGGTGTGAAAGCGGGCAGAGAAACACGGCACACGGCACGTTCCAATTTATGTAGTTGCAACGGAGCCTCTTGCAGCCGAAGCTGCTCCGGACAAGAAAGGAGACGTGCTCAATCCTACGAAGCACTTCTATTAGCATGCATTTTCAGGCTGCGTTCTCTACGTGAGGCGCATGTCTCTGCGAAGTTGTCACTCTTAATCAGTACAGGAACCCAGGTGCTCCCTCCTCTTACAGGGCGGAACCTACATGAGAACTCAAGTTCGATAACACAAACACACGCGCACACACACACACACACACACACACACACACACACACACACACACACACACACACACACGCACACGCACACACACATGCCGATGGGCACGCGCACAGAAGCATTAAAGGCTAATGTTACTTTACGCACTTAGTAATTGCTCGACAAACGCTATCACAGACTTCCCGCGAAATATCACGTTCCGCAGTAGTGGCACGTTAATTGTAACTTAGCTGGAATACACATCGGTATGCAAAGCGTTAGGACGAAAGTAACTTTCACAAGACGTGTCACTGTCGAGTAGCATACCTCGTTGTAACCTGGACCGTACATAGCAAGAACGTCTACAGCACGGCACAGCGCAGCTCGTGGTCTAATGGTGCCGGCACGGTAGCTCAGCGTGTTCGGTGAGAGGGCTGCGTGCTTCCTGTAATAAAAAAACTGAGTCAAGGAATCAACGATCAATTTGAACGGATGTCCTGTGACGTCTGCCCAGACCAAACGCAACGAATTATATCGAACAAAATGAAAAACAAAAATGTGGCTAGCATTGCTGCCTCTGGATCATGAGGTCCCGGGTTCGATTCCTGGCAGGGTCGGGGATTTTCTCTGCCTGGGGCTGGGTGTTTGTGTAGTCCTCATCACTTCATCACCATCATTTGTGATAGTGGCTAGAATGGACTGGGGAAAAAAAAATTGGGCTCTGTAAAAATTGGGAATTTCTACTGGCGCTGATGACCGCGCAGCTGAGTGCCCCCCAAATCAAACATCATCATCAGTACGGTGTAGTAGAATGGAGAAGGTAAGCGAAAGAAATACGCAACTAAAACGAACGCATAGGTTTAACTTAGCTGCACTACGTAATCGCATAGATTTGGTTGGTTCCTTCAGACGACATGACATTGTGCACGACAATAGTAGTTGATTTTTAAATATAATCGGGAAAAGGTGGAATGAAGATAAAAGTTTGATTTCTATTGTTTTGCAAACAAAACTAAATCGACTGTTCTACCATATTTTCTTAATGATGGTATTCACAAGCTTAGACGGAAACCCAAAGCCTTTTGCTTGACGCAGGTCGTAAAGCATACATTCATACGAAAACGACAAACACAGACACCTCTGCGAGTTAAATTTGTTCAACATTTTGACTTCGCAGACACACGTAACACGGATAAACGGCATTAAAATATCATTAATGAAATATACTCAGCAAATCAATGAGTCTCAATTCTAATAATAAACCACAACGCACTCTGTCTTCGGAAAAGTTTATGCTTGCATATATCAAGCTGAATGAGAAAGGGCGGAAACTCGTTCCCTGCTGAGTGACTTCGATGCGAACATCCGCTACCGGACTCACTGCCCTGGCAGTGCCTAAGGCATTGACTTCAACTCATACGACAAGTGTTTTTCGACCTAGTCTTCACAATTACATTGATCAGATTTACAGTAAATCTACTTAAAAAATATACGCCTATATATATTGTTTGGGGTCACCGTCTAATGCAAGTCTTTCAATCAGATGCCACTTCAGCGGTTTGCGAGTCCTTAACGACATAACAAGACAAAATGGCGCTTAAACAGATGGAAAATGTGTCTGGATACAAGAACATAATTTTGAACTGATGGAGGAAGCTGGGTCAGTCAAGAAAAAACACATATATAAATAATCAGCTGACATGAAAATGATGAAATAAAACACGTAATTCAGGACGAGAAAGGGAGGTGCCGTCTAATGATGGCTGGTGGCAGCGGAACGTGACATTCCACAGCAGTATTCTAACCATAAACCGACAAGCCGTAAATACAAATTCCATGATTTTTGTTAAAAACGATTGTGAGGAGGAAAACAAAACAACACACTCTAGCGTATATAATTTTTGTTTAAAATTGTACTTAAGGAGAAAGAATACGTGTGGGGGGAACCGAAGGTTTAATTGTCCTGCTTTAGTGTTTAAAGAGAAATATAACGAAACCGCACATCTTCGTACCAGAGCATTTTTCTTTCCCGCAGTCGGTGTTAACGGCAAAAGTATTACACTATTTTTGAAAAATATATATATAGCCTAAGCGTGTCTGAATGTTTATTAATTTATCGTGTAAAAGATTGATGTAAGTCGGTCAAGAAAATTTTGAGATTTTTTCCAAGAACCTTCCTCTGTTATATGTATTATGTATGTTTATTTTTGTGTCATATGTATATAACCTATGTCCGTAAAACTTTTTACTACAGCATTGCGTAAAATTCTGAAGTAAATGAGCGGGAATATTTAGAGATTTTTGGTAGCAATATTAAAGACTAAATTCCTTTATCAAGTAATATTAGCTTAGTGCCCGCTGGTTCGCCCACGTAGACTCTATGATCTACACACTTTTTTTCTCTTTTAGCGGAATTTTTATTTTGTTAACGAATTGCAACGCCTGCTAAACTTCTCGCGCAAATTAACGCCTTAGAAGCATGGTGTTTTCCAAATGTACTTCCGGCCAAAAAGCGATTCTTGTATTTGGGGTCCAAGGTATTTGTTGATCATGCCTTTTGCGCTCTTGTGGAAATATTTCCATAGAAACTTTCATCCCCTAACACATATTTCTTTATATCCAACCAAGAACTGAGAGACTAATTTTCATAGATTTAGATTTTTTAAATATAACTTAATATTTCGTTAAAAATTTTCATCCCCTATTTCACCCACTTAGGGGTTGAACTACCAAAAAGTGCGAAACAAGGTTTTTTTTAAATTTATAACAAGCCAAATACAAACTTTCATAGATTTAGCTTTGAAAATGGTTTCATAGTGAAATAATTAGTAAAACGTTTCATCCTGTATTTCATTTACTTTGAAGGTTGGATTTCCAAAAATACTGAAACACATATCTTTATTTCCAACTGAGAAGTCAAATATCAAATTTCATAGATATAGCTTTAAAAATACTTTAATAGTTCTTTAATAATGATTTGTTTAAAAAAATTCACCCACTATTTCACTCCCATAGGGGTTAAATTTACAAAAATTCTGAAACAGGTATCTCTCTATTTCTAACCAAGAAAGCTTCAAAACTGCCTTAATAGCGACATATTTCCAGGAAGCCTTTCTTCCCCTATTTCACCATTTATAGGGGTGGCATTTCGAAAAATACATTCTGTAAGATAAACACCCTCTCCAGATTTCAAGTATCTATCCTCAGCGGTTTGAGCCATGTGCGGCTCGCGTTGGTGCTGTTGGTAGGTTGTCATCGTGTTATAGGGAGAGTGGCGTCTCGTTTTCTTCTTCTGTTTACTGGCGCCACTACGTTTGCTACCATTGTCTGCCTGCGAGTGGCAGCAGCAGCGTTTATCGATATCTAGTACCCATACTATTTTTGGAAGGACGTGAAGTGTTTTACGGGTCGGGTGTGTCGGTAGTTTGGTTGGGACAGAGCAGCAGAGACGTCCAGCCGCATGAGGACATCACAGGACTGCTGGCGACACTCAGGCATTGCTGGATCGAGGGGCTGTAGTTACGAGGGCCACAACCTCGTTGTCCATCGGATCCAGGACGTTGAGTTGAGTGACATTAATCTAGTTGTGAAACCTCCACTGTTTTGTGATCATGCCATTTGTTCGTGCGTTGCTGCTCGCAGGGTCGCAGTGAGACGAACAGCAACAAGTGGAGCGTGTCGAGTTGGCGGAATGTGTTACCCATCTTCTTCTGCCTGTTATTAGTTTTTGAATTTTGTGTTATTATTGGTTAAGCGGTGGCCAGCGGTATTTTACAGCCTAGTGGCCGCCAACGCTCCAGTTAGCTGCCCTGGAGGTTAGCGTATTTTGCGGCAGTGTACTTTTCCTCATCTTGCCGATGCTGTCCGGTAATGTGTAGTTCGGCAGCATCTTTGATTACGGTGTGGATTGTGGTTTCTTTTCTCTATCTTGGTTGTAGTGGTTCCTTCTGCCTTTCGATGTTTTAAACACCGGATTCTGAAGACGCATTGCTGTCTGTCACTTTGTCCTCGCTTGAAGTATTCCGTTATTGTACTGGTTATCACAGATTAGGTGGATTTGGTAAGAGCATTGATCGGCATTTAAACTGTCCCTAGTTTGAGTTGCATCCTGTTAGACGAGCATAACTCTTGGCTGCCTGTCTCACCGCTTACGCAGCTGTAGGGACTTTTCTCAAGTCGAACCTTGGAGCACTGTCTGTGGATCACTCCCTTCTGTTTTGGTCTGATTGTGTCAATTATTTAAAAATAATAATTTTTTAAATTATTTCTATTGCTTGTGGCCTTCACCCGACAAATAATTTGAATTATTCTTAATAAGGCCTTCAGCCATCAGTGTAGCTTGTGTTACAGTCAATTTTTGTTTCAAATGATTTTTAAAAAATTATTTCCTTAAAGAAAGTGTATGTGTTTACCGTGCTACTAACGGTAAGTGATTAGACCCAGTTCAAACCTTTTGCTTCTTTCTCCAAGTCCCACATTTCCGTTTCATCCTTTATTTTATTTACTTAGAAGGTTTAATTTCCAAAAATACTGAAAGACGTATCTTTTATTTCCAACTGAGAAGTCAAATTTCAATTTTCATTGATATAGCTTTAAAAATACTTTAATAGTTCTTTAATAACGATTTGTTAAAAAAATTCACCCGCTATTTCAGCCCCCTAGGGGCTAAATTTACAAAAATGCTGTAACACGTACCTCTCTATTTCTGACCGAGAAAGCATATACCAATTTTCGTTGCTCTAGCTTCAAAATTTCCTTAATCTCTCAGAAAACTTTTATTCCGCGTTTTCATCATTTTAGGAGTGTCATTTGGAAAAATACATTCTTATCCGACGCGTACACTGTAAGATAAACACCCTCTCCAAATTTCAAGTATTTATCCTTAGAGGTTTGGGCTGTGCCATGATAAGTCAGTCAGTCAGGACACTGCCTTATATAGACAGATTTGAGGGAGGAGTTTACTAACGAATTTATGAATAGCGACAGGAATTTAGGCTACAATGTGTGGTTTAGATGGCAGTCAGTTCATACCAGTTTCCAACCTCTCGGTGTCTCCTGATACTCTATAGTAGCTTGTTCAGTAAGAGGGTGGTGGCCATTTTTCCGTGCTCCCTCTCCTGACTCTCTGGGGGCAATATTTAGGTTTGGAGGCTGACGAGATCTAGTTTTCATTTTCTGATTGAAGAAAAGAGTCCATACTCACTGTGGACGAGGCCCGTCTATTTCTCGGTCGGAAATGTTACCTTAGTTCGACCTTCGAATATCATACCTCCTGCTGACGGCACGGATGCAGTACTGTTCTCACGACTTTGTCCTGGAGCTGCGGATTCGATAGTTGGGCGCTGTGCATATGCACTATGTTCCGATCCAACTGGAACACATCAATTATTGTCAGACGTTCTGGTGCTTTGTCAATAATTGTCAACGGAGCAGTGAGAAACTGTCATTGTGCCCAATCAGGCATGCGTCTGTTAATTGTGGTTGGTAGTTCCTCGAAGTCCTTAACTGTACGGAGATGCCAGGCAGCTTACACTTCCAAGAGGACAACTCTCACCGCGTTCCAAACGCTGGGTGTTAAGATACTATGATAATAATTTGGAGTTTTACTCATTTCTGTCGCTCCCTGCCGAAGTACTACGCTGAAAATTTAGTAAGCAAATATTTGAACGTCTGGTAGAGCTTCCTGGTCACATTGTAGTAGAGCTTTGCTTATGATAGGTGCTCACCGAATAAACTGATGTTTAGTACATCCGTCGGGTGGGCCGAAGAAAATAATTCCCGGAAGTACTGGACAAAATATAATGTGTGAATTTCCCAGAAGAAAAATTTACGCTTGGCGCAATAATTAAGTGAGCTGCTACACCGTTAGCCACTGTAATACTATTTGTCTCACTTGCTGTCAAATATTTTCGCCTTTTTTGACGCCTTCTAGCAATTATTCCTGTCGCTAAACAAAGTGCTTTACATATTTCAGGGCAATGTAGATTAAGAGTATGCAAGTGGCTAAAAGGGCAAAGAGTAATTAGATACAGCTGAAAATACTGCTGTTAACGTTACATGCGTAATTTTTAATCTGTGAACAACAGGGGATGGAGAGTCATAGAGCCATCGGCCTCTTCAACTCAATTTAGAATCCGCAATGTAAAAGTCATTTTTCTGTCGTTTGTATGTTAGTTTGAACTTAATATCCAAAATTTTTCATGGAAAAGGTAATATGGAAATATTTCTGGGCTTATATCGCTTTATACATGAGTCAGAGTTGTTCTTCTGAATAGCAGAGCTTCTTTAAAACAGAACTAGGAAGGCAAGAGTACGCAACAGCATAAAAAGATTTTAAAGGAAACAGAACTGAACCATTCGATACTAATGTAATAAGCTATGAACTTTTTTACTCCTTCGTTAGTAGCTGATTAATTACTAAATCAGTCTGGAACAAAATCTGCCAAGTGATTTTTGAAGTATCAACCTGACGCTACAAAACAGCTGAATATACTGAATAACCAAATGATTCTGCCCACCAAAGAGCTAAAACTAAAAAATTCTAACGCCAATCGCATGTACAGTTGAGTCATTCAGTAAAAAAGATATCGTATTCCTCTGGACCTATTGCTGGTATTTACACGTTTTTTCACTTTCTCAAATCAAGGTAAAAGAACTGAGGTACCAAAAGCGGAGGACTCCCACAAGAGGTCAAAACCCCCTTCTACATTTCACAATTACTTGGAAAGAACAGAAAGGGAAGGACAAGGGCTACAGGGGGAACACTGAAATGAATGGCAGAAAGAGCTCAAATGTGGTATACAGAAAAGTGAAAAAAGTCCAACGTGGGTCAAGTAAAAGTGACTCGGACGAGTGAACTTGTGTGGCAGTATAAACGGAGGAGGAAGGGACCTACAGTTTCTTCCAACACGTCACCTGATCTGTCTGCATGTCATTGCTTTGTGTGGGACGCACTCAAGTCTAAGGCGTACACCAACAACCCTCATAGTCTTATAGAATTGTAGAGATCATTTCGGATGAGAGTGCAGCAATTCCAGCAGTCCAGCTGCAATCCACCTTTAGCAGCTTGCTGACCAGAGCCCAAAACTGCCAAGAGATGAATGGTGGTCACTTTCAACGTCTCCTATAGTCAGGTTTGAACTGTATTTCCTTTCCTTTGCTGTGTTTCTTTGTACCCTGGAGCTCCGTTCCCTTGGCCACTTTTATTTACCCCAGCTTGTATTAACTAAAGAAAAAAAGAAACGAAGTGTGGAGGAGCAGATACAGTTTGAAAAACTGACGTAAGACCTTCCACAAATAGGTTCAAAACAGCACAGATGAAGATGGAGAAGACGAAACCACCAATAGCTGAATATGTAGGATCTATACTCCAACGACAGGCTACAGTGCAGTTTATGAAGATGACAGTGTCGTGAGGTATGCTCCTCTTATGAAGGTAGTGGTCCATTCATTTCTGACAAACGCTAGTAACGGACCAAAGAGCGATCTGACCAGGCTACACAGTAGCTTGATTTCCGCCTGCCCCTCCTTCTTACCCACCCTCCTTCTCCCTCCAACTCAATCTCCCCCTTCCCTTCTGTGTCTGTTGCCTTAAGTATAAAATAGCAGGCGTTTCTCCTGTTGGCATGTAGTACTGGCCCAGCCTATATTGTTGACAGACTTCTCGGCCCTTTATAGCTACAATTTATTACTTGCTTACCTTAATTAGGACAGTTAAAGTTTGCCACATGTTTTCCAAATTCATTTTCCTTGTCGCTGATACTTATGACCATCATTTTCCTTATGTTACAATTTGTTATCTTCATCACTGATATTTAATAGCCAGTTATTATAATTTATGTCCGCCCCTGTTAGCTGAGTAATCAGCGCGACGGAATGTCATGCCCAACGGCCGCTGGGTCGGAGATTTTCTCCATTCAGGGACTGGGTGTTGCGTTGTCCTTATCACCATCATTTCATCATCATCGACACGCAAGTCGCAGCAGTGGCGTCAACCCGAAAGATTAGCACCAGGCGAATGGTCTACCCGACGGGAGGCCCTCGCCACACGGCGTTTCCATTCCCATTATAATTTCTTACTCATATTGGGAGGAAATGAGGGATGCTACATTCCTTAATCCTTCTTCATCATAAGTCACTAATACGTCTTCTTCACTATAAGTCCTCAATAATTTGTAAAATACCATCAATGTCTCATTTAACAACGACCTGAGAGACTAATCCAGTGTATCACTGATTTATTCACAGGTGCATTCCTAGCTACAGTCTCTGTCTTTTAATACACCTGTGATACTCCATAAAACTTCCCAACACCTTGTACACTTTTCCTTACATCTGAAACTTAGGCTACCAAGTGTACTCTTCCTTGACAAACCAGGAGCAGTTTAACTGACAAAGTTAGGGTCAGCGACTTGTCTCACATCCGTGTGGTGCATTCAGTATGTTGTTGCTTCGTGAGTGTCGCAGAATGCAAAGACAAAACACACAAACCATGAAATACTGTTGTGACACTGATTTATGTATCACCTTGTCAGTACTGCTCCATGGTTTACAACAGAATTACTAGGAAATAGAGTAAGCACTAGTAGTCCAGAGAAGAAACAGAAAGAAAAAATGTTCTTATGGGACTTAGCTGCTAAGGTCATCAGTCCAAAAGCTTACACCCTACTTAACCTAAATTATCCTAAGGACAAACACACACACCCATGCCTGAGGGAGGACTCGAACCTCCGCCGGGATCTGCCGCACAGTCCATGACTGGAGCCCCTAAGACCGCTCGGCTAACCACGCGCGGCAAACAGAAAGAAGAAAAAGGGGTTCTGTGAATATCAGAACGAGTATCTACTAGTGTACATCCTTGGAGTACCGCTAAACTTACAGCCTATATGACAATAATATATAACGTTCCCACTCACCTACCGTTTGCATGATGAGAGTCAAACTGAATGGTACGGTTGACTGAAAGATTTAAAAACATTTTATTTTCATTCTTTGTTTGGATAGCATATTATAGTTAAGCTATGGCTAGTGCAAAACCGGATGTCCCTAGTCCACGCTCAATCCACGTGAGCAGCGTTCCAACTCTGGGTACTGCTAATACGGGACGCTATTGCAGAGCATTGCTGACAAAGTTATGTGTCCAAAATACTCACTACCAACCTGTCACAAGGCTGGGGAACAATTGCGTGAGGGACGACATGGAGCAGGCTGACGAGACCACACCAGTACCACAAGGTTACTCTCTTGCCCTGACCAGACTTGTCCTCCTGCTCCTCTTTCTGGGCAATATGGCCCTCGGACTGGCTGCAACAGTCTCCTGCCCCTCTGCAGTTTGTATCCCTTAGTAGTAGGTCATGGAGCAGTAAACTATGGTCAATGATCTAAACACTCCTGGTTTTGTCTTTTTACAAAATTCCTGACACTCCTGGACGATTACATCTCGTCTAAGACCTAATCTCTGCCCATCCATGCGTATTACACAACCTAATGACAATTGACTATACTTGTCAACATTCACTTGCCTTCAGTCCTGACAATCCTACAGATAAAGGGAATAAGGGGCTAGACACAAAACCAAGAAAAATGGAAACAAACGCCCCACGAGAGGTTACAGAAAATGCTAGCTGCTGCTTGCCTGTGTTGCTGACGAACATAGTATCCTTACTAATTCCGAGTTGTAAACAAACGTAGCAGTGTAGGAAGATCGACGGTGACATGGAAACTCCACTAGGCATCGTATGCTCCGCATAAGAGCTAAAATGTAACTGATACGTAGTTCTTACTGGGGTTAAGGAAAACGTGGAAAGGAGGGCCGGCTAATATAACTTTTTCACAGAACCTGTTTATTTAACAATATATAAACTGTGTTTTACAGATAAGCGAAGCATTTAACGACAAAATTTTCCTTAACACACTGAACAAATTTGCAAAATTCTTTTGACCTTAAACTGTGTGTTGAATAAGCTTTTAATCTTTGCAAAAGAAACCTGAAGTGTTGTATTGCAAAACAGCAAATAATATGGCAATGATTACAAGACGGCCGGACCTGCAGCCCGCCCGATATCGGATGAAACAGTGGTGTTTACTACCGTGCTGGACACAGTCTGTCTTATTAAATGCCCTTCTGCAACACATAAAAACCATATAAGCACCACTGATGACAAGAGTGATTCAATTACTCAGAACAAATGACGTAACTTTTAATTTGAATTTTGTATGTCGAAAGGTTCAGGGTTAAGATGGGCACCTGTGCTTAAAGGTTAAACAGATTAGCAAACAATATGAGAATTATAAGGCTTACTTCAAACCAACAAATCTCTTAATTTCAATCGGCCACCAAGGTGCGACTAGGCCCCAACCCGGCCATTCCGACGATTGACGAAAGACCTGATGACAGTTGGCTGATAATGTTTTCGAGGTTAAACTGATTGTATGTTATTAAGACCGCTCTGAAGGAAAGTCTTAAAACACAACACGTAAACACTTATTACAAGAGAACTCACCCGACGGAACAACAAGATCCAGCTAAAATACATCAGTAATGACCCCGTATTTCAAGCACGGAAACTAACAGCTTAGTACAATAGGTTGTTCAGATCATACCTAATGACTGAGAAATGCAATTACAATCAAGGAATTGAACCGGTTAACAGCTAAATCTAACCCCAAAGTCCATTTGCTGTTTAACGGCAACCTGCGCCTTAGTACAATTGTCCCGGCTGTATTTACGACCAGTAGCTGATTAATTAGAACGTTAATGATCAGGTACAAACCAGAAAGGAAAGGCAATACAATACTGGGACGAATTTTCAAACGAAGACTAGTGTCTTAGTACAATACTACTGCCTACATTTCCAACCAAAGAGCCAACCGAGTAAAGCTGTGAGGGTCACATACAACCAAAAAATAATAAAGAGGGCAGGCAAACAATAAAACAAATCACCACGAGGATTACACAATGCTGCTCCTCTTGTAAGTAGGCTGTTTAGGTTTTTTCATTCTTTATCAGCAAGCTGTTCCACGGATCCACGGTGCGTCGCTGCGGCTACTGAGTGGTGCCGATGACAGCCAGGTAGAAGAGGGCAGCCAGTCCACGAGCGATCGTCCGACACGAATGTTGCCAATCAACCGACGGAATGTCGGACTGCTGCTTTTAGTCGACGCTGATCCCGGCGAAGTATTCCGGTATCTTCGGTCTCCGCAGGCCCTCCTTGCACAGCTCGCTGTTCCGGCCGCTCGGATCTCGTGACCACCTCTTGTCGCGGCGCTGCCGCCAATCCCCAAACTTCGTGCCTCCTTCTCGGGCTAGCAAACCCCGTATATATATCGGCAAGCAAAGATCTTGTAAGGACATAACATGCAGATACCACCTTTTCCTCATAGATATTGACAATGGAGCCGCAAGAGAGATAGTCGATACTACACCTGAGACAGTGACGCCAGACAGAGCAGCCTACTAATGCAACGGCACCACAGCTCAGTGGCGCTGCAGTGGGGCAGCACATTATATGGCAAAAAGTAGTAGTTCGGGGATACAGTACCCACCACGAAGGGTGGATGAGCTGTTCTTCTAGGGGTCAGAATGGAGATGGCTCTCTGACCTGATATACACTCCTGGAAATGGAAAAAAGAACACATTGACACCGGTGTGTCAGACCCACCATACTTGCTCCGGACACTGCGAGAGGGCTGTACAAGCAATGATCACACGCACGGCACAGCGGACACACCAGGAACCGCGGTGTTGGCCGTCGAATGGCGCTAGCTGCGCAGCATTTGTGCACCGCCGCCGTCAGTGTCAGCCAGTTTGCCGTGGCATACGGAGCACAATCGCAGTCTTTAACACTGGTAGCATGCCGCGACAGCGTGGACGTGAACCGTATGTACAGTTGACGGACTTTGAGCGAGGGCGTATAGTGGGCATGCGGGAGGCCGGGTGGACGTACCGCCGAATTGCTCAACACGTAGGACGTGAGGTCTCCACAGTACATCGATGTTGTCGCCAGTGGTCGGCGGAAGGTGCACGTGCCCGTCGACCTGGGACCGGACCGCAGCGACGCACGGATGCACGCCAAGACCGTAGGATCCTACGCAGTGCCGTAGGGGACCGCACCGCCACTTCCCAGCAAATTAGGGACACTGTTGCTCCTGGGGTATCGGCGAGGACCATTCGCAACCGTCTCCATGAAGCTGGGCTACGGTCCCGCACACCGTTAGGCCGTCTTCCGCTCACGCCCCAACATCGTGCAGCCCGCCTCCAGTGGTGTCGCGAGAGGCGTGAATGGAGGGACGAATGGAGACGTGTCGTCTTCAGCGAGGAGAGTCGCTTCTGCCTTGGTGCCAATGATGGTCGTAGGGGTGTTTGGCGCCGTGCAGGTGAGCGCCACAATCAGGACTGCATACGACCGAGGCACACAGGGCCAACACCCGGCATCATGGTGTGGGGAGCGATCTCCTACACTGGCCGTTCACCACTGGTGATCGTCGAGGGGACACTGAATAGTGCACGGTACATCCAAACCGTCATCGAACCCATCGTTCTACCATTCCTAGACCGGCAAGGGAACTTGCTGTTCCAACAGAACAATGCACGTCCGCATGTATCCCGTGCCACCCAACGTGCTCTAGAAGGTGTACGTCAACTACCCTGGCCAGCAAGATCTCCGGATCTGTCCCCCATTGAGCATGTTTGGGACTGGATGAAACGTCGTCTCACGCGGTCTGCACGTCCAGCACGAACGCTGGTCCAACTGAGGCGCCAGGTGGAAATGGCATGGCAAGCCGTTCCACAGGACTACATCCAGCATCTCTACGATCGTCTCCATGGGAGAATAGCAGCCTGCATTGCTGCGAAAGGTGGATATACACTGTACTAGTGCCGACATTGTGCATGCTCTGTTGCCTGTGTCTATGTGCCTGTGGTTCTGTCAGTGTGATCATGTGATGTATCTGACCCCAGGAATGTGTCAATAAAGTTTCCCCTTCCTGGGACAATGAATTCACGGTGTTCTTATTTCAATTTCCAGGAGTGTATATATATTGTCAGGTACGCGATTTTCTAGTGAGCGATAGTAAACATTTTTCAAGCGGTGCCGGACTTTTTTTTATTTTATTTTGTTTTTATATTATTTTATTTGTTTATTTTCTGAAGTGTGTAGCTGGAGTCAGCCATAACAAATATAAGTTATCAAGGCTACCATGGGACGCCCAGTGTCGGCAGGAAGTGTCGGTTTCTTTCCCGCAACGAGAAAGATGATTTTTAAATCAGAAATTTACGTGCCTGTTCGAAAGAGGAATCCCAAATTAATCTAGTGAGATATTTGTTTTATCGATACGCATAACAGGGATATTAAACCACAAGAATAAACAGTACTCCAGCAGCAGGCACTGAGCAGTTACTGAGCAGTGCCGGTCCATGGCTGTAGTACACAATCAGCCTCTGTGGCCGAGCGGTTCTAGGCGCTTCAGTCCGGAATTGCGCTGCTGCTACGACCGCAGGTTCGAGTTCTGCCTCGGGCATGGATGTGTGTGATGTCCTTAAGTTAGTTAGGTTTAAGTAGTTCTAAGTCTAGGGGACTGATGGCCTCAGATGTTAAGGCCCATAGTGCTTACAGCCATTTTAGTAGTACACAGTGCAGGCCTGGGTGGTATTGTCGCTCTTGGAATACTGGTTATTCTTCATGTTTTTACTGTTGCCTTTAATACAGGTTGTACTAGTCAAATTTGGAACCGCTTACTCGAATAGGAACGCAAAATGCCGCTTTAAAAATCATTTTGCTGACCGAATTGAAGACGACAAATGAGACTCCCTTACGGGAATTAGCAATCTGTGATCCACAAGTAAGGGGTACACGGTATGTCACGCTACGTCAGTAGTGTTTAACAGGCTGGGAATTTGGCACGGAAGCGTTCTCGGGTATCCAATTCGGTTAAGGCGGCCGCTTGCATTAAGCTGGAAGTCCGGTTTCGACTCCCGCTTCAGCACAAATTTTCAACTGGTGCCACTGATACATTTCAAAGCCCAGATGTGGCTTACATTAATGAATTATTTGAACGAGAAGATGTGTCTTACATTCACAGGCTTCACTTTTCACTTCAAGAATAGTAGTTGAATATTTCTTCATTCTTAGATCTACATCTACATCTACGTGATTACTCCGCTATTCACAATAAAGTACCTGGCAGAGGGTTCAATGAACCACCTTCAAGCTCTCTCTATCGTGCCACTCTCGAACGGCACGCGGGAAAAACGAGCACTTAAATTTTTCTATGCGAGCCCTGATTTCTTTTATTTTATCGTGATGATCAGTTCTCCCTCTGTAGGTGGGTGCCAACACAATGTTATCGCAGTCGGAGGAGAAAACTGGTGGTCGAAATTTCATGAGAAGCTCCCGTCGCAACGAAAAACGCCTTTGTTTTATTGATTGCCACTCCAATTCATGTATAATGTCTTTAACACTATCTCACCTGTTTCGCGATAATACAAAACGAGCTGCCCTTCTTTGTACTTTTTCGATGTCACCCGTCAGTCCCACCTGATGCGGATTCCACACCGCACAGCAATACTCCAGAATAGGGCGGATAAGTGTGGTGTAAGCAAACTATTTTGTAGACCTGTTGCACCTTCTAAGTGTTCTGCCAATGAATCGCAGCCTTTAGTTTGCTCTACCCACAATATTATCTATGTGATCGTTCCAATTTAGATTATTTGTAATTGTAATACCTCAGTATTTAGTTGAATTTACAGCCTTCAGATTTGTGTGACATATCCCGTAATCGAAATTTAGCTGATTTCTTTTCGTACTCATGTAAATAGTTTTACACTTTTCCTTATTCAGAGTCATTGTTGATGACAAATGCGAGACCTGTAACTGTGTTCTCCAAAAGCTGTGTTCTCCAAAACCAACTCTGTCTGACGGTGTTCCATGAGCACCTAGCGTACGTACGGCTAGACAGTAGATGCCTCGCAACAGAGCACGGCGTGCGGGTGGAGATAAGAGGGAGGGTCTTGTAGGGCGCATCGCGACGCACGCACCGTCGAATTCACTCAGGCATTCGGCGCGGCGCGGCGTCATTTCCTCCCCTTTCATCTACTGGCGTCGCGCGCGAGACATCGGTGCAAGGCAGGGAGGCAGCTGGCGGGGTGGGAGCCGGAGGATTTCTTCCTCCTCCGCAATTACGCGGGACGCGCCGTCTGAGCCGCTACTCTGTCTGGCGCCGCCAGACGCTGACTCACCGCCTAGAGGCGTTGGCGGTTTACGTTGCCATCCGCTGTGCTGCTCCAAATGCACACACATGGGGAGACGCAGTCATATTCTGAAAATTAAATGCGACACTAGGTTCTTTAAAAATGTTGACTACAAATTATTTCACGATACCTTAATGTCCAGATTGGTTAACGCTGAACGGAAATACAACATGTAGTTGGTGAGTACATTTAAAAATTCGTGGTACAGATTTTAACTATTACTTGTCTGAGGATACGTGGATGGAGCAGTTCCTGAATTTGTCTGCGGCGAACATAGCGACCATTAGTAACCATTGTATAGGTAAATCGCCACAGCTCCCATACCACTTGTTTTACTAATAGTTTCACTCTAGCGACAAGGACATCTTCAGGTGTTCATTACCCCGATGGCAACATGTTGAAGGTCCAAGCACCACACACTCCATCGTCAGCAAAAAGTGGCAAAGTGAGCAATGGTCGTCTAAAAAGGCTGTTATCTAGATTGTCACCAATAATAAAGCAAGTAGTACACTACCTCATGGCAAAATGTTCTGAGTCATTACATCACTCTACTAAGAGCTTCTTCAAGATTCTACTGGTGTCCCTCCATAGCTGAACACTGAGAAGTATGACTTGGCCTAACGACTCAGAAGATTTTAATCATCAATGAAAATAGTCACGAAAGCCTGTAGACACACATAGTATGCTGCCTGTTTGTCTTCATCTGTACACCGATATACCATTTAAGATTTCTGAGAATCTCCTCGCCTCTTTATCTATGGCTGTTACAGTGTATCTACCCTATTACAATCCTACCACAGTGTTCGACGTTACATTAAGCGGCCTATGCTTCTAGAAGGAACTACGTAAATTGGGGAAATTTTTTATCTTACTGGACGTGCATAGGAATTACGTACATCCCAGTACAGGATGACACACAGTATCGTAGCCAAGTCATATGGCATTTTCAACGGTGTGCTCTTGCTGTGACTGATCCCCATCGGAAATGAAAAATTGGTTTTCGCTTACATCGTTTAAGGGAAATATTGGGATGGTTCCCAGAAAATCATGGAGGAACGAAGATCTGTGTTTAACTTTCAATCGACAACACAGTCATTGGAGATGAAGCACGAGCATGGGTTAGGGGAGAATGGGGAAGGACCCAACCCGGAATTTGCCTTAAGCAATTTAAGGAAATGATGGAAAACCTAAATCTCGATAGCCAGTTGGAGATTTGAACCCCATATTACAAGAATAGTCGATTTCTTTATTCCCAGTCCGAGGTTCTATCCTTGCTGTATCTGTAGAATTTGGCGATCCATCATCAAAGCAAATGATTCTGTAATGCACGTATTACCGAATATATGGATGATGAAATGCTTCATTGGTAGATGGTATGTTTTGGAAGTCAAACTATGTTGACGAATCCATTTCTGCTCACAGTGTTTCGATGACTGACCACTCTACTCTGTCAGGTGTTATACTCTGTGATCTTATGTGATGTTGCAGCACACTGCAAGGTGTAAATCGTCCACCATAACAAGAACACTTCAAGCATGTGATGGACAGCCCTTATCGTGATCAGCTTGATACGTACATTTAGAGATCCAGAGTCAGTGGCACCAAGCCATCCCTCCCTCTCCACTGCCACGCAAAGCTATAGACTTACTATCAGGCGGGATGCCGAAGCCACGGTAGCCAGCTGCCGAATGCTACCCTGGTGCATCTGTACCGCTGAGCTACTGCTGCCACCCAGACAATGCACTAGAGTGTCTCTTTCCGTGGGTCATGAGAGCAATGCCTGACAATACCATAGCATGCGTCGGCGCCAGACATGAGCACTAACCCGAGCAGCTGTTTGTTGTTGGAATAATAACACCTTTACTTGCATGCCATTTGTCTTGCTGCAGCTACCTTCATCTCCGAAGGACTCCCTTAGCCCTTGCCAACCCATCCATCGCACAGTGCCCAGGATATCAGGTACCCATCTATTATACATGTATATTTTCTCGTTTGAGTCATCAGTAGTCTGACTGGTTTGACGTGGCCCGCGCCACGAATTCCTCTCCTGTGCCATCCTCTCCACCTCAGTAGCACTTGCAATCTTCGTCCTCAATTATTTGCTGGAGAATTCCAGTCACTGTTTTCCTCTGCAGTTCGTACCCTGTACAGCTACCTCTAGAACCATGGAAGTTATTCCCTGATGTCTGTCCCTCAGTCTTGTCAGGGTTTTCCTTTTATTCCTTTCCTCGCCAATTCTCTGCAGAAACTCAGCACACCTTATCATGTCAGTGCACCTAATTTTCAACGTTCTTCTGGAGCAACATATATTAAATTCTTCGATTCTATTCTGTTCTGGTTTTCCCACAGTCCATGTTTCACAACCATACAATGCTGTGCTCTGAACGTACAATATCAGAAAATTCTTCCTTAAAGTAAGGCCTATGTTTGACCGTAGTAGACTTCTCTTGGCCAGGAATATCCTTTTCGCCAGAACTATTCTGCTTTTGAAGCCCTCCTTGCTCCATTCGTCATGGGTTATTTTGCTGCCTAGGTAGCAGAATTCCTGTTCACCAGTCCTGGTGTAAAGTTCCCCGCTGTTCTCATTTTTGCTGCTTCTCATTACTTTCGTCTTTCTTCGATTTACTCTCAATCTATATTCTGTACTCATTAGACTGTTCACTGCTTTCAAAAGATCCTGTAACTCTTCTTCATTTTCACCGAGGATAACAATGCCATCAGCATAACTTATCACTAATATCCTTTCTCCACGATTTTTAATTCCACTCTTGAAGCTTCCTTTTATTTCCGTCATTGCTTCTTTGATGTACAGATTGAACACTAGGCCCAAAAGACTACACCCTTTTTAATCCGAGCACTTTGTTTCTGATCTTCCACTCTTATTGTTTCCGTTTGGCTCTTGTACATATTCTATACTACCCGTCTTTCCCTATAGCTTACCCCAATTTTTCTCAGAATTTAGACCATTTTGCATTATTTAAAATTATCGAACGCTTTCTCGAGGTCGACAGATCCTACGAAAGAATGTTGATTTTTCCTCAGTCTACATTCCACTATTAACCGCAAAGTCAGAACCGCCTATCTGGTGTCTTTACCTATCCTAAAGCCAAACTGATCGTAATCTAACACATCCTTAATTTTCTTTTCTATTCTTCTGGCTATATTTCTGGTCAGAAACTTGGATGCATGAGCTGTTACGCTGATTTTACAAATTCTGGTGGAAAGTTGTCTGTCTCTTCTGACCTATTTGATCTTATGTCTTCCAGAGCTCTTCTAAATTCTTACTCTCATGTTGGATCCCCAATCGCCTCTATATCGACTCATGTTTCTTCTTCTATGACGTCTCATAAAGGCCTTCACTGTACTATCCGCTCCCTCCTCTCCATTTAACAGTGGAAATCCCATTGCACTCTTAGTATTACTACCGTTGCTTTTAATTTCACTGAAGATTTTTTTTAGTTTTCTGTATACTCAGTCATACCTTCCTTACCATTTCTTTTTCAATTTCTTCACATTTTTCATGCAGCAATTTCGCCTTAGCTTCTCTACACTTCTTACTTATTTAGTTCCTAATTCACTTGTACTCCTGTCTTCCTGAATTTCCCAGTACATTTCTGTACTTCCTTTTTTCATCGATGAACTAAAGTATTTCTTCTGTTATCCATGGTTTCTTAGCAGTTACCTTCTTCTTGCTTAAGTTTTTCTTTCCAAACTCCGCGGCTACCCTTTTTAGAATGTCCATTCCTCTTCAACTGAACTGCGTACTGAGCTATTCATTATCGCAGTATTTGTAGCCTCAGAGAACTTCAAGCGTACCTCTTCATTCCTTAGTACTTCCATATCCCACTTCTTCGCGTATTGATTCTTCCTGACTAGTCTCTTAAACTTCAACCTAGTCTTCATCGCAACTCAGTTGTGATCTGAGTCCATACCTGCTCCTGGGTACCCCTTTCAGTCCAGTATCCGATATCAGAGTCTCTTCCTGACCATGATATAATAAAATCTTCCTTTAATAGTTCTGAGTTTACCTTGTCCTCCTTTGATTCTTGAACAGAGCATTCGGTATTAGCAGCCGAAATCTATTGCAGAACTCAATTACTCTTTGTTCTCTCTCATTCCAATAACATGCCCTGTCTTCTACTCCTTAACCTACAACCGCATTTCAATTCCTCACAACTATTTGATTTTCATCTCCCCTCACGTACTGAATTATTCATCCAATATCCTCGTATCTCTTAGTCTTGTCGTTGCTATGCCGGATCCTTGTCTGTGTTGCTTTGCTGTCGATTCTCATGAGAACAACCTTACCATTGAACTGTTCACAGTATGCCATTATCTGCTCTACCTTCCTATTCACAACGAATGTTACATCCGTTATACCTTTTTCTGTGGCTTTTGATGTTACTTATGCTCGTCTGATCAGAAATCCTTGGCTTCCTTCCATTTCACTTTCACTGAAATTCCACGCTTCGATTTGTAGAACGTTATCCCTTCGTTGGTTGTTCAATCTTTTTCACAATGCCACCTCCCGCTTGACAGCTCCCTCCCGGATATCCGAATGGGGGACTATTCCGGAATCAATCGAGAGATCATCATGACGCTTTCTCAATTACAGGTGACATTTTCAGTAGATACACCTGATGTGTCTTTAATGCAGTGGTATCCATTGTCTTCTGCATCCTCATGCCATGATCATTGCTGAATCTTCCCCTTTTAGGGCTAATTTCCACCCCAAGGGTAAGAGATTGCTCTAAACCTCTGTCCGCTCCCCTATCCTCTTTGACATGGCCGTTGGCTGAATGAAGGTGACTTCTTATACCGGCAGATTTCGGTCGCCATTGCTGATGATATTCATTAAAAATTTAAGCCATTCTCTGGTTAGAACACCGGACCAAGAACATTTTGATTACTAACCAAAGACGGACACCTAGACTCGACTATATAAATGTCAGTATTGTATGTAAGTGCTCGAAAAAGAAGCTACAACTCCATGAAGAGCACTGTTTTTCCTTTATTACTGTTTAAGGTGGCGAAGGTTACACTGGACTCACATTACCAAGCGAGGTGGCCCAGTGGTTAGCACACTGCACACACATTCGGGAGGAAGGCGATTATGATCCTCTTCGGCCATTCAGAGTTATGGTTTCCGTGATTTCCCTGAAGACTGCTTCAGGCAAATTCCAAGACGGTTCGTTTGAAAGAGTACGACCAATTTACTTCCCCAACCTTTCCTAAACCGCTCTTGTGCTCCACCTATAGTGTTCTCATTATGGACAGGACGTTTAGTACTAATCTTTCTTCCGACCTTCGGACTCACATTCGAGCCTGAGTCCCAAATACTCTTCGGATTTCAAAATGTAGGTTTTAAGTGGTTTCCGAAATTCGCTGAAAGAAAAATCCGAGATGTTTCCGTTTAAAATAGCGCTGCCGAATTTCTTCCGCATCCCGAGCTTGTGATCCATCTGATCGTGTACAAACGTTGTACACAAATGTTGTCTTCTTCTCCCTTCAAATTTTCGATGCCGGGAAGGTTAACCGTAAGCGCCAGTACAACTACTACTTCATATTAGACATCAGGCTCGGAACAAAATCAAGAAAAATGTGTAAATGAACTGGCATATAATATTCTGAGTAAAATATCCTTGCACTCCGGAGAATTTGATCAAAATAATAGAAATACAACCAAAAACTGAACGACCTAATGGCCTCAATTAAAATCAGAAAATCTGCCTTGTCTATTGCAAGCAGATCACAGTCTTTGTTAATCATTCACAACAAACAAGACGCAGATAAGCTTAACGTCTAATCATTTTAACGAACATAACTATTAATGACGTCTAGCTTAGCAAGTTGGTTAAGTGAAGCGCAAAGTATAAGCACCCGATCGCACAGAATGAGATGGTCACGAAACAAATCCATATGTTTCTTCTTCTCCCGCTGTGTATCTGTAAGAAACAAAATTCATGGTCGAACTAAGGCCATCTTGCAATTCGAGCACCGTGTTTCCCATCAAAGCCAGTTTGCCAAAGCTGATGTCTGTTCCAAACAACGCCTGATCCCGGTAGGTGCTTTGTAGGCTTCCAAACCCACATAACTGCCATCTGCAGCTGTCCGGTCACCTTCCTGTATTTAGCTATGAAACTGTCTGCGTCTGTCTATATGCCAAAGTATGTACTAGATAAAAATTATATTGTGGCTTTATTCCACCAATAATAATTAAACGGTACTGAAAATATGTTTTGCTTGTATGTGTGTCGTTGAGAAACGTGAAATATAGAACGAACTTGAACTTGGCACGGTCGCTGTGTCCCACTCTTCCCCTCGCTGTGGTAGTGGGGGAAACGTGCAGCCAAGCTGAGCGCTGCAGCACTCCTGCCACGGCACGAGTTGCCGGCTGAATCTTGGCCGTCCCTGATGTAAAGCAAAGCACTACACTTGATCTTGAAGAATGCTGAAATCAACATCCTAGTGCATATTTACGGCAGTCTGAATTTGTTGAAAGAACCCTAAAAAATGAACAAAAACTTATAGTATCAACTCCAGTCCAAACGGACACTTCCGCATATTGAGGGTCGTACGCTTCTTTAGACGGGCAACAGATTCGTCACGCCAGATTACATGTCTGCAGTCAGCTAATGCCCCTGCCTGTGTTGTTTGGCACATTCAGTATGCTTGATTTCACGTGCCGCTATGAAAAACGTCGTTTTACGACATACCCAACTCCATATGTCCAACGAGCATAGCACCTGTTCACAACGTTCGCTTGAAAACTAATTGAGATGGATCTACATTCACTGACAGCTTCAATACCTGTCGGTTTTGAAACCGATTACCATTGACAAGCCGTGCCACTTATTCGCCGTCCTTGTTTACGACCAGTGTTATTACCTTGTCTTACATAGGTGCAAGTAGTATACCATTTCTTGTAGACAAGGTGGACAATTCGTGTTGATACGCCAACAAATCGATCAACTTCAATCACGGTGTGGTCACGGGGACGTCCAAACAAAGTAATGTCTCACTGTCATTCGGCCACAGTAACTTCGTGAAGACTATTTACAACATATCTGCCGGGAAAGCTTGAAGAGTCACATTATCTTCTGTCTGTCATTCTGTCACTCCTCAGCGTCGAACCACGTTAGTGCTCTGCTTCGATACAATCGACTAGCACATACGCACCACTTCACTGTAAATGACTTGCGTCAGCCTGTGAAGAGTGATACGACCGCCTGATAATAGTTGTAAATCATTTGAAGCTCTCCAAAGAGAACAGTCTCTTGTTTTAACACATTGCGGACGGATCCTGAGTTTACTCCTGCTTCTGGCGCCAGCTGTTGGGAATGGATCACGAGATAAGCGGTGTTTACTAAAAGGTGCGTTTAAACTCCGTCTAGTTAGGTGTTTACACGCGTAGGTAATAGCAAACGTGATTGCCTTCATGTACCTTTCACTTATTTATCTGTGTGAGTGTATTTTGACGTTTCCAATAATTACCGTTTCCGCCTTGAATTTCTCCCTGCTTTTGAGGCACCTTATTTAGAAAACTGAACGAAATGAAAGATTATGAAATACGTTCGGAGGCTTTTGCTGAAGAGTATCCGGATGTTCCTAGTGAGAGTGAAGATCCGGAAGAAGGAAAGTATTTATGGTCTACATCTACATCTACATTGATACTCCGCAAGCCACCCAACGGTGTGTGGCGGAGGGCACTTTACGTGCCACTGTCATTACCTCCCTTTCCTGTTCCAGTCGCGTATGGTTCGCGGGAAGAACGACTGTCTGAAAGCCTCCGTGCGCGCTCTAATCTCTCTAATTTTACATTCGTGATCTCCTCGGGAGGTATAAGTAGGGGGAAGCAATATATTCGATACCTCATCCAGAAACGCACCTTCTCGAAACCTGGCGAGCAAGCTACACCGCGATGCAGAGCGCCTCTCTTGCAGAGTCTGCCACTTGAGTTTATTAAACATCTCCGTAACGCTATCACGGTTACCAAATAACCCGGTGACGAAACGCGCCGCTCTTCTTTGGATCTTTTCTATCTCCTCCGTCAACCCGACCTGGTACGGATCCCACACTGATGAGCAATACTCAAGTATAGGTCGAACGAGTGTTTTGTAAGCCACCTCTTTGTTGATGGACTACATTTTCTAAGCACTCTCCCAATGAATCTCAACCTGGTACCCGCCTTACCAACAATTAATTTTATATGATCATTCCACTTCAAATCGTTCCGTACGCACACCCCCAGATATTTTACAGAAGTAACTGCTACCAGTGTTTGTTCCGCTATCATATAATCATACAATAAAGGATCCTTCTTTCTATGTATTCGCAATACATTACATTTGTCTATGTTAAGGGTCAGTTGCCACTCCCTGCACAAAGTGCCTATCCGCTGCAGATCTTCCTGCACTTCGCTACAATTTTCTAATGCTGCAACTTCCCTGTATACTACAGCATCATCTGCGAAAATCCGCATGGAACTTCCGACACTATCTACTAGGTCATTTATATATATTGTGAAAAGCAATGGTCCCATAACACTCCCCTGTGGCACGCCAGAGGTTACTTTAACGTCTGTAGACGTCTCTCCATTGATAACAACATGCTGTGTTCTGTTTGCTAAAAACTCTTCAATCCAGCCACACAGCTGGTCTGATATTCCGTAGGCTCTTACTTTGTTTATCAGGCAACAGTGCGGAACTGTATCGAACGCCTTCCGGAAGTCATGGAAAATAGCATCTATCTGGGAGCCTGTATGTAATATTTTCTGGGTCTCATGAACAAATAAGGCGAGTTGGGTCTCACACGATCGCTGTTTCCGGAATCCATGTTGATTCCTACATAGTAGATTCTGGGTGTCCAGAAATGACATGATACGCGAGCAAAAAACATGTTCTAAAATTCTACAAGAGATCGACGTAAGAGATATAGGTCTATAGTTTTGCGCATCTGCTCGACGACCCTTCTTGAAGACTGGTACTATCTGTGCTCTTTTCCAATCATTTGGAACCCTCCGTTCCTCTAGAGACTTGCGGTACACGGCTGTTAGAAGGGGGGCAAGTTCTTTCGCGTACTCTGTGTAGAATCGAATTGGTATCCCGTCAGGTCCAGTGGACTTTCCTCTATTGAGTGATTCCAGTTGCTTTTCTATTCCTTGGACACTTATTTCGATGTCAGCCATTTTTTCGTTTGTGCGAGGATTTAGAGAAGGAACTGCAGTGCGGTCTTCCTCTGTGAAACAGCTTTGGAAAAAGGTGTTTAGTATTTCAGCTTTACGCGTGTCATCCTCTGTTTCAATGCCATCATCATCCCGTAGTGTCTGGATATGCTGTTTCGAGCCACTTACTGATTTAACGTAAGACCAGAACTTCCTAGGATTTTCTGTCAAGTCGGTACATAGAATTTTACTTTCGAATTCAATGAACGCTTCACGCATAGCCCTCCTTACGCTAACTTTGACATCGTTTAGCTTCTGTTTGTCTGAGAGGTTTTGGCTGCGTTTAAACTTGGAGTGGAGCTCTCTTTGCTTTCGCAGTAGTTTCCTAACTTTGTTGTTGTACCACGGTGGGTTTTTCCCGTCCCTCACAGTTTTACTCGGCACGTACCTGTCTAAAACGCTTTTTACGATTGCCTTGAACTTTTTCCATAAACACTCAACATTGTCAGTGTCGGAACAGAAATTTTCGTTTTGATCTGTTAGGTAGTCTGAAATCTGCCTTCTATTACTCTTGCTAAACAGATAAACCTTCCTCCCTTTTTTTATATTCCTATTAACTTCCATATTCAGGGATGCTGCAACGGCCTTATGATCACTGATTCCCTGTTCCGTACATACAGAGTCGAAAAGTTCGGGTCTGTTTGTTATCAGTAGGTCCAAGATGTTATCTCCACGAGTCGGTTCTCTGTTTAATTGCTCGAGGTAATTTTCGGATAGTGCACTCAGTATAATGTCACTCGATGCTCTGTCCCTACCACCCGTCCTAAACATCTGAGTGTCCCAGTCTATATCTGGTAAATTGAAATCTCCACCTAAGACTATAACATGCTGAGAAAATTTATGTGAAATGTATTCCAAATTTTCTCTCAGTTGTTCTGCCACTAATGCTGCTGAGTCGGGAGGTCGGTAAAAGGAGCCAATTATTAACCTAGTTCGGTTGTTTAGTGTAACCTCCACCCATAATAATTCACAAGAACTATCCACTTCTACTTCACTACAGGATAAACTACTACTAACAGCGACGAACACTCCACCACCGGTTGCATGCAATCTATCCTTTCTAAACACCGTCTGTACCTTTGTAAAAATTTCGGCAGAATTTATCTCTGGCTTAAGCCAGCTTTCTGTACCTATAACGATTTCAGCTTCGGTGCTTTGTATCAGTGCTTGAAGTTCCGGTACTTTACCAACGCAGCTTCGACAGTTGACAATTACAATACCGATTGCTGCTTGGTCCCCGCATGTCCTGACTTTGCCCCGCACCCGTTGAGGCTGTTGCCCTTTCTGTACTTGCCCAAGGCCATCTAACCTAAAAAACCGCCCAGCCCACGCCACACAACCCCTGCTACCCGTGTAGCCGCTTGTTGCGTGTAGTGGACTCCTGACCTATCCAGCGGAACCCGAAACCCCACCACCCTATGGCGCAAGTCGAGGAATCTGCAGCCCACACGGTCGCAGAACCGTCTCAGCCTCTGATTCAGACCCTCCACTCGGCTCTGTACCAAAGGTCCGCAGTCAGTCCTGTCGACGATGCTGCAGATGGTGAGCTCTGCTTTCATCCCGCTAGCGAGACTGGCAGTCTTCACCAAATCAGATAGCCGCCGGAAGCCAGAGAGGATTTCCTCCGATCCATAGCGACACACATCATTGGTGCCGACATGAGCGACCACCTGCAGATGGGTGCACCCTGTACCCTTCATGGCATCCGGAAGGACCCTTTCCACATCTGGAATGACTCCCCCCGGTATGCACACGGAGTGCACATTGGTTTTCTTCCCCTCTCTTGCTGCCATTTCCCTAAGGGGTCCCATTACGCGTCTGACGCGTGGTTATGCGGACGATCCTGTAACAGCGCTATTTAGACCTGTAGAGAAGCGTAAGGTGGCTGTGTTGGCAAGTGATTCCAACAATAACGATGATGGTGAAGCAGTTCATGTGGATCATTCGTTTTGTCATAATAATAACAATGATTGGTATGAAACTTGCATGCAGCCACACTTACAAACGTTTGAAGGCTATTCTGGGGTCATTACCTTCACAACATAAAATGACTGTAGCCTCCGTTAGGAGCTTGATGTTAGTTGACGACTTGTTTTAATTACTTTGCAGTAAATTGTTTAACTGTCATGATCAAATCTCAGCGAAACGTAAAACGGCACCTAAAGCACTTAGCTTGTCTCCTATCATACAAAGAGAGGTGAAGAATTCCTTGGCCTAAGTCTTCTAATGGAACGAACGAGGAAAGACAGACGGAAAGATTATTGGTGAATAAATCCTCTAATAACTAACGTATTATTTTCAGACACTATGAGTTGTAAAAGATTTGAACATATTTGGATATTCTAGCACTTCAATGACAACACTAAACTGAACAATAGTTCTCGCAGACTCTTCAAAGTCCCACATGTGCTAGTTCATTTCTTCAATGAATTCAGGACTCTTTACAAACGAAAGGAAAAGTTGTCTTTGGATGAGACGATGATTCTGTGGAGAGTACGCCTGGGGTTCCTAACGTACAACCTCACAGGCTGTACATCAAGCAGGGATGTCTACACTGGTGAAGGGAAGAAACTGGAATCATCTCTGTTATTTGCCCTTATCTTAGTATATTGCAGAATAATTACTATAAGAAACCAGAGTTACTAATAAAAAATAGAGTCAGAGTTTGTGGTACTACTAGGGTGAGTAGAGATTACCGCAAACTCAGAAAGCCGAAGCATAAAAAACGAAGAAATGTCACAGTTTTCTGTGGACAAAATACACTCATCTCCTCCAATGGATAAACAAGGGGAATGTCAACGATGTTGTACCGTGCGAGTATATCGTGGCGAGATAAATTCTTCTGGTTGGTAGCATCACTGGCGGTGATAGAGTCAGAGCGGTTTTCCGCCGGCGGAGGGAAGCGCAATGAAGAGGGGGTCGATTTATGCGCGACCACGGGGACGGTTGCTCCATGTCATTGATCGGGTGTCAAACGGTTAGTGTGGCGACGGCGAGTAGCAGGCGCAGAGACGTCGTGCCCGGTTTGACCCTTGACTCGCTGCTGCGTTTGGAATGTTAATCAGAGTCGATTACTTCATGTCTTGTGTGGGCTGGATCAGTGGAGACTGCCCGATGTAGAATTTATTTCGTTGTGTTGCTTGGGCATCTACTTGGATTTGAATCAATCCGAAGAAACCTATGTCCACTGTGGTGCCGGGATGTTTTCCTGCCAGCCAGTTCCAGGCAATTAAACACGAGGGTGAGTGGTGGATATGCTCAACCGATTGCAGCCGCTGACTGGGTGGCTGTTGTCTTACGTTCCTACTCCTGAAAATTATGGCGAGTATTCAATTACAGTCCCCACTTCTATAGTTGATGTGTGAAATGGATATTTTCTGATTTTCCACTGTTTTTCCATCACCTGGAAAGCAGTTTATGTGAACTTTTGAAATGATCTTATTACTGTCGTTATACTCTGTATCTTTTACTACTATACTAGTGGCGTGATAGCCTCTTCCTGGGTTTGGCCGCGCTAAATGACGTTACCTAAATTAAGCAGTACATAACGTGATTTCAGCGCACGGTCCGCTTTTTACAATTTTTCTTCAGCGATGACTTTTGATGGTGTTTTCTCTTCTAAACTTGTTAATTAGTAACATATATATATATATATCAAAAGTCACTGAAGAAAAATTGTAAAAAGCGGACCGTGCGCTGAAATCACGTTATGTACTGCTTAATTTAGGTAACGTCATTTAGCGCGGCCAAACCCAGGAAGAGGCTATCACGCCACTAGTATAGTAGTAAAAGATACAGAGTATAATGATAGTAATAAGATCACTTCAAAAGTTCACATAAACTGCTTTACAGATGACGATGGACAAACAGTGGAAAGTCAGAAAATATCCATTTCACACATCAACTACAGAAGTTGGGACTGTAATTGAAAATATTCTAAAGCGAGACCCTAAAAACTATGCTGGCTAGCCATATTGAGTGTTGTTTTGGTCCTACTTGGACACCTTGTCTCCAAGACTGTGTGACTGTATTTTATGTAAACTTGTTATCAGTCTATCTCCTTGGATTGGTTGTTTTTCCTAATTACATGAGATCTGTTTTACTTACCTGTTCATCATTTCTGTAGTTTTCTAAAGCTTAAATTTGGAATGTATTAGTAAACACAAATGTCTGTGCTAAGGCCTAGATTTAATACAAAGATTTCAAAAAAAATTAACTTAAGAGTTTTTTCTCAAATTTTTCTCTTAAATGTTATTCTAGAGGTTCTGTAAATTCTACCACCAGCTGCCATACTTCCAAAAGAAAAGCTAAAAAAAGAAACACTAGTAAGTTAAATTCTGGTGGTAGTTGCCGGTCGGGATGGCCGAGCGGTTCTAGGCGCTACAGTCTGGAACCGCGCGACCGCTACGGTCGCAGGTTCGAATCCTGCCTCGGGCATGGATGTGTGTGATGTCCTTAGGTTAGTTAAGTTTAAGTAGTTCTAAGTTCTAGGGGACTGATGACCGCTACGGTCGCAGGTTCGAATCCTGCCTCGGGCATGGATGTGTGTGATGTCCTTAGGTTAGTTAAGTTTAAGTAGTTCTAAGTTCTAGGGGACTGATGACCTTAGAAGTGAAGTGCCATAGTGCTCAGAGCAATTTTTTCTGGTGGTAGTTCCCGGGGTTATTAAGCCTTTCTGATGTGACAATGAAGTGGTTTATTTATTTATAAAATTTATTAATAAAATTATGGCCTAGTAACCTACCACTCAACACCAATTCCCTACCGCACTTCGGATATCAGCAGTTCATGACGATTCTGTGGGAAATACAGGAAAGAAACGTACAAAAACCGGAGAGAACATACCGGAGCCTGTCTGTGTAATTCAGTGCATTGCCTACATGAAAGTAGTTGAACGTATGGATCAGAACTTTTCTTGAAATCCTACTACATCGAAATTGATGAAGTGGACAAAAATAGTAGCTCACATTAAAAAAGTTGCAGGAACGTTTGATTACATATAGGCTCTAAACTAATTACCATACACGAAACAATAGTAACTGTAGAGTATAAGGCCGCCTCGATAAATGAAATCAAATGGATTAGTCATAATATTTCTGTGTTGCTGGTTAAAATGCAGTGCTACGTGTATACCATTGATACTAAATTTTGTATCAAAGGAAGTCGTGAGCTAATGAACATTTCAGAAATATGAAACTTCCTGGCAGATTAAAATTGTGTGCCCGACCGAGACTCGAACTCGGGACCTTTGCCTTTCGCGGGCAAGTGCCAGGAAGTTTCATATCAGCGCACACTCCGCTGCAGAGTGAAAATCTCATTCTGGAAACATCTCCCAGGCTGTGGCTAAGCCATGTCTCCGCAATATCCTTTCTTTCAGGCGTGCAGTTCTGGAAGGTTCGCAGGAGAGCTTCTGTAAAGTTTGGAAGGTAGGAGACGAGATACTGGCAGAAGTAAAGCTGTGAGTACCGGACGTGAGTCGTGCTTCGGTAGCTCAGATGGTAGAGCACTTGCCCGCGAAAGGCAAAGGTCCCGAGTACGAATCTCGGTCGGGCACACTGTTTTAATCTGCCAGGAAGTTTCATATCAGCGCACACTCCGCTGCAGAGTGAAAATCTCATTCTGGATTTCAGAAATAGGTTTATTTCTTGTTTGTGTGATTTATCGCATTTATTGTTGAGCTAAGTAATACACTGGATCACGATAATTATTTTTGGATCTAGTTTACAATCACATCACGATTATAGTTTGTAAAACGTGGTACTTCTCTTCATGTATTAAATATTAGTGTTTGATGAAGCAGAGAAATGTTTTATGTGCAGACATCGAAAGCTTAAAGCAGAAACGCTGCAGAGTTAAAGAGATGTAAATCTGCTTTGGAAAAGCAAAACAGCCAGAAGAAAAAAAATACAATCTTGTGTAGCCAAAGGAGGCAAGAGGACCTGCAAGACTGTTAGGTTGTGCGGGCTGCATGCAAATCAAGCAGCACGTAGTACCGGCACTACGGTACGTTGGAACAAACATGCGGAGGTGACAAAAGTCATTTGATAATAATATGGACATATACAGATCGTGATAGTATCGCGTACTTAAGGTACAAAAGGGCAGTGCATTGGCGGAGCTGTCTTTCGTGTGAAAAGATTTCCGACATGACTATGGCCACAGGACGGGGATTAACAGACTTTGAACGCGGAGTGGTAGTTATAGCTAGATAAATGGGACGTTCCATTCGGAATTCATTAGGGTATTCTATATTCCGAGATCCACGGTGTCAAGTGTGTGGCGAGAATACTAAACTTGAGACATTATCACTCACCACGGACAACGCAGCGGCTGACGGCTTTCAGTAAACCACCGAGAGTAGTGGCGTTTCTGTAGAAGTGTCAGTGCAAACAGACAAGCATCACTGTGTGAAATAAGCGCATAAATCTGTGTGGGACGTACGATGAACGTATCCGTTGGGACAGTGCGGCAAAAATTGTCGTTCATGGACCATGTCAGTAGGCAACCGACGCGAGTGCACTTGCTAAGAGCACATCGTTTGGAGCACTTCTCCTGGGCTGGTGACAATATCGGTTGGACCACGGACGACTGGACGACTGAAAAATCGTCACCTGGTCAGAACAGTGCCGATTTCAGTTGGTAGTAGCTGATAGTAGGGTTCGCGTGTGACGGAGACACTACAAAGTATTGGGCCCTGAGCGTCAACAAGGTACCGAGCAAGCTGGTGGTGGCTCCACAGTGGAGTGTGCTGTGTTTACATAAAATGGACTGGATCCTCTGGTCCAACTCAGCCGATCAGTGACTTTAAATGGTTATTTTCGGCTACTTATTCCCAAATAACGATGGAATTTTTATGGATGAGACTGTACCATGTAACACAGTCGAAATTGTTGGCGATTGGCTTGAGAAACATTCTGGGCAGTTCGAGTGAATGATTTGGGCAGCCCGACAGAAATCCCATCGAACATATGTGGGACATAATCGAGTGGCCAGTCCGCGTACAAATTCTTCATCTGGCAACACTTTTGCAGCATGGCTCAATATTTCTCCACGGGACTACGAATGACTTGTTGAGTCCGTGCCAGGTCGAGCCGCTGCAATAAGCGGAGCAAAAGGAGGCTCGATACAATGGCTGGAGGTATCCCATGACTTTTATGAACTCAGTGTATATCTGGTCCTCAATGTGTTCAGGGGTTGACTTATAGGTCCTAATTTGTCTGAAGAGCTTATTAATAATCGTATTTTGAATTGCAGTGAGACGAATGGCATTTCTAGATTAATACCCGTTTTAGAATAACAATAAAAGCGACAAATGGACAGATTATTGCATCAAGCCTCTGAAACAAGATTCAGGATTAATAGATGGGAGTTTCGGTGAGAATTGTTCACATAAATGGAGTTGCGAGAACGTGTAGGATCCACAGATAACTACACTACTCGCCATTAAAATTCCTACACCAAGAAGAAATGCAGATGATAAACGGCTATTCATTGGACAAATATATTATACCAGAGCTGACATGTGATTACATTTTCACGCAATTTGGGTGCATAGATCCTGAGAAATCAGTACCCAGAACAACCACCTCTGGCCTTAATAACGGCCTTGATACGCCTGGGAATTGAGTCAAAAAGACCTTGGATGGCGTGTACAGGTACAGCTGCCCATGCAGCTTCAACACGATACCACAGTTCATCAAGAGTAGTGACAGGCGTATTGTGACGAGCCAGTTGCTCGGCCACCATTGGTCAGACGTTTTCAATTGGTGAGAGATCTGAAGAATGTGCTGGCCAGGGCAGCAGTCGAATATTTTCTGTATCCAGAAAGACCCGTACGGGACCTGCAACATGCGGTCGTGCAGTATCCTGCTGAAATGTAGGGTTTCGCAGGGATCGAATGAAGGGTAGAGCCACGAGTCGTAAAACATATGAAATGTAACGTCCATTGTTCAAAGTGCCGTCAATGCGAACAAGAGGTGACCGAGACGTGTAACCAATGGCTCGCCATACCATCACGCCGGATGATAAGCCAGTATGGCGATGACGAATACACGCTTCCAATGTGCGTTCACCGCCATGTCGCCAAACACGGATGCGACCATCATGATGCTGTAAACGGAACCTGGAATCATCCGAAAAAATGACGTTTTGCCATTCGTGCACCCAGGTTCGTCTTTGTGTACACCATCGCAGGTGCTCCTGTCTGTGATGTAGCATCAAGGGTAACCGCAGCTGTGGTCTCCGAGCTGATAGTCCATCCTGCTGCAAACGTCGTCGAACTGTTCGTGCAGATGGTTGTTGTCTTGCAATCGACCCCATCTGTTGACTCAGGGATCAAGACGTGGCTGCACGATCCGTTACAGCCATGCGGATAAGATGCCTGTCATATCGACTGCTATTGATATGAGGCCGTTGGGATCAAGCACGGCGTTCCGTATTACCCTCCTGAACCCACCGAATCCATATTCTGTTAACAGTCATTGGATCTCGACCAACGCGAGCAGCAATGCCGCGATACCATAAACCGCAATCGCGATAGGTTACAGTCCGACCTTTATCAAAGTCGGAAACGTGATGGTACGCATTTCTCCTCCTTACACGAGGCATCACAATGTTTCACCAGGCAACGCCGGTCAACTGCTGTTTGTGTATGAGAAATCGGTTGGAAACTTTCCTCATGTCAGCAAGTTGTAAGTGTCGCCACCGGAGCCAACCTTGTGTGAATGCCATGAAAAGCTAATCATTTGCATGTCGCAGCATCTTCTTCCCGTCGGTTAAGTTTCTCGTCTGTAGCACGTCATCTTCGTGGTGTAGCAGTTTTAATGTCCAGTAGTGTACGTTATTATGAATGTAGAGAACACTCACTTTCGATTAACAACGGTAAATAAACACAGAAAAAAATCTGCCTTAACTCTGAAGTCGAGAAAAATTCTCGAAAGAAAAACAGAAACCGGAGCATCAGCGTCGTCGTAATCGCGTCTCCCTACTCAATTACGTCTGGGCTGTATTATTATTTGCGGACAGAACTTTTGCACGGGAAGATAAAGAGAGAGGCAGTAAACCGGACATTCTTTGTGGGACTGGTCGGCAGCGAAGTGACCGCCTGTTGGCGTGCTGGACCCTCTCCTCTTTGTGACGGGGCGGCGGTAGCGGCCGGCCGCAGGTGGCGCGCGGAACAAAGAGGCGCCGCCCAATGCAGCTGTAATTGTCGCCTAATGGAACGCGCTAATTGATTGCCGCCGGGAACCCGTAGCGCCCCCTGTGCAAACGGGCTCCAAATGGCACACTGACGAAGCCCGCGCACGTGGAAGCCTTTCGCACGGTACTCGTTAAATGTTTCTGAAAAAAAAGTGATTAGTTGTGTATTGCTATACACCGTGCTTTAGTCCTATTATTTACTGGTCATGGGATACGATTCATCAATTCGTGCTGTGAGAGTCAGTCCAAAAACGTGATTCTCGGATTTTTTTTTCATGGTAATCAGCTCCTTGCTGTATCAAAACGGCGTATCTCTATCTCTTCTCCTTGCAAGAAAAATGTACTGTGTATCTCCAAGATGCGAACTTATTTTGGAGACAGATAGACGTATTGGGTCTCATGTTCTTCTGTCTCGTGTAATTGCATCTCAGTTTTGGGATCAGCAAAATGTATGGGCACTTCTGACTGCTTATTGATTTTATCACCGTGGTAGTCATCCATGGATGTGTAGATCGTTAGTGGTTCCTATTCTTTGTATACATATTTTAGAAATTACAGAAGCAGAAGAAAATAATGGTAAAACCTCGTCTGAAATACAAAACAGTTTCGATATGGAACGCTGCCAGATATAAGTGAAGAAGGGTGTAATGAATTCAAAGTTCCTAGTTCGTGCTCATCAGATAATTTCATAGCCAAAAGCAGCAAGGATTCTTCATCGTCAACATCACCATCTCCGAGGTCAAAGAAAAGGAGAGGTGCAGTTTAGCTGGAAACGCAACAAACTTTAGATAATCTAACTAAAATGATAATCCGTTTCTACTGTGGATGTTGTTTAACGTTTCAGGTACTAATTTCTTTTTACAATTCATCTGAATGTGTAGTTAATGGACTGTAACAAAAACAAAAAATATGTATACTGAGACTATCGTTTTAATACGGTTGTGTACACAACTTTCTGTTGTGATTCTGGACTCGATTCTGATTTATTTCTTCTCCTTATTGAAATCTTACTAAAATACTTAGACAATCCATTCCATTAGACCTAGGGCCACATTATTCTGTCTTTGGGTGAACTTGTAGATTTTGTCGTAATCTTAGAACGTTATAAGTTTCATAATACAATCGTAATATGTAAGATTCATAGTTGATTAATGTGGTATATGATCCTAGATAAGATACTAACTTCAATAATATAATTTTCTTATCTCCAGGAAATGCCACAAAGGGTTTAGATTACGTAAATCCTCATTCACCGGCAAATCAGCTATTCAGTCCCAATTATTCTATTTATCTGGGCAAAAGTTTTGTGATGTTAATGAACATGCAACTGGAAGAAGTAAATGCAGTGACTGTTGATTCTAATGATAAAGAAACTGGGAAATCTGACAGAGGAAATGAAGTCGGAAAGGAAAACATATTGAAGAAAAGAAGTAAGAACACAGATAAGTGGAGAAGGAACATAAGAAAAATAAATCGCCAGTCAGGAAAGGCATACACATGAACTGCTAATAAGTGCCAGCCAGAACATTTAAGCACAAGAATTGTTCCAAATGTCCGAGAAAGTGCAGCGAGAAAATCAGCGAGACTGAAACGAGAGGGATGTTCCAAGGATTTTGGATGATGAAAGATACGTAAAAACAGTGACAGTATTTAGCTCCACTTATTCAGGAGGTACCTAAGCAAGGTCACGTTCTGCTGGTGGGCAGTCTTGAAGAAATGTGACGAAGAAGGACTTTCTCCTTAAAAATGGTGGTGAATTTGAGGTTTGGCTACGATTGTTCCCTAGCACTTTTAATGCATCAGAAACATTTGTGCGATACATACAAAAGAAAAGAGACAGCAGCAACATGATTCTGACTACTGACAAGAGGGATCGTCGTCGTCCAGCTATAAGGAGATCCAAAGAGGCAAAGGAGAGAATAAGGAACCATTTATAATAGTTTCCTACTGTTCTACGCATTACTGTCAACAGAGCACTGTGCGAGAGTTCCTACCACAAGATATAAATATACACATAATGCACGAACTGAATAAAAACGTTGCGAAGAGGAACAGGTTACTACTAAAAAATATTAGCTCTACAGAGATATATTCAGTACAGAAAACTTAGGCTTTAAAAAATGTGTGCGACCACTCCTATCAGTTTCATAATCTCTCTGAAGAAAATCAAGAGGCAGAGAAAGACCAGCGCTCAGAACGTCTAAAGAGAAAAGAGGCAATTAGGAAACCAAAAAAAAAAAAAACAAAATGTAGGAGCGGTCCCAAGCAGGACAATGTCATTTGCTGGAATCTGATCTAGGAGCTGTACTGTCCACACATAGCAGCTACAGTCATTTACTACAAAAGGAGACAGGCTGTATACAATCTCACAGTATACAATATTGCTACCAGGAAAGCAAGAAATTCGAAGTCGCATGAAAGTATGGCTAAATGCGTATCAATTGAAGTAGCATCATGTACATTTCAAGAATTCCAGAAGATGGCAGATGACCGTCCAATTGTTTTGTTCTCCATCACGCGCGGAGGACAGAATCGAAGCGTCAACGTGAGCACCATGTGTCTTCATACAGCAATTCATCTTTGATTCTGGCCATTCTTTAACGTAGTGTGATTTAGCCCGTGCCAGTATACATAGGGCTGCAAAAGATGTGAATATCTATGACCCTTCAGGGTGATATACTCTTCTTCAGACTGCTATAAAACAAAGACTTTATGAAATCGTAGAAATGGACCAGAAGGTCTTCCTGGATTTTGATACTATGCAGAAGGGAAAGTTGAAAAATGCTAAAATTGATAGCGAAGGAAATCAAGTAGAATGGCTTAAAGTTAGGTAATGTCAGTATCGCAAAAGAGATGTGAATCACATCTTTTATAAACATTTCCATCATCAACAATTAATAAGTTTGCCAGTTTCCATAAAATCCCGAAATTCAGATACAACCGACGAGTCGGGACCGAAATATCATGGAGTACTAAGACTTCAGGAAGGGAAGGTAAGTGCTCTCCTGGATCTGTGACGCAGTCTTCAAGAAGAGAAAACAGGAGGTTCAGAATGTTGTGGCAAAGGTTGTGATGAAGTTAGCTAGAAACTGAAGATTCATTGGTGACATTGGTACAAAAATACTGTAGTATGCTTTTATATAAACTGTAACTGACCTGTTTTAATGAGTAAATTAACAATTTCAAGTATATTTTGGCAAACAAAGTGCGCTTCTCCAAAGTGTAAAACCTCTATGTAGGTTAATCTCTTAGAATCATAATGACGTATCCCCTTAGCACTATATTAAACAATTAATAAAGATAAGCTAGTAGGAACTATTTATAAATGTATATTACCACCTGATACCCTTCTAAGTTTGTTCTAGAGTAGTGTTTACATTTTTCGGTAAAGTTTGTATTACGTCACTGAAACACGACATTTACATCTTAAAATACCTTTTCCATCTCCCTAGTAATGTAGCTAAAATGAAATTACATCCTCTGATCCTCACACAGTGAATTGATTTACTCGAAGTTTTGCGGAATAAATTAAGGAAAATCACGATAAATACAGCTATATACCCAACCAAGACGGAACAGTAAGGGTGTAAGAGCAAGAAAGAAGTGCTCGAGTTACGAAGCGTGTAAAGCAGCGGTGTAGCCCATTGCTCTCCTTGTTCGATCTATACGTCGAAGAAGCAACCAGGAAAATAAAAGAAAGATTCAAGGTGAAAAAAGGGTGAAAAAATATCGATGATAAGATTCGCTTATGGCAATGCTATGCTCAGTGAAAGTGTAGAAGAGTTACAGGATATTCTGACTGGTACGAACCATCTACAGTTGAATAAATCGAAGAAAGGCGAAAGTAATGAGAAGTAGCAGAAATGAAAACAGGCATTAACGTAATATCAGAATTGGATATCACGAAGCAAACGAAGTTAAGGAATTCTTCGATCCAGGCAACAAAATAACCACTGACGGACGGTGCAAGGAGGACAAGAAAAGCAGAATAGCACCCGCAAAAAGGGCATTCATGGCCAAAAGGAATCCGCTAGTATCAAACATAGGTCTTAATTAGTGGAAGAAATTTCTTTGAATGTACGATTCCAGAAGAGCATTGTATGACAGTGAAACACTGACTGTGGAAAAATGGGAACAGAAGATAATCTAAGCATTTGAGATACGCTGCTACAGAAGAATGTTGGAAATCATGTGGACTGATAAGATAAAGAATGAGAAGGTTGTCCGGAGAGTCGGTGAGGAAGGGAAGATATGGAATGCAGTGACAAGAATAGGGAACAGTATGATAGGATATCTGTTAAGACATCGTACTAGAGGGAGTCGCAGAGGGTGAAAACTGTACGGGAAGACAGAGACTAGAATATAAAAAATAAATACGTGTACAAAAGATATTACCCAGTGGAACAGTTCAGGACGGGAGGGACACCATTTTCGCAAGCTTGACATTCTGTAGGTCTTCAGTGAAAATCATGATTTGTACTGTCAGATACTAGTTACCTGCATACTTCATTTTTTTATCGAAAGAACGTACTTAGGAATCGATAAACGTATTACAAGTGGAGTAGACAATCAAGCTACCATATTGGACATCGTTACTTTCCCTATTTGACATTAAAGCGACCTGCCAGAAACGGTATCGCCAGACGTGTTCTTCTTTTGGTTTTCTCAGACTGAACGAGAGAGGAATACAAAAATTGGACACTGGTCGGAGGTAACAATCAATCCCGAGCCAACGCCTGAGCAGTCTCATGCGCTATCATCTACGCTATGAGAGCAACTGATATTAATTCTAGCTCACAGCCCACTTGAAATTATGGGTACAATGGTTTAATTGCCTAACTACAATGCTAATTAGCTGGGAAACAGCGCAATGTATCGAATTTTTCTTAAAATTTATTTCTCAGCACAACATACCATGCAACGCCCTTACAAACTTTCCAGACTGTCTCTGACCACCATGTGGAATGATTACATTTGGAAGAAAAGAGTATTAGCATTATGACTTCAAAGATGAGGACAAGAAAATCTGAAAACTACAAAAAAAGAGGTCAATCATGTACCATTATTCAAATATAATTACAAGTAGCTTAACAAGTGACGGAAACAGTTTATTCCACCACCAGTGAAACGATACTGGAGAGCCAGAGAGGTCCCAAAGTGAAATCCTTTTCACTAAAAACGGGAAATTCCATTACCATCATTCTGTTAGAGAAATATGATTCAAACTGGGAGTCAGTCTGCGTAGAATTAAGTAATCTAAAAAATGGTTCAAATGGCTCTGAGCACTATGGGACTTAACAGCTGTCGTCATCAGTCCCCTAGAACTTAGAGCTACTTAAACCTAACTAACCTAAGGACATCACACACATCCATGCCCGAGGCAGGATTCGAACCTGCGACCGTAGCAGTCCCGCGGTTCCGGACTGCGCGCCTAGAACCGCGAGACCACCGCGGCCGGCTAAGTAATCTACGCGATGGAACAGCGTACACTTGCAATACCTTTACGTCGTTCACACGTGGCGTTGAAGACGCACACAACAATCATATCTCAGGAATGGTGAAACGAATCCGAGATTGTGTGCATTGCATCACATCATTACATGTCAAGAATGCGACTGTTTGCTGAAGGCAATAACTCGAATAAACTGGCACAAGCTAAATACTATAAAGTTAAAAGATGTATAACTATTAACAAAAATGTGTTAGATGTTCAGCCATAGAGAGCCTAAGACTGACTGCACATGATCACCTATATTACGAACCAAGACAGAGTCGCAGTTCAAACATTACTCATTAAATTTGATGAAAAAGTCAATGAAACGAAAAACAGCGCTCTAGAACATTCCGTGAAATAAGTATAACGATCTGATCATTATTAACAAAAACACCTATCCACATTAACCAGAACCAGTTCTACAATGTATTTTAAGGGACATTAAATCTTACCTGGTCAGCAGCAGGATCCCGAGTGTCGGTTCAAAAAACCTAGCCGAGGCAGTTGCTTTGGTAATCCTATCGTTTGGCAAGAGAAGGCTGGAAGTGTTGTGATTCTCGTAGAATCAAACTTGACAATAGCTCAGAAATAGCCAGCACACTGCTGGAAAAACAGTCGGCCAACGACAGATTGCTGCACTGACCAGTCTTTTTACTAAAGAGGGTGGGATGGTTCTCATTGCCAGTGTTTCAGAGAGGAAACCAAGGTAACGCTTTGACTCCAAAAATTAGCACTTCGCTAGACCTCTCTGGAGGGCTTTAGCAAGTTGGTACTACATGAATATACAACCCAAGATAGTCCCTGTTTCCCACAGTGGTGGATTCGAACGCTTCCTCAGATCCATGCTTAGCAGAAATTACCAGGGGAAACGGGGCGTATATGGGGACGTTGCTGGTTGGCACACTACATAGTCACAACCTGCCAGTTCTGTTACCAAGAGAACAGAAACTGCCCACTGTGCGTCGCAATGAAAACTGAAAAAATGAGCAGCCGAAATTGTGGCTAGTTGATCACTGTACTAGAAGAACGATGAACCCGGTTCTCTGTAACACACTGAACCTGATAATCTAAAAGTTCATACCACGTCTGAACAATTTCCGAAATATCAAAACGTCGTGTTCAGCAATAGAGGCAGCAGCCGATTTAAATCCACCGTTGTCCTCCTATCGGAAAATAAATATGAAGAATTGAAAGGTGTATTCTGTGGGTACCACGAACTAGTGTGTCCTCCCGATGCAGGAAGAACCACAAGTAAGGCGCCTATGTTCAACACAGAGACAGGTGATTCGGACCCCATGGTGTCTCTGTGACCTCAAGGACGAAGAGTACAGATGGATAGCTAGTGTCAGCTTCTGCACCTTGTTGCCGCTCTCTCTTCCCCAGTCACTCTTCCTCCCGTTGGTGCACGACCTTCTGGCTCAACGGTGAGTTTACAGACAATAAGGAAATGCCATATTGTTCAACTCTGTCACATTCTGGATGCTACGTCATCCGGCTGTTTACCCTATAACTCTGGTAAGTCCTTGCATCCAACACAATATCACCTCCTTCATACGCTGTTGTAGCAAGCAAAGAGAGTTCGAACAATTTGTACCATTTTCTCCGCTGGATAAATTTATACATCTGTTGAAACGCATGAAGAGAACGACAGGAATCGGAGCACGTGAGAAACATTATTTCTTGGTCTCGCCTGGTCGGCTCCAGTATCTTCAGAATTATGTACAGCACAGCATAGTATACGGTTAACATTGCAGGTCGGTTAGGGAAACTGTTGGGTAGCCAAGATTCTCTTTTTTCTACTAGAATGAATGCATATTAAAAGTGATCTATGGAGTGCATGTTTCACTTTAATAATTACTTTCCCCTTCGGACCAGCAGCCTCTATTTCATGAGCAGTACTTGTATTGGATGAAAACGATTTCGTTAGTTCGGCCGCGGTGTAAGGTTAATTTTCTGCTCTCCCCAAGGCTAGAAACAGAGAGCTGGACCGTTGAAATGCACAAAATATTATCAGATGGTAGGGGAAGGGGGGGGGAGGGGAATCGAAGAACAAGGAGAGTGATAGAGTGATAATGACAAAGGACGCCAGCCCTTTCTGTTTTGATGAACGTGACTTCGGACACTTAGGTGGAACGATCGTTCACGCTGAATTCGTGAGCATGTGTTTCCAGTGGTTACTGGACGCTTTCGGCGGAGTTCTTTAGAGAGGGTCTGTCCGTTAAAAGGTGCGAAGAAGGAATGCATACGGCGCGCTTTTGACGGGAGCCGGGTGGGCCTTCATGTTGCGACCGGAAGCTAGAACTGTGATTGGCCAGAAGTTGCGCAAAAACGTGTGTCCTCTCGCTGGTGTAGTGGTACGCCAGCAAGCAACTGCACTGCCTCGTGGTAGACTTGTACAGGGAAAGCTTGTGATCGGAGCTGGTTAGTCGTCGCAGTTCTTTGTACCAAACTATTTCCGAATTGCTGAAGTCTTTGCCATATGTATGATAAGCTAAATTCTTTACACCACCCTGTTTTAGGTTGAGAAGAGTGTTCGTCCTCTTGTTTAAATGACTATAATTAGCATCCATTTGTCCATCGCCCTGTTCTTGCCGTGCACTAACCAGTTAACGAAGTTTTAAGTTTACTAGCACTGCGAATTTTTGTGAATGATTAAAAACAACTATCTCTCTTGTTCTTTGCCCTCAGCAATGCTAATCTCTGTTGCAGCATGTTGGATCACGCACAAGCTTATTACAACCTTTCCCTTTTTCCTATAGAGACAGCCATCCATGCTCATCACTTCACCTGCATTTTGTAAGAGGAAGTAGTATTTAAGAACGTTACTTGTTATTATGCAATTAAACTTCCTCTACGTAAAAGGCAACTATAATAACTCCAATGGTTTATCCGAACTGCCTCCATGCCAACATAAAATTTATAGTGAAGGTAGAAAAGGATCAACAGTTATCTTTTCTAGATGTGCTGGTCACGAGGGTTGGTGAAATCCTGGGATACAGCGTGTATCGAAATCGAAACATACGTAATGATACCTACGCATATTGTCAAATCACCACCCAAGCCATAAAAGAGGCATGATGAATATGCTCGAAACGCGAGCAAGACGAATTTGTAAGCATCTGCATCTCAGGAGCGAGATACAGCATCTGGAAAGCGTTTCAGGAGCAATGGGTACTCCACCAGTTACATGAAAAGTGTCACAGAAACAAAAACTCCTTTAGGTGACACATCTGAGAAAGAAATGTCGAGTACAGCCCTTCTGCCATACATTCCCAGAGTGACGGAGAGAACTGGCTGCATATTGCACGTCGTACAGACAATTTATAACCGACAAAGAAAATCAAAGAGTGTCTCAGCTCAGCGAAGGGAAAAAGGGACCCACTTGCAATGTCGGGAATATACCGCATACCACGTACAAGCGGAAAACCCTACGTTTGAATGACCGGACGATGAGTCAGTACCAAAATTACCGAACATCAGCGGCGTTGCAGGTTGAGATAGGTGGAAAAATCGGCCTTAGCGGACCAAGCGCTATTTGGGACCTACAACATTGTAAAATTCGCCTGCACAGAAGTTATTGCTATGGTGAAGAGCACCTGTTTGTTCGGAGAAGCTGCAGAAATACACTGAGAATAGCTTCAACAAGAAAGACGAAAGCCACCAGGTGAACGGTTCCTGGATCCCGTGCTGCAGCGAACGACCGTTGGAGATAGCAAGCGGAGAACCGCATCGAAAATGTCTACGGAAAGGCTCTTAGACGTTGGTGAACTAAGTATATATTAACTGCAGCCGCTAGATCGACTCCAGTCCATCACCAGCGGTGGGGCTGAAGCTTTCATAATGCCAGTCACTCGTGCTGGTGAAATGTCAGAAAAAATTATCAAACAAACGTGGGCCGATGAACGTGAGACAGAAGCCAACTAACAGTTTGGAACAAGTGACCACGGAAGCCTTAACAGTTTTGTAGCCATGTGAAAGACTTACATTTAACTTTGGATAAAGCATTTAAATTAAGAATAATACACAAAGTTTGGAAGGTAGGGGACGAGATACAGGTGGAAGTAAAACTGTGACGGAGGGTTGTCAGTCGTGACTGGATAACACAGTCGGTAGAGCACTTGCCCGCGGAAGGCAAAGGTTCCAGGATCGAGCCCGGCACACACTTGCCATCGCCAGGATGTTTCAGCTATACCATAAGTAGTGGACAGCACTAGGAGCCACTGTGGGAAAAACTGATTTACATTAGTTCATAACAGACACAACGACAAAGTCAGATCACAGTCACGCAGATTTAAACTGAGAGTATAGACGGTAATGAAAGTGAGTGGTGAGATGGGTAAGGAAGTGGAAAAAGAACCTTATAGTAAAACAAGGGTGAGGAGGTAGTGTAAATGACTGAGAAACGAAAAGAGAAAGAAGCATTTCTGCAATAAGATGACGACATTTGCTTTACCGTTTGACAGTGGTAAAACACGCAATGTGTTTTAATTTTGAAGGGAACTTATGATATCTACAAAAGAAAATACTTCAGGTTTGTTGTTCAACACAGCAATACACTGAATCATGGGTACCGTGCTGGTCGGATGGGCCCAGCTAAAATACTAGATAAGAGAGAGTTTGTGTTCCGCTTGTGATGTGGTGACAGATGGCGCAAATGGTTCAAATTGCTCTGAGCACTATAGGATTTAACATCTATGGTCATCAGTCCCCTAGAACTTAGAACTACTTAAACCTAACTAACCTAAGGACATCACACAACACCCAGCCATCACGAGGTAGAGAAAATCCCTGACCCCGCCGGGAATCGAACCCGGGAACGCGGGCGTGGGAAGCGAGAACGCTACCGCAAGAGATGTGGTGAGAGATACTTATCTCTGATGTGATTATTGGGGCGCATTCACACTAAGGAGCCGAATGAAGCAGATGTAGCGGATGGTAGTGATGTAGCTTCCGGCGATGCAGCCGGTGTAATCGTGCCTGTGTGGCACTGAAATGATCAAACAGACAATTGTTGCAGATGTAACGCACACATGCATTCCTGGTTGCTTCTAACCACCTGCATTTTTCCCTTCTCGTGTCGTTTTGCACTATATCGGGGTTGTAGTCGGTCGGCAGAAACGAGTAATTTGGCTAGGGCGCTTTTCACATTACGTGAAAATATAGTGCCAAACTTACAGAGGCAATTGGAAGTTTTCCTGCACGTGGCGCCATCATTTTCTGCCCAGTTGAGCTTCTTGTTCACAGCTACCCCAAGTTCTTCACTGTTTGCCGTCATGGCATAGCAATATTCCAGAGAAGAGTGGCAAGTAATTTTTATCGAAACTCAGAACCAATAAAACTCCGCCGGCCGCTGGTGGCCGAGCGGTTCTGGCGCTACAGTCTGGAACCGCGCGACCGCTACGGTTGCAGGTTCGAATCCTGTCTCGGGCATGGATGTGTGTGTTGTCCTTAGGTTAGTTAGGTTTAAGTAGTTCTAAGTTCTAGGGGACTTATGACCTCAGCAGTTGAGTCCCATAGTGCTCAGAGCCATTTGAACCATAATAAAACTCCCACTATGATTTTAGAAGCTCCGATGGAATGTTATCAATTCCTTCTGTCTTATTTGATTTCAAGCCTTGCAGGTTACTCTGACAATTTTTACATGTCTCATTCTAGAATATCTCCTTCTGGAAAAGGTACAATTCAGTGCACTTCAGAACATGAGCGACGTATTCCGTGAGTTATTTTCTCACAGTGACGCTGCTGCCTGCATTGTACTCGTAGCTAGCGTCGACATCATAAATTTCTGATGACGAAGACGGGCGTAGAACTCGAGAACCAGAGACTATATGTGTCAGATTTTATATCACATTATCATGAAATATGGCTGCCCCTTTCTCCTCCTTGCAGTATATCACTCTAATAGAAGGCTCCGAGCTGCCGAGAAGTGCCGTGAAGTACTACCGTCACAATGGACGGGATACAGCTAATATTTCGTACACATCTTGTTCGTATAAACTCACGTTTACTGCAATTTAAATAACTCATAAGAATTACTGCATGGACACAAGATAAATCAATGAATCACAGATCACGTTGTCTGAAATTTGTCAATACTATAACCGAACTACGATAATGGAAAATGTTATACACTAAAGAATCCCTACACCAGGTATCAATTAATATGACATTATCATTCCCTCTTTCTTATCGACGAAAACCGAGTCATAGCCTACAAAACTACGTAGGTATAACTGTGATTAACTGCTTCTGTTGTCCGCATTCATGGTTAAGTGTATTTAATTTATTTTCATTGCTGCATACAAAACATTCTACCAACCAGTGCCATACTAAGTAGGAGAAAAATGGCGCTTACGTAACAGTTGCTGCTGGCTTAACAAAAATTTTAGCTACAGTCCACCCACGACTCCACATTTAAAAAACTGGCCAGGTACAAGTAGGACTCGTGCTCTAAGGCCTCCTTATAACTTAATTATGTATATAAGCAGTACAACCATCCAGTGAATCGAGGATATCAACAATTTTTGCCTGTTATTGGTATTGATACTGGCAAGGTATCGGTTCAGTGATTTCCAACACTTACAGAATCTCTTATTTCTTACGTTTGGGGTTGGATAACATAGAAATATCTTTTCGTGTGGTATTATTACTAATTAACTATTTTCGCCCCATGACCGATGGACCTTGCCGTTAGTGAGGAGGCTTGCGTGCCTCAGCGATACAGATATCCGTACCATAGGTGCAACCACAACGGAGTGGTATCTGTTGAGAGGGCCAGACAAACGTGTGGTTCCTGAAGAGGGGCAGCAGCCTTTTCAGTAGTTGCAGGGGCAACAGTCTGGGTGATTGATTGAATTGGCGTTGTAACATTAACCAAAACAGTATTGCTGTGCTAATACTGCGAACGGCTGAAAGCAAGAGGAAAGTACAGTCATAATTTTCTCGAGGTCATGCAACTTTACTGTAAGGTCATATGATGATGGCGTCCTCTTGGGTAAAATGTCCGGCGGTAAAACAGTCTCCCCTTCTAGTCTCCGGGCGGGAACTGCTCAGGAGGATTTCGTTATCAGGAGAAACAAAACTGGTGTTCTACGTATCGTAGCGTAGAATGTCAGATGTCTTAATCGGGAAGGTAGGTTAGAAAACTTGAAAATGGAAATGGATAGGTTAAAGGTAGGTATTGTGGGAATTAGTGCAGTGGCATGAGGAACAGGATTACTGATCACGTGAATACAAGGCTATCAATACAAAATGAAATAGGGGAAAAGCAGGAGTAGATTTAGTAATCAATAAAAGAGAGGAACGCTACTACGGAAAACATAGGGAACGCTTTGTTTTAGCCAAGACAGACACGAAGCCCATGCCTACCCCCGTAATACAAGTTTATAGGCCAACTAGTTCCGCAGATGATAAGGAGATTGAAGAAATGTATGGTGAGATAAAAGAACTTATTCAGATAGTTGAGGGAGATGAAAATTTAATAGTCGTGGGGGACAGGAATTCGATAGAAGGAAAAGGAAGAGATAGAAAAGTAGTAGATGAGAAAGGACCGGAGGTAAGGAGTCGCTACGGTCGCAGGTTCGAATCCTGCCTCGGGCATGGATGTGTGTGATGTCCTTAGGTTAGTTTGGTTTAATTAGTTCTAAGTTCTAGGCGACTGATGACCTCAGAAGTTAAGTCGCATAGTGCTCAGAGCCATTTGAACCATTTGAAGGTAAGGAGTGAAAGATGAAGCCACCTGGCAGCATTTTGCGTAACTTAGTCATAGCTAACATTTGATTTAAGAATCATGAAAGAAGGCTGTAAACGTGGAACAGACCTGGAGATACCGGAAAGTTTCAGATCGACTATATAGCGGTAAACTATAGTTGAGGAACCAGGTTCTAAATTGTAAGATATTTCCAGGAGCAGATGTGAACTCTAACCACATATTTATTAGTTATGAACTGTAGATTAAAATTGAAGAAAATACAGAAAGGTAGCAATTTAAGAAGATGGAACCTGGATAAACTGAACGAACCAGAGGTTGTAGAGGGTTCCAGAGCGAGAATTAGGGAACGGTTTACAAGAATAAGGGAAAGGAATATAGTAGCAGAAGAATGGGTAGCTCTGAGAGAAGATATACTGAAGATAGCAGAGGATCAAGTAGGTAAAGAGAAGAGGGCTAGTAGAAATAATTGGATAACACAATGGATCAACATGCGTGTACGTAGAAACCGTCTGCTGCAGAGCCCCTCTAATTGACTAGAGAAGAAAATACACACATCAAAAAAAGTTGTGCATCACCTCGGTAACGAGAGTTTCGGAACCTTTACAGAAAATTGGAAAAGATATCAACAAAAACATCATTTCCGGTCTTTTTATTGCTCATGAAAACCACAAATTACATGTTGCACCACCATACAGTGAGATCTTCAGAGGTTATGGTCCAGATTGCTGTACACATCGGCACCTCTAATACCCAGTAGTACGGCCTCTTCCATGTATGTATTCGTCATGGCACACTATCCACAAGATCATCAACGCACTGTTGGTCGAGATTGTCCCACTCCTCAACGGCGATTCGGCGTAGATCCCTCAGAGTGATTGGTGGATCACTTTATCCGTAAACAGCCCTTTTCAATCTATCCTAGGCATGTTACATAGGGTTGATGTCTGGAGAACATGCTGGCCACTCTAGTCGAGCGATGTCGTTATCCTGCAGGACGTCATTCACAATATGTGCACGATGGGGGCGCGAATTGTCGTCCACGAAGACGAGTGCCTCACAAATATGCTGCCGATATGTTTGCACTATCATTCGGAGGATGGCATTCGCGTATCGTACAGCCGTTACGGCACCTTCCATGACCACCAGCTGCGTACGTCGGCGGCATATAATGCAACCCGGAAACAACAGGGAACCTCCATCTTGCTGCACTCGCTGGACGGTGTGCCTAAGGTGTTCAGCCTGACCGGGTTGCCTCCGAACACGTCTCCGACAGTTGTCTGCTTAAAGGCATATGCGACACTCATCGGTGAAGACACAGTGATGCCAATCCTGAGCGGTCCGTTTGGCATGTTGTTGGGCCCTTCTGTACCGTTCTGCATGGTGTCGTGGTTGCAAAGATGGACCTCGCCATGGACGTTGGGAGTGAAGCTGCACATCATGGCCGGCTGGGGTAGCCGCGCGGTTCTAGGCGCTACAGTCTGGAACCGCGCGACCACTACGGTCGCAGGTTCGAATCCTGCCTCGGGTGTGGATGTGTATGATGTCCTTAGGTTAGTTAGGTTTAAGTATTTCTAAGTTCTAGAGGACTGATGACCTCAGAAGTTAAGTCCCATAATGTTCAGAGCCATTTGAACCATTTTCCACATCATGCAGCCTATTGCGCACAGTTTGAGTAATATCACGACGTCCTGTGGCAGCGCGAAAAGCGTTATTCAACATGGTAGCGTTGCTGTCAGTGTTCCTCCGAATATTAATCCAGTAAGTAGCGGTCATCCACTGCCCTTAGGCAACCTGAGCGTGGCATGTCATTGACAGTTCCTATCTCTCTGTATCTCCTCCATGTCCAAACAACATCACTTTGGTTTACTCCGAGACACCTCGACTCTTCCGTTGCTGAGATCCCTTCTTGGCACAAAGTAACAATGCGGATGTGATCGAACCGCGGTATTGACCGTCTAGGCGTGGTTGAACTACAGACGAGTAGTGTACCTCCTTGCAGATGGAATGGCTGGAACTGATCGGCTGTCGCACCCCCTCCGTCTAATAGGCGCTGCTCATGCATGGTTGTTTACATCTTTGGGCGGGGTTAGTGACTTCTCTGAACAGTCAAAGGGACTGTGTCCGTGTTACAATATCCACACTCAACGTCTATCTTCAGGAGTTCTGGGAACCGGGGTGATGCAAAACTTCTTTTGATGTGTGTATAAAAATTCAGAATATGAAGCAGGCGAAAAGGGATACAAACGCCTCAAAAATGAGATCAATAGGAAATGCAGAATGGCTTACCAGGAATGGCTAGAGGACAAATGTAAGGATGTAGAAACATATAGCAATAGTAGTAAGATAGATTCCGCCTACAGCAACATTAAAGAGACCTTCGGAGAAAAGACAACCACCTCTATGAATATCAACAGCTCAGATGGAAAACTAGTCGTAAGCAAAGAAAGGAAAGCAGAAAGATGGAAGGAGTGTACAGGGGTTCTATACACGGGCAACGTACTTGAGGGCAGTTTTATGGAAATGGAAGAGGACGTAGATGAAGATGAGATGGGAGATATGATAGTGTCTGAAGAATTTGCCACAGCTCTGAAAGACCTAAGTCGAAGTAAGACCCTTGAAGTAAGAGCCTTGGCAGAATCAGCCATGACAAAACTCTTCCATCTAGCGAGCAAGATGTATGAGACAGGCGAAATACCCTCAGGATTCAAGAAGAATTTAATAAGTCCAATTCCAAAGGAAGCAAGTGTTTGCAGGTGTGAAAACCACCGATTTATCAGCGTAATAAGTCACGGTTGCAAAATACTAACACGAACTCTCTAGAAACGAATGGAAATCTGGTAGAAGCTGACCCCGGGGAACATCATTTTGGGTCTATGGAAACGAATAACTGTGAAACCGCGAACAGACAATATAGTAATGGACGACCTCGTGTTACACGATCGTAGGTCTGATGTGAGAGGAAACGTGATTCATTCGACCAGGCAATACTTTTCATTGATCCATCAGTGTTAACGGTGTCTTTGTGTCAACAGGGGTGCACGCAGGAAGCGTCTGCTGCAGAGCCCCTTCTTCAACAATGTCCGCTGAACTTCGTAGAGCCGCCATGTCACGGATTACGCCACCCCTCCTGCCGGAGGTTCGAGTTCTCCCTACATCTACATCTACATTTATACTCCGCAAACCACCCAACGGTGTGTGGCGGAGGGCACTTTACGTGCCACGGCCATTACCTCCCTTTTCTGTTCCAGTTGCGTATGCTTCGCGGGAAGAACGACTGTCTGAAAGCCTCCGTAAGCGCTCGAATCCCCTCTAATTTTACATTCGTGATCTCCTCGGGAGGTGTAAGTAGGGGGAAGCAATATATTCGATACCTCATCCAGAAACGCACCCTCTCGAAACCTGGCGAGCAAGCTACACTGCGATGCAGAGCGCCTCTCTTGCAGAGTCTGCCACTTCAGTTTGCTAAACTTCTCCGTAACGCTATCACGCTTACCAAATAACCCTGTGACAAAACGCGCCGCTCTTCTTTGGATCTTCTCTATCTCCTCCGTCAACCCGATCTGGTACGGATCCCACATTGATGAGCAATACTCAAGTATAGGTCGAACGAGTGTTTTGTAAGCCACCTCCTTTGTTGATGGACCACATTTTCTAAGGACTCTCCCAATGAATCTCAACCTGGCGCCCGCCTTACCAACAATTAATTTTATATGATCATTCCACTTAAAATCGTTCCGCACATATACTCCCAGATATTTTACAGAAGTAACTGCTACCAGTGTTTGTTCCGCTATCATATAATCATACAATAAAGGATCCTTCTTTCAATGTATTCGCAATACATTACATTTGTCTATGTTAAGGGTCGGTTGCCACCCCCTGCACGAAGTGCCTATCCGCTGCAGATCTTCCTGCATTTCGCTACAATTTTCTAATGCTGCAACTTCCCTGTATACTACAGCATCATCTGCGAAAATCCGCATGGAACTTCCGACACTATCTACTAGGTCATTTATATATATTGTGAAAAGCAATGGTCCCATAACACTCTCCTGTGGCACGCCAGAGGTTACTTTAACGTCTGTAGACGTCTCCCCATTGATAACAACATGCTGTGTTCTGTTTGCTAAAAACTCTCCAATCCAGCCACACAGCTGGTCTGATATTCCGTAGGCTCTTACTTTGTTCATCAGGCGACAGTGCGGAACTGTATCGAACGCCTTCCGGAAGTCATGGAAAATAGCATCTACCTGGGAGTCTGTATCTAATATTTTCTAGGTCTCATGAAAAAATAAAGCGAGTTGGGTCTCACACGATCGCTGTTTCCGGAATCCATGTTGATTCCTACAGAGTAGATTCTGGGTTTCCAAAAACGACATGATACGCGAGCAAAAAACATGTTCTAAAATTCTCCCTCGGGCATGGGTATGTGTATTGTTGTTAGCATAGGTTAGTTTAAGTTAATTTAAGTAGTGTTTAATTCTAGGGACCCATGACCTTTGCTTTTTGATCCCTTAGGTATTCACACACACTTGAACACATCTGAACAAGTCTGTCGTCAAATCTACCGCAGATTGCCACCTATCATGTTTTACGGAACGGGTACGCACTGTGATGCAGCGAGTTCGCCGATCTCATTATTGCCCATTTGCGGTTTTAGAGTTATTCATTTTTCATAGATGCTCCTGACAGTAGCACGCTTACAACAGACCAGCTTCGCTGTTTCCGAAACTGTCGCTTCCAGGAGCCGAGTCATAACAATGTACGCACTGTGAAAGTCATTTATGTCAGTGAATTACCCCACTGAGAGTCCATATCGTCCACAAACATTCTCCATTCATCCTTGCATCACCTACATAGCATCCTTACGACGCAACGTGCATGCAACATCACCAGGAGTCATTCCATATCGTCGTGGGTAGTAGTCACAATTTTTTGATTCGTCAATTTATTTTACGGTGGATAATAAGAGATTCAATTTACTTTTTAATATATGGATTTTCCCAGTTTCCATTCTCCTTTCCGTCGATATTCTGTACATGCTCAACTGTGGCGAATACTTACACCATAGTTAATTTGAAACCAACGTTTAAATATCTCTACAGTGTAGCTATAAACGTGAAATATTTAAGTTTCCATTGGCCAGATAAAATACTACCCGCAAAAAGAAACTTCAAAGCATATTTCTGAAACGTAATGGACGATAATCCAGAATATTAACTACCCAGTTCATAATTTGTTTACAGTCTTATCAACACAAAGTTTCTGTTACCCTTCTACTGATGACAACCAACTGCACCCAAAGAAAAAACCGTCTGCGTTCTACTCTCCTCAGGACGTAAAGGACTCTCTTACAATTGTGACCTGTACATATACTTTCAAAAATGTTTATATAACTAGTTAAAATTCAGTGTGGCTATGAAATAAGTCTAGTACTTAGAAACTAAGTGTAGCTGTCTTTTCATGGACTGAGGAACCGTCGAATGAACTGTTACACTTCTTAGTGTCTTGTTGACTGCTCTCATTCTCGTTGCCAGGTTTCTGTCACCGTCATGGAAGCACAAATCTATAATTCTCCCATGAGGCTTCGTCCTCATTTTGTTTTCAACCACAACAGCTTATTCTAAGAACTATTCTACGACTCAGTGACCGATAGGTCCATTAAGAGAGTTTACGCAAGTGAGTCTTGTATGGAACTCAGTTTTCCGTCTCTCTAGTACTAAACCTTTACAGAACTGCTACAGCAGACAGTTACTCCCTGCGTATGACGTACGAAATATTTTCCATACACGAGCAGAGACGTAGTACTTCTGCTGTACGTAAAGTAACAAATACAGCTGATGTCACTATCACCTTTCCGCACGAGCAGCGTAACGAAATCATTTATGACAGAATATATGGATTTTTTTTCGTTTAATTATGTTTCAGTATGTATATAAAATGGAGTTACCTACTTTATTTCACCTACCGGCCGGAGTGGCCGTGCGGTTCTAGGCGCTACAGTCTGGAGCCGAGCGACCGCTACGGTCGCAGGTTCGAATCCTGCCTCGGGCATGGATGTGTGTGATGTCCTTAGGTTAGTTAGGTTTAAGTAGTTCTAAGTTCTAGATGACTGATGACCTCAGAAGTTAAGTCCCACTGTGCTCAGAGCCATTTGAACCATTCGATACGAGCCCGTCTGTCATGGGCCCCATTGCTCTTTCATTTTCTGTCTATATTTACACACCGTCCAGTCGCATTAACAAGACCTCGCCTCAGTAAACATCTTTTACAGCGCGAACCTCTGTGACACGTGCAGAAAAAGAGTCACTGAAGTACCAACAGGAATGTGGAGCCACGCCCACTCCAGTGCCATGCCTAGCTGCGCTAGAGATTCTCGGTTGAGAATATTCGGCGCGAACAGCTCGATCAAGGCTGTGCCGTAGATTCTCGATTGCTTCAAATCCGTGGAGTCTAGTGACCTGGAGAGTATGGTTGACTTATGCCAGAGCTCCTCGAACCACACAAGCGCACTGCGAGCTGTGTGACACGTTGGGTTGTCCTGATGGTCGACGCCATTGTGCAAAGGATAAGCAAACCGCATGTAACGGTGGATACTGTGCTGATGTATAGGTGTATACTAGTGTTGATTCACTGCGCTTTTCATAATAACGAGATCATCCACGGAACGCCACGAACACATTTCCAAGACAACAACGCTCCTTGACCAGACCTGGATCCTTCCCGCGTTTGTTGCAATAAATTTGCATTCTGATATATCACACATATGGAGCATAAAACGTAATTCATTGGAAAAGGGCACCTGTCGCCCCTCAGGCGTGCAAATTCCAGTCTTCATCGCCGATGAACAAGAGTCAGCACGAGTGGTGCATGAACCAGGCTTCTGCTGTGGAGGCCCGTACGCAGCACCGTTCGATGAATGGTCGTTGATCTGACATTGCTGGTAGCGTCTTCTTTCATCTGGGCGGTTAGTTGCTCAATATTTGTACGTCTATTCGCCAATACACATCTTTGCAGCCGTCGTTCACCCTTTCTTCTACTGCCCTTGGTGCACCACAGTTCGACGCTGGTTTTGATTAGTACCATTTTGCCATGCTCGGTATACTTCCACCACAACAGCAAGCGAAAAGTTTACAAAGTCGGCCTTTTGGGAAATGTGATCCTGCCGTTTTGGACGTCATATTGTAAGTAGGCTATTTAGGTTTTTATATTGGTATTGCGGATGTTCAATCCCCACCAAAATACCGCTATACATGTGATTCTGTAGAAGAAAACAGTGCGAACAGGCCTCAGAAGACCCAACGGCACTGACCGGCTGCCGTGTCATCCACAGCCGACAGGCGTTAATGAATGCGGATCTGGAGGGGTACGTGGTCAGCACACTGCTCTCCCGGCCATTGTCAGTTTCCGTGACCGGAGCCGCTACTTCTGAATCAAGTAACTCCCCAGTTTCCTCAGTTGGCCTCACAAGAGCTGAGAGCAGCCCGTTTGGCAAAGGCCGATGACCAGCTCGACAGCGCTTAACTTCGGTAATCTGACTGGAACCGTTGTTATTATTGCGGCGAGGCCCCTTAGCTGTGATTATAGCGTTTACAAACGTCTGTAACTATCTGACGCATCGTGATATGTCAGTAAGAGTCACAGAAAATGTGAACCGGAGTCCAAATTGTCGGTCAATGAGCAAGCGCAGTGAATTGGGAAGCCGTTGCTTCCGCAGTAATACACAAGTAAAGTGTCGTGACTGAAATGACACTCTCGTACAAATAGCGTTCCGCGTGTTTGTATTTAACAACTGTCATTTAGTCATCACAGTGCACAGAAAACTTCATTAGCGAAATAGTCAAGTACCGCTAATGATAAATAACATTTGTGAATGCCCTCTATAGTATGATGCTTGTGGAAGGAAAGAAGTACCCGCTGGCCTCGTATATTAGCACAAATCTTTCAAAGAATTCGCTTTTCGTTTGAAAGTAGTACGCTGAAATCGTAGGCGAAGACTCTAGGGAATTGGAAATGTCACGAACAGCAGTTTGACGTTTCCCCAAATTGAAACTTAAAATGAAATGTACGTAATTCAAATGCTATACGTCAAACGTACGAACGCTGGAAGCGACGCTCGAAGCCATGGAGGAAGAAACACTTCTATACTCTTTTCATTTCGAGTGATGATGTAACCATACATGTAAATGCAAAGTTAACCAGAACATTCAATAGGAGGTGTAGAAAAACCTTACTGTGTAACTTAACGTCAGCGTGACCAACTGAAAGTTGCTGTGTTCTGCGTGATGTCAATCCAAGTATTGTGGGTTTAATTTTTCATCATTTCCACGAACATTAACCTGAGCATGCTTTGGCAATTGGTGATACGTATTCCACGGATTACATCTTTCATAAAGATAAAGAACCTCCGTTTTTGGGAAAGGAGGTTCACGAATTTTCAAATCATCATCTTCAACATCGTGAGTCCTTAATATCTCCCAGCTTATACGATGTCCAAATGACTTATGGGAATGCAGCTGAATCGTCGTCGATAACCGCCGATATTTCGACAGGAGCACACCATTTTCAGGGCAAAATTGCGGCAAGTAAGCACTATGCAAGAAATCTAAAACCGCGGTTTTCAGAGAAGCTCCCGAATGATAACACATGTGTTATCTGAGCATCCTCATAGTCGTCTATTTTGGATTCCTTCCTGACAATGATGTTATTCAGCTGGAATCTTCCCATGTCTCTTGTGGTTTTCGAACAGTGTATTTCATGTTACTACCTGAAATTTATTGTAGGACTAAATTAGCGTTTCTCCTCTTTCATTTCTACTAACAAGTTCCTATTGTCAAATATCTCATCTTTCTGTCCTTTCTACTACTACCGTATTCAAACCCCCAATCTTTACGAGACTATCATTTCACTTTACTAAGTTACCCGTTCAGTATCCTCAAATACTTTCTCTGCTACTATCCATCCTCGCTCTGTGTTTTTTCAGAAACGATACTGTTATCACCAGACTCGAAATATATTTCAACAAGCACTAAACATCAATAACTGTCTCAAGAAACGGATATCTCCACGAGACTAGTTCTTCTAACTTTCGGTGGTGGCGTCTTCTTTAAGATCGGCAAGCTACTCAAGAAACATCCGATGACGTGTTTCTCCCACCCTCCAGCAAACGATGCTGAGTTCCGTTGAATGGAGCCTAGATCTACGGAGACCAAGAATATACAAAATCCTGTGCCATTGTGAAAAATCATACATGAAGTGTCGCACTGTTGAAGATACAAGCGATAAACAGAGACGTCACACCAGATTAGGTAAGTCAGAAAAATATGCTGTTGATGAACATTTCTTTGACACGGGACGTAACATGAACTACGAAGAGAGAGAGAGATCCTGTCGTCCCCCTCCACGTACTGGGACTCCATCATTTAAGAAGCCATCGAAATGCTATAATTAACAATCTGATTAACAGCGACAAGGGATTTCAACTTAGTTAAGCCTGAGAAACAGTACTGGCGGTACTAAGGCATGGTCGACCACAGACGAACGAATCCAATGAGACGACAGAGTTGGGGAATCGAAGTCAGGACACTTAAGCTTGGTACCAACACTGTCCGAACGCGTGAAGGTTCCGCGATATTTGGCCGCGCTATTCCCACTCCGCGCATGCGAATACCGTAGCTCATTACTCTTTCAGGAGATTCTGAAGGTCAGTGTCTTGTATGAATGATCTACGATGGCGCTACAGCTCCAACCCCATGACGCCTGTGATTTTCTAGCGAGCCAGCGCATATATTGGCGAGTCACAACAGCAACGTCGGTTGGTTGGTTGGTTTTGGGGAAGGAGACCAGACAGCGTGGTCATCGGTCTCATCGGATTAGGGAAGGAGGGGGTAGGAAGTCGGCCGTGCCCTTTCAGAGGAGCCATCCCGGCATTTGCCTAGAGTGATTTAGGGAAATCACGGAAAACCTAAATCAGGATGGCCGGACGCGGGATTGAACCGTCGTCCTCCAGCAACGTCGGTAAGCACATGATGATGACGAGCAGCTGTCTCGTCCAAATACTGTACAGTTTTCACAACACTATCTGACGCGCCAAGAATATAATAATTCCAATCCCAAAGAAAGCAGGTGTTGACAGATGTGAAAATTACCGAACTATCAGCTTAATAAGTCACAGCTGCAAAATACTAACACGAATTCTTTACAGACGAATGGAAAAAATAGTAGAAGCCAACCTCGGGGAAGATCAGTTTGGATTCCGTAAACACTGGAACACGTGAGGCAATACTGACCTTACGACTTATCTTAGAAGAAAGATTAAGGAAAGGCAAACCTACGTTTCTAGAATTTGTAGACTTAGAGAAAGCTTTTGACAATGTTGACTGGAATACTCTCTTTCAAATTCTAAAGGTGGCAGGGGTAAAATACAGGGAGCAAAAGGCTATTTACAATTTGTACAGAAACCAGATGGCAGTTATAAGAGTCGAGGGACATGAAAGGGAAGCAGTGGTTGGGAAGGGAGTAAGACAGGGTTGTAGCCTCTCCCCGATGTTGTTCAATCTGTATATTGAGCAAGCAGTAAAGGAAACAAAAGAAAAATTCGGAGTAGGTATTAAAATTCATGGAGAAGAAATAAAAATTTGAGGTTCGCCGATGACATTGTAATTCTGTCAGAGACAGCAAAGGACTTGGAAGAGCAGTTGAATGGAATGGACAGTGTCTTGAAAGGAGGATATAAGATGAACATGAACAAAAGCAAAACGAGGATAATGGAATGTAGTCGAATTAAGTCGGGTGATGTTGAGGGTATTAGATTAGGAAATGAGACACTTAAAGTAGTAAAGGAGTTTTGCTATTTGGGGAGCAAAATAACTGATGATGGTCGAAGTAGGGAGGATATAAAATGTAGGCTGGCAATGGCAAGGAAAGCGTTTCTGAAGAAGAGAAATTTGTTAACATCCAGTATTGATTTAAGTGTCAGGAAGTCATTTCTGAAAGTATTCGTTTGGAGTGTAGCCATGTATGGAAGTGAAACATGGACGATAAATAGTTTGAACAAGAAGAGAATAGAAGCTTTCGAAATGTGGTGCTACAGAAGAATGCTGAAGATTAGATGGGTAGAACACATAACTAATGAGGAAGTATTGAATAGGATTGGGGAGAAGAGAAGTTTGTGGCACAACTTGACCAGAAGAAGGGATCGGTTGGTAGGACATGTTCTGAGGCATCAAGGGATCACCAATTTAGTATTGGAGGGCAGCGTGGAGGGTAAAAATCATAGAGGGAGACCAAGAGATGAATACACTAAGCAGATTCAGAAGGATGTAGGTTGCAGTAGGTACTGGGAGATGAAAAAGCTTGCACAGGATAGAGTAGCATGGAGAGCTGCATCAAACCAGTCTCAGGACTGAAGACCACAACAACAACAACATCTGACGCGCCAGCTGTGAAGCACTGAGGAATCTTACGAACCGTTGGATCGAAAGTACTGAGAATGAGCCTGCAGTATTCTAATCTTTCCCACGTAGATCGCCAGTCTTGACAGCCATGGATTCCATTGATTTCTTTGCTGGAGTTAATGTGAAAGACCTGGTAGAAAGGCCACCTTTACCGAAAACAATCCAGACCTCAACATGAACATATCTAATGGGATAGCGTCGGTGACTCCATATAGACTTCAGAATAAGTAGTAAAACATGGATTAATGGATTAATGCTTAAATTTGGTCCGTGTGATCAAGAACAACTGTAAAGCTTACAAAAAAAGTTTCCTATAGAGTCTCTGCCATTCTTATCGACGTATCGCGATGCATTAAATAGTTATAACTGTTGGTAATAGCTTTATTCATTCTGAATTTCCCTTTGCTAATAAACGCATCAGATTAATGAAAAACACGTCTGATATACTCCTCAGAGACCAGATGACAGCTATCTTCACACTGATGTACTGTGGCCCAAGCACACTTACTTGAGTTCAGGTCGTTTTTGTGTAATATCGACTTACATTGCCTAATAACTACAGGATGGTGCGAGTTGGTGATGGAGGCAAGGTGGGAACTCAGGAGGCTCCAGATGAAGGCAGCTGCAAATGTAACAAGTTATTTATTGAAGCTGATAGACAAATTGTGGATCGTCCTTCCCAGAAACCATACGTAGTGGGATGTACGGCTCCAATACCCGATAACACAGCATAGTCGGCAGGCAACCTGCCTTTCAAATAGTTTGCATAGCACGTTGGTGAGGCTTATCGACTGGTAACTGTCGATGGATTTTGATGTTGGGTCTAGCTTAAGAACTGGAAGACGCCATCGAGCCATATGTGTTTGAGGATCCTCAGGAGATGGAACCGTTGAGAAACAATCAGATGTTGTATCATCTGATTGTGAAAGGAATCAGGGCCCAGGGCCGTATCGTGAGGTGAAACAAGAGCCAGTACAATTCCCAGGTAGCGAAAGCTTCATTACGTAATTCGGCATGCCGAGGGGTGAAGGAGATGGGACGTCGTCGTTTCGTAGCTTACAATGGTGGAAGGCAGTTGCGTAGGAAGAGGTCATCAGTGCCGACGCAAAGGCGGTGATGGAAGCAAGGTGGGAACCCAGGAAGCTCCAGATGAAGGCAGCTGCAAATGTAACAAGTTATTTATTGAAGCTGATAGACAAATTGTGGATCGGCATGCCGAGGGGTGAAGGAGATGGGACGTCATCGTTTCGTAGCTTACAATGGTGGAAGGCAGTTGCGTAGGAAGAGGTCATCAGTGCCGACGCAAAGGCGGTGCATGTTGATCAACAAGTGCTGACGCGTCATTACAGGGACTATACTGAAGAAAGAGACGTGGTACAGTTGCGGATCTTCGGCAGCCCAGAGAACTATGGTGTTTGGCAAACCCCTGGGCTGAAGAGGCGTACGGGCCCAGGGAGGAGAGCTAACACTCCCGGCATCCCTTCTTACTGAGTTTAATCAGATAGTGAGCCTTAGTAAGAAGACGCTTGAAAGTGATGATGTTGGTCTGTGAAGGATGTCACATAAAACGTTGCACTGCTCTTCGTCGATCCCGAACATCTGCTGCAATTAAGAATTTTCCATTAAAAACAGAGCTGATCACATAAGATACTCTAATTCTGAAAGGTGACCGGCTTCAACCTATGTTAGATCATCTTCAGACCAGTTACTCGATGAATCGAGTAAGATAAAAATTTTAGAGAAGATGTAAAAATATGGACAGTAAAATAGATGAAACACCAGTGATCACTATTGGAAACAGTGCTACAGAGCTGTAACGGCTCTGGGAAAGCGCGAATATCAACTTCTTCTTGTCCTGCGGTTCCTGTTATATAAATAGCGAGATCTCCACCCATCGTCTCCAGTATTACGTAAATAATAGCCATAGTCATGATACATTTATGGATAATACCAGCACAGATACAAATTTAGAGTGCAATGATTAGACCACAATTAGAAGCTGAGGCTTTTAGCATAACAGAATAAAAGTTTCTAAAAATTAAAAAAAGGAATCATACGATGAATTTGGATTTAGATACAAAAAAACAAAATTTCTGGAAGCTATTGCAGTTGCCTTGGTCTACCAAACACCTGCCGGTCTTGGAGGGGCCTTTAGGAAGGAGAGTAGTGGTTTCACTGCCTAAAACCAATGGTAATAAATTCTCATGCATTTGTCGTATCTTTACATTGCACTTCACAAACTATGAGTCCTAAACTGTGATGCATTGCTACCGTTTGCCAAGATAAGTTCCACTTACAAGACTGCTACCTATTTGGTATACGATACTGTGTTGCTGTGAGCTGATGACTTCACAATCACTGATGAAAAGACCAGGAGGCTTCTACCTATGGCTTCCTGAGGCGGTGGTTCTTGCCGAACTGACCACCTGTCACAGGATTTGGGAGGCATGCAAACTGCTGCTCTTCCCAGTTGGTACCTGTAAGCAATCATCGACATACCCGATCTCCCTTGGTGGAGGGGCGATGCTGTGGATAATCGCCATACCATGCAGAGCTGCTGAGAAATTATCTGAGCACACCCCTTCAAATTTCAGCGGGAGTGTTCTGGTAAGACACTATCTGCGTCCTGGCTAGCCACGCCTCTCGTACGACGTGTTCTGTCCACACACGAGGTCTGCTACCCACCCAACACCTCAATATCCACTGGAGTTCGCTGGGACAGCGTCAGCAAGTTCTGATTCCATACGTTTCACCACCGCTAATGTTGTATCTTTATCGCCTAGTACGCTTCCTGGTCTGCTACGTCACTGCCCACGCTCCATTTCCTACGAGTAACAACAGTAGACGTCCAACCATGACCACTATGAAATTGGCGTCAGAAGTGTTTTCGGTGGCAGAGTCACGCTGTAGGTGAACCATGTCTGCACCATCATCGTCATCACCATCTGGACTTCCATCCTGTCACAACGTAGTGTGATGAGAGCATTTTTTTCTGTTGGCGTTTCTGAATGTGTCATCGTTTGTGACCATGCCAAAGTGCACGGATATTAGTTACGCTCTTAGAATGTCGTTTATCAAACCGCAGGAAACTACAAGCTCTCCATTGTTTATAGGGAACGCCAGAGAAAAGTATTTACATCATTTAGCTGCTAATTCTGTAATTTATCGGGTTATGAGTTGGCGTGCAACACGTTCGTATGAGTTACGTGTGACGTTTGTAGAAGTTTTGGGCAGTTTGAGCAGGATTGTTCAGGGACGCGTTGTGTTATGATACAGCATAGGAATTAATTTGTTGAATTGTTCTGTGTAGAGTAAGTATAGTTTTCCCACACCTTTCTTTTGTAACGACAGTATAGAATCTGTAAACTGGTGGAAGCACGTGCTGCTGCTGTGGGTGAAATGGTCACTGATGTAGTAGGGCAAGTGCTTGCTAACGTATGAGCAGGAAAATGAAGAACAGCTTGAGCGAGTACAAACTTTACAAGCTGTGTTACAGCAATTACGGTCAGGATCAGGAGAAGTTAAGCTCGTGTTCAGTGCACCCTCAACATCTTTCGAACTTACAGCATCAAAACTAATAACGCCTATTTCCAGAAAAACGACGGAGGATATCTCTATATTTATCGGAGATGAATTAGCTACTGCTCGTGTAACTGGGCGAATGAAAGATATTTAGGTATGGGCAACTTATGGTTAATGGGGGAAGCTAAAGCATATGTAATATGTCATGAGGTACTTACCAAGGCAGGATTGTTCCAGGAGATAGCTGATGGTTTGAGCGAACACTAACCGAAGCAAAACATTGCGAGATTTATTTTTAGAGGGGACCTAAGTAGTGTAGTGCAGAAAACAACTGATTCAGTGGAATCTTTTTCGGACAGGATCCAGAAGACCAGTGTACAAACATTCGAGTTGATACAAAGAGCAGAAGCTTATGCAGTTACCTTGCATGAAGTGAAAAAAATACGCGTTCCGATGTTTTCGTACTTGAATCTCTGCAGATATGTCGTGTAAAATCAGGAAGAAGAATCCATCTGACGTGGGTCAAGCTATTAGCATCGCCACGTGGCTGGAGGAAATAGATATTGCTACGAAAGGATGTAACAACTTATGGGTGTTCGTCTCTGGAGTTAGATGTTAAGATGTGGACATAAGGGCCATATGCAGAAGGAATGTCATCTACAATATTGTTATCAGCGTTGTCAAGCCAGTCATAAGGTGTGAGTTTGCCAGAATGTGAGACAAGGAAAATATCATAAGAAGAATATACCTTAAACACAATTGGGAATGAATCACACGTTGCAAGGCATTCTCAGTGGGATGGAACACTGCACATATGTATGCAGAGACAGAATGCTGCTTGATAGGCATAGTACAGGGTAAGGAACACAAATTTTTAATATACACATGCGTGCAAGTGGCAGTTCTTTGTCTGGAGCTCTTACGCAGGAAGAGTCTTAGGTCTCCGCGATACATATTATGTGGAGGCGGTGACAATGTCATGAAGTCATTAGGGACTTTGCTGACTGATGTTAGCATTAGAGCTAATACCTTCTCAAAATATTTGTTTGGGGTGGGTGAGAATGACATGAAGTCATTAGCGACAATGCCCATTGATTTTAGCATTAGAGCTAATAGTTTCTCAGAATAAATGGAAGAGTTACAAATGTAGGCCAAGATTGTCCCATTAGCACCCAATTTATATTTAATTAACACGTGTTCTGTGTTTTTGGAAAACTGTGTCCTGGCAACCAAATTTATGGAAATATGAAGAAATTTTGTTCACTTGTTGTCTACAAGTGAAATATTTGGCCGTCTTCTCTTGAGGCCGCTGCATGCTTGGGCGTTGCTTTGTAACTACACTGCTTGCTAGGAAAAATGAGAAGAGATAAAGAAATTGGTAATAATAAACTCAAAATAACATTTCAAAACTGTTATTTATTTTACAATAAATAAAATTTACAAAAGTTTTAACCTAAAATTTCTCCAAAACTGAAATTTCGTTAAGGCCGGATATGACATTTGGGAAAGTATTCCATGCAGAGCGCAACGTTACACTTCCCACAATACGTTCTCGGCTTTCCTTTGCAGTTCTCATATTGGCATCGTCTGTGCTTTTCACGATTCTGGATGATCTGCCGCTTCTGTTTGTACTGTACATGTGGTAATTTACTCCTGGAAGGTGAGATGAGTTTTATTGGTCTTCTCTTAGCTGACATCATTTCAGTACCCTTCTGTAGGTGTATTCTCACAATCTCTCTTCTGAATTCCTTCTCTCATAGAGAAATTTCTTCATTGCACCTCTCGAAATATTCTCACAATCTCTCTTCTGAATTCCTTCTCTCAAAGAGAAATTTCTTCATTGCACCTCTCGAAAGCAACGTATACGTTCACAACATTCACGTTTAACACCGTCTCAAAAAAGAACCAGTACCACTTTTTACCATGCAGTGCCATTCTAGATTTCTCTATTAGCCGGTCGTGGAGATCGACACGTCCCATGAACTTCTCGCATATATTCAATGCATTTGGTCGTCGAACTCTGTCCTTTTCTCTTAGGGATGAATTCCAAATTGGACTTCGACAGTATGAAGCACAGTGTCGATATTAAATGCTAGAGTAACACAGTTATTGTCATTTCATTTCATGACCAAAACTTACTTCTCTCTGTCAAATCTGAACTCAAAATATCGGCTTTCCTTCTTTTTCATAACATTATCTTGTGATAGGGGCCACTTTCTTGTTCTGCTTTCTCTTATAGTTCCACTTGCACGGAATTCCAATTCCCACAGCAGGACGAGGAGGTCATGACTACTAAAGTTAATTGTTAGAAAATACGTTGTAGCTGTTCGGCTCATCAATAATGGATAACATTTTCAAAACAATTTTGGAACCCAGTGGTAGATCTACATTGTCATAATTCTGGCAAAAACGTTTAACAGTAGCCATTGTCATTTCATTTTCAGATCAAAACTTACTTCTCTCTGTCAAATATGAACTCAAAATATCCCGTTTCTTTCTTTTTCATAACATTATTTGGTGATAGGAGGCACTTTCTTGTGCCCAAAGCTTATATCCAGTCTGATAAACTGGTATATAGAGTGATGCCCGTAGTAACTCACAATCATATCGTCAACCACCAGATTTTTCTGAAAGACTCACCATTTTTAATAATATTTACCAGAGCCTCTGCTAATGGTTTTATTTTGTAAGATTTGTGACTCTTGTTTTCATTGACGTTTTCGTTATCATCGAAATATATTACAGACTTCCATTCGAGACGTGTTATGACACATCGCATCGCCGCGCAGGGTAGCCGAGCGGTCCGAGGCTCCTTGCCACGATTGTGTGTTGCCCTTAGAGTTCATTAATTTAAGTTAGGTTAAGTAGTGTAAGTCTAGGGACCGATGACCTCAGCAGTTTGGTCCAATAGGACCTTACCACCACCGAACTCATCGCATCTTTCTCTATTTGAACACCGAGATAATCATCCTCAGACCAATAGTCTCTTTCACTGAGCAATTTACGATAGCCAGTAAAGATCAGGAACGCAACAGATACACGATTTTCATGAGGTAGAACTGAAATATTTATTTAATTTTTACACTCCCTAGCGTATATTTCAGTCCTCTACAGTCATGCTTACAATGTCTACTGAGAAGAGTTCTTCAAAAACATGCACTTCACGACAACAGAAGGCCTTTGTTGGTTTGGAGTAGCATACATTATCATAATGACGGAAAAATAGACAATGGATGCTAGTCGGTTATTCTGTGATTCTCGGACTAGACGTACTTGATAAACATACCAAAATCAAGCTTTCACAGTATGCATTTGGGAAAAACAACCGCGAGACAATGTCGTAAGAATCACTCATTTTGAATGTGTTGCCAACTGAACTGCAAACACATACACTACAGTCTGGTTCACATCATAACACACGACTACCTACTGGAAAGCTGGATTGGATTCTGTAATTGCTGATGTACCTTAAGAAGTGTTGTGTGGTAGAATAACTACTTAGTAATGAAGAGTTACATGTAAAGCTTTGTTTTGTGTGCAGAAGCGTAGCATGCATTTGTAACATATAAGGAGAGTTTATGGTTCCTGTTAATCTAGAACATTTTGAGATGGATGGAGTCGACATGGCAGAGGGCTTGGTGATTGCCAATTTAGAAATACTGGATGAAGATGAAGCTGATAAGTCTAGTTGCAGCCAGAGCCACAAGCAATCTGTTAGTTCATCTGCATTATGTAAAAAAGTGAATCAATCGCAAGGAAGTGGTCGAAAGCTATGGAAGCTTTCTTACCACGATTTTTATACTTGTTTAACAAAGAAAGTCACTGATCAACATCACTGGTTCAGAACCTCATAGGTAAATATACCCGTGTCTATAGGAAGCCATATTGTGTTCAGAAGCATCTTCAGCTGTTAATGGAAGACACATAGCCCACTCCCATTATTAGGTAGCCCTTGGACAATCTGGATCAGTGCAGATACTTTTCAACACTGGATTTAAGAAATGGGTATAGCCAGCTAGAAGTAGTTTCAGATGACAGACCGGAAACTGTGTTCACAATATGATTAGATCACTACCAGTGCTAAAGATTGCCATTTGGACTAAAAATGCACCTGCTACATTCCAGAGACTGTTGGATTGCATACTTCGTGGATTTAAACCTGAAAAGCGTATGGTTTACCTAAACGCGATGACTGTATTTTCTAGAGACCTGGAAGAAAAGTCAAGTGTGTGGAAGAAGTATTTAACAGACTAAGAACAGCGCCAATAAATTCCATTTATACAAACAAAATCGAAATACCACCCAAGTAATCAGTGCAAAAGATGTAAAAACAGATCCCTGACTAATTTCAGCAGTCCATGACTTTGCAGACTCGCAAACAACTATACAACTTCAGTCACTGAGAGGCCTATGTAATTACACTAGTGGCCATTAAAATTGCTACACTACGAAGATGACGTGCTACAGACGCGAAATTTAACCGACAGGAAGAAGATGCTGTGATATGCAAATGATTAGCTTTTCAGAGCATTCACACAAGGTTGACGCCGGTGGCGACACCTACAACATGCAGACATGAGGGAAGTTTCCAACCGATTTCTCGTACACGAACAGCAGTTGACCGGCGTTGCCTGGTGAAACGTTGTTGTGATGCCTCGTGTAAGGAGGAGAAATGCGTACCATCACGTTTCCGACTTTGATAAAGGTCGGATTGTAGCCTATCGCGATTGCGGTTTATCGTATCGCGACATTGCTGCTCGCGTTGGTCGAGATCCCATGACTGTTAGCAGAATATGGAATCGCTGGGTTCAGGAGGATAATACGGAACGCCGTGCTGGATCCCAACGGCCTCGTATCACTAGCAGTCGAGATGACAGGCATCTTATCCACATGGCTGTAACGGATCTTGCAGTCACGTCCCGACCCCTGAGTCAACAGATGGAGACGTTTGCAAGACAACTACCATCTGCACCAACAGTTCGACGACGTTTGCAGCAGCTCGGAGACCATGGCTGCGGTTACCCTTGAGGCTGCATCACAGACAGGAGCGAATGCGTTGGTGTATTCAACGACGCACCTGGGTGCACGAATGGCAAAACGTCATTTTTTCGGATGAGATCAGGTTCTGTTTACTGCATCATGATGGTCGCATCCGTGTTTGGCGACATCGCGGTGAATTTCATACTGGTGTATCACCCGGTGTGATGGTATGCTGGCGGCTCACTTTCAACTGCGCAACGCTACGCGCTCTTCACATCCAGCTGCCCAACAGTACAATAGCAAATATTCCAACAATGCAAACAAGCCACAGACTGCACACAGCACAGCCAGTGATTTTCATATAGAGCGCTACGTGGCGTTACCAACATAAAAACCTAAACAACCTACTTACATAGGTAGCTATTGTTTATTTCTAGGGCGTAATTGTAGAGAGAATCTCCTTTGTAGTTCTAGATTTTCAATGTTGTACGGTAAAACAGATGTGGCATGCATGTAGAATTGCAGCAAGTATTTCGCAGCTGTGCTTGCAATTAATTAGATATTATTTTCAGCGCTATTTTAATGTGTTTTCTTATTTTTGCTCTTCAAATTGTGCTTTTCTTGTTATCGTGTGAAATACGTGATAATTATGGCCTGTGATGCTGTTTGCCTTAGGAATCATTCGGTGAAACACAGCAGTGTGGTTGAAATCTCAGTCATCGCTGCATTAAATGACATTGTTGATGAACAGAGATAGGAACCTGCGCTGCTGAAAACCGTAAAAGTCTTGAAGAAGGAACTGACAAAAGAAAATTCCAATTTATCAACTAAGCGTTGTATAAGAGGAAATGTGATCGAGTGAGGAGGAAATGGTTGTTTGTCAACCCAGCTCATCTACCGCAAGCTATCCTACTAACCTGAAATTCATGAAGACTTAACAGAATCAGACACAGTTATCAGCGGCCATGTCTACAGATCTGTTAGACACTATGTGACCCACAATAAGAAATATGAATGACGCAAGCAGGTGCAACAACTATCTTTGGGGTCGCAAACATCAATCCCGTCTGCAGCAATTTCATTCCACCGAATAGGAATTGACCTCTTTGGAAGATTCCGTTAGTTGACAAACACGAGTCTTCCTGACTACCTTACTAGCTATGCTGTCATTAAAGTTGCGCCAAAAATTTTGAAGTTTCATGTAAAAGACATAATTTTGAAGCACACGGCTTCCCATGTTATGACCTCTGATCGTGGAAAAGTCTTACAGTCGAGGCTTCACAGAACTCTTTAATATAACGTTGACACATCTGCAGCCTATGTACGTTGATGTCGGACAGAGAGATTGGAATACAGTGCTGCCTGCCACGGCGTTCACATACAAGGCAGCAAAACAAGACACACAAACTGAAAGCGTTCTTTCTGCTTCACGTTCGCGAGACCGAAACAACAATGTGCCCCTGTTCCAGCTGGGCCATACTGTGACGTACCAACTGATAACTGACATGAGTAGATTTTATAATCAGATTCCCTGACGGGAAACTTTATTTATGACATACGTAAACTAAGGGATTTGTGGCCGATTGGTTTCTGGGCTATAAACACTGTAATTTTTTTTTAAATTTATTTTATTTTATTTTTATTTATTTATTTATTTTTTTTCCGACCGACGTGGACGAGCGGTTCTAGGAGCTACAGTCTGGAACCGCGCGACCGCTACGGTGGCAGGTTAGAATCCTCCCTCGGGTATGGAAGTGTGTGATGTGCTTAGGTTAGTTAGGTTTAAGTACTTCTAAGTTCTAGGGGACTGATGACCTTAGAAGTTAAGTCCCATAGTGCTCAAAGCCATTTGAACCTTATTTTTTTGTGTCCATTCTTTGCCTGGAGGTCTTGGGAACCACGGCCGTTCACTATTGTAAGATCATGAAACGCCTGAAGCCGTCCTCATGATCTTACTTATTATGTAGCTACCAGTTGGTAGTCGATGGTTGGAGGACTGACACCAAAGTTTACAGTCTGTGTAAACCAGTGATGTTGGCCACTGATGCGGTGTATATATGGATCGTTTAACCCCTTATGCATCAATTACGTCATGAAGATGGCGTATTGAAGCGCAGAAACTGGTAGCTACAGAATAGATAAGATCATAAGGACGGCTGCAGGCGTTTCATATTCTTACAACTGTTAAAATGTGCATTGACGTTGTCATAGGGTCGAACTGTACACGTGTGCTTTCTGATCATTATCTAAGATAGCTGAAGTAACATTTACAGATTGTGACCCTCCCTGTGACATTTCGACACAAAGTGTTCCCTCTATCACATCTCCACACCCTGTGATTCAACAAGCTCTCCCACAAATCCCACCTTGCTCCTAAGAGCCACTTCACGAATCAAAATATCTGGGAGCCTCACTGATGGCGCCAATGAGAAACACTGGTTCCCTCATAGAATGGCATGCTCTACTATAATCTTTGAAGTTGATCACCATCTCCATACTAATGAGTTGCAGATAACGTTTCAAGCTTAAATTAAAGAACATTTTCTCCCGCTTCTGTACGGACCGAACACTATATTTTACATACAAAAGCATAGACATAATTAATTGAACTTGATCTAGTGCATACGCGCTTGTAATAAATAATAAAGAATGCACGTTAAGACGTATGAAATATCAGCGTCGCCTGCTCAACAGATGTGTTTTTTCATGCTCTATCTATCTGAAGCGTTAAATCTTACGGACCATTTACCGTTTCAATATATAACGTCTAGTTGTATTTCAGAAACAGTTAATTATTGAGATAATCGTAACATGGTCACGTATGGCTCGTGTATCTGTGGAGGGTACTATTAGCTGACACATTTTCAAAACAAAGTGGGAGAATACGCATTAATTCAGTGAATAAAATATGTATCAATCTGTGACTTTCTGCCACGGTAGGTACGGTCATGAGCTATCATTAAATACTTGGTTTATACAGGTCACATGAAGCGTTCAGCAGTTATTAATTTGCTGTGACTATTGTAAGTATATTTGTTCACTACGTTCAAGTATGAAAGTCTTAATAAATGCATCTCGGTGGCGCATATGTTTGGCTTTGTGTAGTGTGAAACACCGAATAATTACATAATTATGAAGTATTTTATTATAACCACCTTTTATATGGCAGCAAACGCTGTCATTTTACCGGACAAGCACTGTAGGCCACGCTAGAGGTCCGCCACTTGCTACCTACTAATGGGAAAGAATGGCTACTATTGTAGGCCGGTCCTTTGTAGAAGCACATGGGCCATCCGGAAAGTCCCTGCAGCCAGACCGCACTCCCATGATAAATTTTTAAAACTTCTCTCTGGCTGATTTTTGGAGCATATGCGTCATGTTACAATACTCAGTATGACTATGTGAAACATGTCATTACCTGGAACCGAGAAGAGACGGAGGTGGCTCACCACGGGCCATGGATGTCCGGGAGATAAAACGAGAGCGCTATAATGCTAAGCACTGGCCGGTGAGGTACAGTCTTGGAGACTAGTGTGATTTTTATGCGTTTCCGGGAAGTGGGATTATCGAAAAAGTTACTAAAGCTCTGCTTTGGTCGGTACTGTATCCCTTGTCGCTTCTTTGACGTCACAGATGAAACCGAGGTTTATGAACCTCATTCTGAAACCTAAAGTGCAAAGACGTCGTCCACGTATTCCATATAAAACCTCCCTGTAATCAATACGTGCAAATCGATAGTGAGAGTTTCACGAAAACTGAAGACCCACTCGACGATCGTGATAGCCTTGATGGAAGAGGTTACCTTCGATGGTCCCCGAAGTGTAGATGATGTAAGAACACGATGAGAACGCGAGATCCACCAGCGCCTACATACAGAGGACCATTGAGGAGGCCGGCCGAAGTGGCCGTGCGGTTATAGGCGCTGCAGTCTGGAACCGCAAGACCGCTACGGTCGCAGGTTCGAATCCCGCTTCGGGCATGGATGTTTGTGATGTCCTTAGGTTAGTTAGGTTTAACTAGTTCTAAGTTCTAGGGGACTAATGACCTTAGCAGTTGAGTCCCATAGTGCTCAGAGCCATTTGAACCATTGAGGAGAAGTAGATCCAGGGTGTTGTAGTCGGCTCCAATGGGTATTTGTGAAACAGCGGGTCGCGGCAACAGTCATTGTAGAAACTACAGTCAAGTTCTTACACACTGTAGGTGCTCACTTTCGTAGTTTGTAACTGCGGAAATGACTAGGAAAGAGAAAATAGTTTCTGGCATGACTATTACTGTATGTATACGTGTGTGTGTGCTTGTGCGAGGCTGAACTTGACTAATCGTGCGACATTAAATGAATAAGTGTAAACAACAGCCACGATGGAACACTTATACAACATCCTTCAAACACAGGTTTGTCTATTAGTTGAATTTCGATTACGACTCTTTGATATCGTAGTCACACGTTTCTGAACATCTAAAGCAAACTGTCAATTTCTGCTTTAGTTTGAAATCTTATAAAGATCTGAATGCATATTCGTGCAGCTTTTTCGGATAGTACTTCTTATGTAGATAACTAAAGCTAATACAAAGGTTCCCAGGTTAATATTAATATTTTCTGCCATGTGATCAGAAAGTGCTCGCCAGGACAGCCTAAGCCATGCAAAAGCAACACACCGACGGAAGAGAAGAGCTTTGGCGAAACACTGCAAAGTCCGTGTCATATTTCCAAATGATCGCTGTTCAGGCGAATTCCAATGAGTGATGCGATAAAATCTATCAGTGCCTGTAGTCACAGTCGAGATCGAGGACGAATAACGAACACCAGTTATCAATGATATGTAGTACAATGTCTCAGTATGCGTAAAATTGATACTGTTACTGATATATGACATGTAACATATTACCGTCTCATCAAAAAAGATAAATTTGTGCCCTGTAATGTTAAGGATGATCTATAGGTAGCTCTACATGCTAAGTCAACGTCATTTACCGATTCACTCTAACGTTGCGCACGTTGTTAGAAACTGTAGAAAATATGAAACGAACCTCATCGTCACGCCAGACTGAAACAGCTTAGGAAATTAGCTGTTGCCGAGCATGGCATTGAGACACTTAATTCAAGGATCCACAGCCATTATAAAACAATTTTGATGCATGTGTGTGCCTGTGTTTGTGCATGACTGTGACAATATAAGCATGTTACTGGTGTATCTTAACAGATGTTTTGGATGTGGAAAGAACATTCTGACTTTTGACAAGAATCATAAGACAATTGAGATGAAGGAAATCTTTAGTGTGAGGATCCACGTGCCTTACACTAAGTGTGGTAGAGAGATGGAATTGTAAACGTCCAGAAGTCTTGCTTAGCTATTAACCATAAGTTCATAGCATAAACAATGTTTCTGCAAGCGTGTGTGTGTGTGTTTTCGTGACGTATCTTAACTGTGAGAATACTGTAAGTTACACCTTTCGCTTAATACTTTGGTTAAATCCTTTTGACCATAGTGCATTAATTCAGATTAGTCATATACTTTGGAGAAAGGAGACGATGGCTGCCCTGTGGCTACATTATTGTTGGCTGTTTCACTCTAATATCCACTAAAATACTTGGCTAATACTGGACGAGTGTTTGTGAAGGGGAGAAAAGGGAAATGGAGAGAGGGGCAAAGTACGATTGGCCTAGTTCCGTCAACTTCTGTTATTAAATTTTCAAACGCCATCACCTTGTATTTTAAGGTTTCCCACCACAACCATCTTGTATTTTTAACTCTCAGTCAGGCTCTAGCCCACGACCAGAACCCTAGCCTCACGCAGCTATAATATAGTGTCTGAGTGAGAGTCGGGCTCTGTTACGATAGGTTAAATTTCCCGTCACCACCGTATCTTATTTTAAAATTGACCAACACCGCCGTTTTGTATTTTTAAAGTTCCCGCCAGCGTTAATTTTTGCGTTTCCTCCCAATGCCATCATCTACACTCCTGGAAATTGAAATAAGAACACCGTGAATTCATTGTCCCAGGAAGGGGAAACTTTATTGACACATTCCTGGGGTCAGATACAACACATGATCACACTGACAGAACCACAGGCACATAGACACAGGCAACAGAGCATGCACAATGTCGGCACTAGTACAGTGTATATCCGCCTTTCGCAGCAATGCAGGCTGCTATTCTCCCATGGAGACGATCGTAGAGATGCTGGATGTAGTCCTGTGGAAAGGGCTTGCCATGCCATTTCCACCTGGCGCCTCAGTTGGACCAGCGTTCGTGCTGGACGTGCAGACCGCGTGAGACGACGCTTCATCCAGTCCCAAACATGCTCAATGGGGGACAGATCCGGAGATCTTGCTGGCCAGGGTAGTTGACTTACACCATCTAGAGCACGTTGGGTGGCACGGGATAAATGCGGACGTGCATTGTCCTGTTGGAACAGCAAGTTCCCTTGCCGGTCTAGGAATGGTAGAACGATGGGTTCGATGACGGTTTGGAAGTACCGTGCACTATTCAGTGTCTCATCGACGATCACCAGTGGTGTACGGCCAGTGTAGGAGATCGCTCCCCACACCATGATGCCGGGTGTTGGCCCTGTGTGCCTCGGTCGTATGCAGTCCTGATTGTGGCGCTCACCTGCACGGCGCCAAACACGCATACGACCATCATTGGCACCAAGGCAGAAGCGACTCTCATCGCTGAAGACGACACGTCTCCATTCGTCCCTCCATTCACGCCTGTCGCGACACCACTGGAGGCGGGCTGCACGATGTTGGGGCGTGAGCGGAAGACGGCCTAACGGTGTGCGGGACCGTAGCCCAGCTTAATGGAGACGGTTGCGAATGGTCCTCGCCGATACCCCAGGAGCAACAGTGTCCCTAATTTGCTGGGAAGTGGCGGTGCGGTCCCCTACGGCACTGCGTAGGATCCTACGGTCTTGGCGTGCATCCGTGCGTCGCTGCGGTCCGGTCCCAGGTCGACGGGCACGTGCACCTTCCGCCGACCACTGGCGACAACATCGATGTACTGTGGAGACCTCACGCCCCACGTGTTGAGCAATGCGGCGGTACGTACACCCGGCCTCCCGCATGCCCACTATGCGCCCTCGCTCAAAGTCCGTCAACTGCACATACGGTTCACGTCCACGCTGTCGCGGCATGCTACCAGTGTTAAAGACTGCGATGGAGCTCCGTATGCCATGGCAAACTGGCTGACACTGACGGCGGCGGTGCACAAATGTTGCGCAGCTAGCGCCATTCGACGGCTAACACCGCGGTTCCTGGTGTGTCCGCTGTGCCGTGCGTGTGATCTTTGCTTGTACAGCCCTCTCGCAGTGTCCGGAGCAAGTATGGTGGGTCTGACACACCGGTGTTAATGTGTTCTTTTTTCCATTTCCAGGAGTGTATATTTAGGCGACTGCAGTTACGACTGTCAGCGGAATCTTGAACCGTGGTTTGAAATGTCTATTGCCATGATACTGTCTTTTGTTATCTGATAGTCATATTTTAACCGCCGGCCGGTGTGGACGAGCGGTTCTAGGGGCTTCAGTCTGGAACCGCGCGACCGCTACGGTCGCAGGTTCGAATCCTGCCTCGGGCATGGATGTGTGTGGTGTCCTTAGGTTAGTTAGGTTTAAGTAGTTCTAAGTTCTAGAGGACTGATGACCTCAGCTGTTAAGTCCCATAGTGCTCAGAGCCCATAGTGCTCACAGCCACTTGAACCATATTTTAACCTGGCATTTTCTCTACAGAATTCAGTATTTGAAGTTATAAATCTACCCATTAATATTTTACTGGAGAGCAGCTCCCGCTGCAGACATTCACTAATACTTGTACAGTATTCTGTTCCCCTATTTCGTATAGTCACTTGCATGAGGCCAGCACAGCCACGGAGGATACAAGTACAAAGGATGAAGGAGCATGATATAGAATGCCACCCAGCAGCATATTTTGATTTCACAACTGCGCGCTTTCAAATTGACTGTTTTTATTTTGGTTATTGTTTTGTTTCACACAAGAGTTGTTATTCTTACTTTCAAAAGCAAGAACTCTCTGCTCTCATTGATTTTAATGCCATACAGTTTCGCAGAGATGTAGGCGGTGTAAATTTTTAGAGCACTTCGTGTAAATTGCCAGTGACAAAAAAGAGTTTTAGTTTTTAATTGTATTCGCTGTAGTAAAAAATCCATAGTTTCCTAATTTTGTGCATTATTACTGACGGCAATTGCGGAACAGCTTACTACTCCGTTGACTTGTACTGTTAGTATAGCTACAAAATACCTTGAGAACTAATTCTGAGCTTTAGAGGAAAATTGTTTATATTTTTATAACTACAATTTGGCTCTGCGGAATAGAAGAATCATCCTCCATCTCATGTTTAGTCTGCTGCTTAAGAACCACCCATGCAAAGACTACGAAGAGAAATTTTCTGATTTCTAATGCCATATTATATGAGCTAGTCCTAAATGTTTTCAGTCGTCTGCACCGTATCCTTGTAACTGCCTGTCTCTTCTTGTGTCCGTGCGTTGTTCTGCCACACAGTACTGCAGCTGGGCTACTTGTATTCATCGTAGTTTATTCTTTCTTAAGAGTTCTGAAAGTTTTCTATAACATATGGCAGTACTGCAGCTGGGCTACTTGTATTCATCGTAGTTTATTCTTTCTTAAGAGTTCTGAAAGTTTTCTATAACATATGGCAGGAAAAGCCCTGCGCTCTGTAAAAATAAATAAGTTTCAAATTTTAATTTGAAAGACCTACTTACATGACAGTATCGAATGATAATGGAAAAATCACATGAAAGTAAATGTAATTTCGAGAAATTTAATAAGGAAATAATAACTACTAAATTAATTAAACAATTTCCGTTTTGATGTTAACAGCAGTAACGTAGAATATAAAATGCCTATTATACGTGAAATGCCACTGTATATTTAAAATATTAATTAATTAATTAATTAGTGACAAGAGATTTCACGCCAATTGCAACCTTTGTTGCTGAAATATCACCAGACAAATGACAATTAACTGCCTTGCTGGTCCACAAACGGCCCTCTCGTTTAATTATTCAAAACGTTGCATATAGCAGTAGCAAGCCATGTGCTGCCATTCTTTTCACCTCCGGAAGGAGAATATTACTATATCCGTACACTGGAATGGGTAAGTATTGACGTACATGTTTCGTCTTTCTTGTTGTTCTTTTTACATCCAAATAACTGACTGAGGCGAAATAGCTACAGTCTACAGGCCACAGAAAAACGTAAATTTGTCAGCCCCACAAATAAAGGTTTAATTGAGAAAATGTATGGTGCAGAAGGTACCAAATATAGCGACAGATATATCTGGAGAGCGCATCAGAGCCTTGAATGTGTGGAACTGGTACTGCAGCAGTGACTGGGAGGCTATCAAACACGGTGAGAAAATTCTATGCAGTCATAAGGTGTAAAATCGTGTTACTTTTAGACAGTACTCATTTTAACACATGTAGTATCCCATTGACATCGACGATGACAGTCTTGTACTGAGTGTGGATGGATTTGCCACTACCCGAAATGAGGGTTACTTGTGAAAGTCAGATGATGTAAGCCTTTTGTGACGAAAACCGCTGTGCCAATAATGTTCCAAAATAGAAGAAGAGTATAGTAAAGTGAAAGGCCAGTTCCGTCGACAGCCATGGCTCTTGTGGTCTGCTCTTAACAACGGCACGTTATACAGTTTCCTATATGACGAATATTGTGACAATATCTTATGAAGGTCCGTGACCAAGCTTACGACGAAGGGATCAGAAGAAAACCATACTCTAATCCATTTGCGTCTGGCAATTAGTGGTCTGCCTCTGTCAGCCTAGATGAAAGAAATTCACTATCCCAAACATCAGTCTCTCGATTGAATTTTCTTAGTCTTCGGAGTATGGTAGACCATGACGTCATGTGTAGAATATTCGGAACTTCAAAAAATTAGTAAGAACAAAAAAAGAACAAGTATATAGGAACACTAAACACAAACACTCTCTCCAAAGTAATTAAACTCAGACAACTCACAAACATTATGGAAAAATACCACAAACAAATCCCCGAAATTAAAAAGAAAACGCGATATGCCAACGAAAATCATTCTGATTCAAAAACATCAGAACCCGTAAAGAAAAACCAGTCGTCCGCGTGAACAACGGAACAATAGAATTAGGCACAGATTTTTCTCTCCAGTACTCAATCATAGATTTGGTCATAAACCGCAAGTCAGTGATAGAAAGAGTCTTCACAACTTAAGCAAAATCTCGAAACAAGGCAAACACACTGTTAAAGGCACAAACTCCTACGACAGACTACAATAGGAAAGATCCACAGCCAAGAGCCGATTTCTGGGAGGTACCAGGGAAAGCCACAAATAAAATCACTAAACATCATGCGAAAATTCAATTAGGAGATTTCGGTGAACAGCTTAACATAAAGAAAAATTCAGGACAACCACAAGAGTCCATATGCATCACCAGAGAACAAACAAAAACAATCACAGACTAATAAAGTAATGAGAAAATTATCGTCTTGCATTAATATCCACGTAGCTTCTTAAACCCATAAGCAAGCTCAAAACATGAAAATTTCCAAAATCTATTTTAGGCGAGGTTAAGATATACCACATTGCTATATCCAATACGAGTACCAACAAAACATTCAATGAGCGAACAAGAAAAGATTTTTTTAAATCAGATCACCATCTCCAGTGAACAGATATTAGATTTCAGGCTAACAAGTGAACAAAACGCTCAGAATTGATACAGAAACTCTAGAACACAAATTGAAAAACACTATGAGATTAGGCAAACTTTCAAGAAAGAGAAAACAGAAGTGGTGGAACATTGCCTCTACTCAAGCAGTAGAAGAGAGAAAACAAGAGTGAAAAATTATAGCTAGCAACAAAACTCCAGAAAAATGGCAGAAATATTTTAAGATACAGAAAAGATCTTCCAAGGCAGTAAGAAGAGTAAAGCAGAGGTATATTATAACACAGCTTTTAGAAACTGAACTTTATCAAGAACAACACAAGAAACTAATAAATAATCTGTAGAGAAAACTAATAGAGTGTCAGTCGCCTAATTTGTGCCTCTGCATTTCTGATGGATCAAAGCAAACCAACAAGAGAAATAAAATATTGGCCAAATATTTTCAGGCACTTTCAAAATTGCGAATCCCAGTCACAAAACTAGATTCTGGAAAACCCCGTCAAATCCCGACTAAAAAAATCATGTCCTGAGGAACAAAAGGAAGAGACTAGTTCTTTGGAAAACAAAATTCTTTTGAATTACAGCATAAATATGGAAATTATTTCACAGTAATCTCACACAAGCAACTCAGAGAAATATATCAAATATTTGGGAAGCTGAAAGAGTAACTGCAGATTGGGAAAGTGCATTAATTTTGTTGCACAGCAAATTCAATCCCTACGAAAGCATATAAATAAAAGCAGACGGCAGAGAATGAGATTGAGTTCACACTGTGTGTCACAAACAGTATATGGGACATGAAGAGAGTGCAATGGAGGAGAAGTGAGGCTGTGACGTGGGAAGGCAAGGGAAATTGACAGTAACTGAGGCGTCTTGGTGGGGACAAGGCCACTGACACTACTGGATAAGTAGGGCATGTTCTGTTGGCACCTGATTAAGAGCACGTCCCTCCTCGAGAGCGCACTATCTGCTGGCGTGCCACGCTAGGCTTCCGCCTACAGATCCGTGTCACGGCCACCTGCATGACATCGCTGCTGGGTCTTGACTTACACGATAGTTGTAGCTGACGAGGCTGCTCCGTCAACGTCCCTTGCCACACTCGATTGTGTGACCTAGAACTCCTACTGTGCGTTGGAGCAACCTGTACTGTAAGATCACTGGTAATATTTGTGATTCCCGATAACACTGCTGCACTGACGCTTCAGGACGTCTGACAGCCGTCCACACTATTTCCCGAGCACAGCCTCCTGGATCAATAGTGTCTCCACATCACCTGCTCAACTTCCACGTCCACAAAGAATCCCGACTCCAGAGATGACTGCTACGATTCATCCTCTTCACAAAAGGAAGATAAAAGCGATCAGAATAATTAAAGGCAAAATTCACTGCTCCCTGCAGTTTAGGAAATACTTTCAAAAAATGGTTCAAATGGCTCTAAGCACTATGGGACTTAACATCTGAGGTCATCAGTCCCCTACACTTAGAACTACTGAAACCTAACTAACCCAAGGACAGCACACACATCCAGGCCCGAGGCAGGATTCGAACCTGAGACCGTAGCAGCAGTGCGGTTCCGGACTGAAGCGCCTAGAACCGCACGTCCATCTTTCAAGAGCCATATTAATTCTAGTGGTATAATAGGAGGGAACCATTAATGGGAGAGTATCCGGCATGATTTCGCATCATGAAAACTTGTGGGGAACTGATATGAAACACAGAGACAACTTAGGAAATAAGAGAATGTAGAAAAAGTGTAACTTTTGTCGACTTCAGAAAGGCGTATCATTCAACAGATAGTCAAAAATTGTTCTGTACTTTAGAGGAATTCAAAATCCACAGGGAAACGAGGTCAAGTAACGACAGAACTTGCGTCGTCGAATATTCAGACATGTGTAATTTTCACCGACATATTGAATCCAGGGTTCACTGTCTTCTTCACCGTCTCCTTAGAATCTCTGGTTTTATCAAAATCTCGTGCTGACTTACACAGTTTGACAAGTCTTTGAAAGAAATATTGGGCTTCTTCATTCTAAAATCAGGGAGAGGTAAAGGAAAAGTAGGTATGAGGAAGAACACAAGTAATGAAGCTAAGAGAAAAACATATTACAAGCGTAACTGAAAAAAAGAGAAAGAAATCAGGTTCGATTCCATACGGAACGAGTGTGTTCAGCGGCTGCGTTTATTAAAACTAAGAAATGTACAGCAATCAGTGTAATAATGCCGTAAACAGATTATTGGTGGCTGATTGCTGTACATATCTCAGTTTTAGAGAAAAAAAGGAGCTTGAGGAAGAAGGGAGCATTTTCTTCACCTTATGACAGAAAATAATGGATAACTAGAGGGTTCTTCAGACCAACCATACATACACTTCTTCTCAGAACCGATGTGTCCGATCTATATGGGTAAAACGTTTTTAGACATATTGATAATGACGGATAGAACCGTGAATCCTACATTGCTTAGAAATTGCTCGACGATTAAAAAAATAATACTATTTCCGAATTTCGAGTAGGAATACGCTAAAAATAGTATCGCTGAATGGAGCTCTAAAACTTGAACATCGTTGTGTAAAATGTTTAATCTTTTCTTGTGTCCTTTTTCGTTGACACCATCAAACTCACTTCCTGAACATGACTGTATCAAAAATTCTTAACGAAAGAAAAAAAAAAGGGTTGTAGGGTGAGATATGTTTCTTCATGTAGCTGTGGAGGAAAAACTACCTCTTCTACACATTTGACTTCGAATAAATTTTTCTTGACATTTTAAAAGCTATAGCTCATTAGCTAAAAAGGTTTTTGTGATTTTTATGATAAAAAGGGTAAGGCATGTGTTTTGCAGTGGCGGAAGAATTTCTTCTCAGACTTTTAACTCCTAATGAAATTCACTGAAATTTTAAAGTACAACAAATCATTCGAAAATCGTTTTTGTGTTTGTACTATAAAAAGTGTTCAAAATTCTTCCCGCTGTGTTCTAAGGGTGGTCGGGACGTACTTTGGGCACTTCGAATTCCCCAGAGTATCTCTGCAGCTGGGAGCCATAGTCATACTTCATGATTTCTTACACATCATCTTACATTGTATGACACAGTTGATAAACAACACCTCTGATGCGTCCCTAGAACAAGTACTAAAGGGAACTGTTGATCGTGCTGGCTCAGTCATCGGCCCTCCTCTCTCTGCTCATCTACAGTGAGAAATCTGATGGCAGAAAACTGTGCTGGACACCCATCTTGCTAACAACCGTATCGCTAGTGTAACATTTTGTAGTAATTCTGTCGATGTACTGTATGTTGGAGCAAATAGGATTGCCGCTCACTATTTAACTGTTCATAAAAGAAGCTCCAGTATGTTTGTCATGGATGAATGAAACATGTTATTAAATGTTCCTGGCGTGCTTGTTGTTTTGGTGACCTAACCATTGAGGGTTTTCTTCTGTGATATTGCATGCATAAAGGAAATTTATCTCGCCAGTAGACTTAAAAGTGGCCTCATCAGACGATAGTGTGATAGAGTCTGATTGGGAAACCGGTTTCTGGAGGCGATTAATCTCTGGAAACAGCATCACATACCCCCAATGAATTACATGTGCTACAGTTGTGAATAAGCATCACCAAGAATTCGCCAGAAGGTCGTTCTGCTCACGAATTACTACTAAGATCTATTGTAAGGAGGATATTTGCATTTACATCTCTTTTAAAACATCTTGTGTCTTGTCTGTTACTATTGCGAATCCATTGGTAGTGCTCACTAATACGAACTTGTGCATCCAGTTAGATAGAGCCACATTTACGAGCTTTAGACCCCGAGGCTCAATTGCTGTACGGCCCCTAACTGAAGACACTTTGTGGTAATTAACACGAAAAAATACAATTTTCGTGCAATTTTTCCATTAAACGCAGCATTTAAGGTCTACTGCGGTATAAAATTTTGCTATATCGCTTCAGATTTAATGAACTGATAGCATGTATGAATGAAAATATTTGAAATCACTAAGGTAGTCAACATGATTTATGAACATCGCTATGAACAACTATATTTTAAACAATATTTTGACTCTCACATCAACCATAAATTCAGTCTATCAGTAGCTAATCATCATTTGGATTTGAATAAAAGTCGCCACTGATGATGGTACAAAAGGGTTGAAATATGTTTACGCTTTAAATGAACAGATAGTTATTTTCATGAGGGACAGACATTATTTACCACAATTCAGTATCTTAATTTCAAAAATAACGTAACTGTAAGCGAACAAGTTTGTTAGACGTATGCAAGATAACAAAAGGAATGTCTCAATCATGAAAATTTCACCTATGTTTAATTCAAATACAAGTTTTTCACAGAGAAACAATCATAAAATTAAAATTTTTAACAATCTTTTTATTAAAATGGCCAGAGTCTGTACTTCGTATTAATAAATTTATTTGCAATATCTTCATTAATAGCTTAGTTGTCTTAAAATAGCATTTCAAATACTCAGTTCTTCCAACATGAAGGCTCAAAGCCTGTTCTATATACAGTTGTCTTAAAATAGCATTTCAAATACTCAGTTCTTCCAACAGGCAGGCTTAAAGCCTGTTCTAGATATACTTCGATTCTAAACATGACCTCCTCGCATTCTAGTTTTTGATCACCATTGATAGCTACGTTCTCAGCGCGATCTACATTTTAGGAAAATAATCTTCTTAATTTAAAGTTTATAGTTTGGATGAAATGACTTATAGAAGAAGAAACTATTTTCTGTGACATCAAACTAATTTCAAACAGCCACATACGTTCTTTTAAAAACCTTAACGTCTTTTCCAACTGAGATGTCACATACGGGTGCTGCTGAGAAACTGACACCGCTGAGTGTGGGGATTGACGGGTAAATCCGTACAATATCTGCAACGTTTACAACTACAAATGGGCCCACACCAAAGTATTGAAGGAATAGGCATTTTTTCGTTACAAATTTTTGTGATGCTGAGTTCTCTGCGATGTGGGCCCACAGACACAGCCTACAATCATGAATGATTGGGATGAAAGGAATGGAACAGAAACAAGATGAAAAAAGAGATGAGCTTGGAACAGACAGTTTGCGCCTGCTGACGGCCATTGTCTGTTTTTACTGCATCCGGCAGCAGTGTAGACGAGACCGGCATGACGTCCATCACGTTAGCGAGAGGAGTCGATGCCGGTACCGATGAGTCAGAGGGGGCGCAGCAAGCAGAAGTAACATAGTGGGTATCGCAGGAAGACCTCTCCGATCGGCGTCTGAGCCAGTGTATGTCGGAAACATTCAGAACACAACCTGAACAAGTGCGCAGCTGACGACAGCCCTGCAGCCGTCAATAACCAGGCAGGAAGTCATCTGTTTCCGCCTCTCAATTTTTACCTGCCGGACGCCATTGAGCACACAGTTGACTTCGAACGACTTTCACGTTTCAACAACATGACTGACGACGTTGCCGAAAGGTTTAATGCGGCCATCACAAAGTCCGACAGTACCTCAAACGGGGTTTCGAAAACACTTAATGTTCGGAGGCCAAATCCAGCGTGATCAACCACGATGGTCCCTATAGGCTGTCAGAGTATCGGAACTGGACATCATTAGCATGGCGCCATACAAAGTCGGCGCACAGCTCGTCATTCACCAGATTTAGGTGTACAGTGGTACTGAGGACAGAAAATCGAATTCGGAGAACATCTTGTGGCGGGAGACGCATTTCGTCCCTTATAAACTGTTATACTTTATACGCCTTTGGTCGTTCATGATCCACTGGAAAAGGTAATCTAATTTTGGCTTGGCGGTAGCAGAATGCCGTAACGGTCGATGAAGATATGCCACTACGCGGAAGTAAACAAACGCGCGCTCGCTCGCAAACAACGGGTGCTCGCCTCACCACTGTCGAAGGCAGACTGTCTGAGCCACCTGGACGCGCTTTCCGTCAGCTTTACGTTCCGAAAATTCCGCTGACTGCCCTTGAATGACCTCTGCCCAGTAATCCCCTAGTCCCTAATTTCTGGTTCCCGTAGGAGTTCGAACATGGCTTGTGCATCTGCCTGAAACTTTTTCATCAAGCAGCCGTCGCACCAATGGCATTATAGATAAGAGTAGTGCGTGTTAGTCACTCTGCACTTATTTTACAAGTTTCCCAACTTTTAGGAATACTCTGTTTCTAGATATGAGTGGTGTCGAACATTTCAGACAGAACAGACACCACTCATATATGTAGCCAAGATAGCCTGGTCCTAAATGTAGCCCTGCCTGCAATAATGAAAAACGTTCATGACAGGCGTGGTCGATCTTGATATCTCCTTGAATGAGTGCATTCTGTTTGTACATAATTCTGGCGACCTTTTCCGTTTATCATAGGGATACAGAAAGCCTGCTCCTTTGAATATGCGTATAATGTCACAGTTAACCAAAATATCTTAAGGCTACCAGTTCGCAGCTCGTGGTCGTGCGGTAGTGTTCTCGCTTCCCGCGCCCGGGTTCCCGGGTTCGATTCCCGGCGGAGTCAGGGATTTTCTCTGCCTCGTGATGACTGGGTGTTGTGTGATGTCCTTAGGTTAGTTAGGTTTAAGTAGTTCTAAGTTCTAGGGGACTCATGACCATAGATGTTAAGTCCCATAGTGCTCCCATAGGCTACCACAAATACCTCTGAAAAGGTAAAAGGATTATCATTAGACATGAATAACAGCATGAACACTGAGGAAATGCAGGTTGCGCAATAGAGCATCAACACATCGCGTGTCTGTCATACTGTGAGGTGGCATGTCTTGTTTCAGAATTTGTTTCCTACGGTACCGCTGTTTTCTCTTGCCCGTGTTTAAAATTCTGAAGTTAAATTATTTTTCATTTTCTAGGTGCTTCAAGGCAACTTAAGGCAGACCATTCTACACTGAAGCGCCAAAGAAACTGGTATAGGCATGTGCTTTCAAATACAGAGATATGTAAACAATCAGAACGCGGCGCTGCGTCCTCCAGCGCCTATATAAGACAAAGAGTCCGGTGCAGTTGTTAGATCGGTTACGGCTACTACAATGGCAGCTTATCAAGATTTGAGTCGGTGCACGAGCGAAGAGACACAGCATCACCGAGATAGCGATGGAGCGGAGATTTTCCCGTACGACCGTACCAAGAGTATACCGTGAGTATCAGGAATCCGGTAGAAATCAAATCTCCGACATCGCTGCGGCCGGAAAAAGATCCTAAAAGAATGGGACCAACGACGACTGAAGAAAATCGTTCAATATGACAGAAGTGCAACACTTCCACAAACTGCTGTAGATTTCAGAGCTGGGCCATCAACAAGTGTCAACGTGCGAACCATTCAACAAAACAACGACGGGCTTCCGAAGCTGAAGGCGAACTCGCAAACCCTTGATGACTGCAACACAAGGCTTTTCCGCCTCGCCTGGGTGCGTCTATAGCATGTTGCTTCGTCGGACGAGGGTCGTTTAAAATTGTATCGAGCGGATGGACGTGTACGCGTATGGAGACAACCTCGCCGGCCGGTGTGGCCGAGCGGTTCTAGGCCCTTCAGTCTGGAACTGCGCGACCGCTACGGTCGCAGGCTCGAATCCTGCCTCGGGCATGGATGTGTGTGATGTCCTTAGGTTAGTTAGGGCTAAGTAGTTGGGGGTTGATGATCTCAGATGTTAAGTCCCATAGTGCTCAGAGCCACTTGAGACAACCTCATGAATCCATGGACCCTGAATGTCAGCAGGGGACTCTTCCAGCTGCTGGAGGCTCCGTTATGGTGTGGGGCGTGTGCAGTTGGAGTAATATATGAACACTGATACGTCTAGATACGACTCTGACAGTTGACATGTACGTACGCACCCTGTGATCACCTACCTCCATTCATGTCCATTGTGCATTCCGACGGACTTGGGCAATTCCAGCAGCACAATGCAACTACTCACTTTTCCAGAATTGCTAAAGAGTGGCTCCAGGAGAACTCTTATGAGTTTAAACACTTCCGTTGGCAACCAAACTCCCCTGACATGAACATTATTGAGCATATCTGATATGCCTTGCAGCGTAGTGTTCAGAAGAGATCTCCACACCCTCGTACTCTTACGAATTTATGGACAGCCTTGCTGGATTCACGATGCCAGTTCCTGTCTGCGCTACTTCAGACATTAGTCGAGTCCCCGGCACGTCTTCTTCGCGCTCTCGGGGGTTCTAAACGATATTAGGCTGGTGTACCAGTTTCTTTGGCTCAGTGTATATGCTCTTATCACTGCTCCAGAACAATGTTTCGCACCATTACCGAGAAAAAGTACCTTAGAAGACTGCCGTTTCGGAACAAAGGCGCGTTGAATAAGTCAATTGTTGAACACAGACAGTCGTTCACAATCTCTCAATGATTACGAGAGCCACCAGCCTTTCCCATACTTAATCTTTTGTGTGCAGTTTTATCTTATCGAAAAGCCAAGCTTTGACTGGAACCAGCCAATTCCAACATAAGGCGCTACAATTAATTTGGGTTCCATCGGGCTGTGAAGCATAAGGCACACTCGTTCTGTTCTTCGCCCTCGCCAGCACGCTGTAGCAAGTAGTATTTCAGAGATGTGTCTAATGTTAATATGTAGGCATTCGACTAGTAACTTTCGGGGTGACAATGAGACACAGCGAACCACAAGCATTTCAGCTGTAGTCGTCCGGTTAGGTTCCATGATGTTATTCATGTTAGGTAAAGCAGTGTCTGTTACATGAAGATTTTGCGTGAAGAACACTGAGACTTGGTTCTCCTTTTCAGTTGCTTAAGAACATGTGGTGATATGAATCCATCTGTGCTATGCATCTGCAAATTAAAGTGAGTTACAAGCAGCTTTATCACTCACGACGATCATTTCATGTAATGTGTAATGCACTCTCTTTTGCAAATCTGAGACGTTTCTCGGAAGAGTTGTTGTATGGAGTGAATGCTTGTTCGTAGCTACCATGGGAAACCGGGACACATGCTCTGGTTTTAGGTTATATTGATTCTTTAATACATTTAGATTTTGCGAATTCAATGACCCATACTTAATCCTGACACAAACAATTTCCGCCACACCTACACTCCTGGAAATTGAAATAAGAACACCGTGAATTCATTGTCACAGGAAGGGGAAACTTTATTGACACATTCCTGGGGTCAGATACATCACATGATCACACTGACAGAACCACAGGCACATAGACACAGGCAACAGAGCATCCACAATGTCGGCACTAGTACAGTGTATATCCACCTTTCGCAGCAATGCAGGCTGCTATTCTCCCATGGAGACGATCGTAGAGATGCTGGATGTAGTCCTGTGGAACGGCTTGCCATGCCATTTCCACCTGGCGCCTCAGTTGGACCAGCGTTCGTGCTGGACGTGCAGACCGCGTGAGACGACGCTTCATCCAGTCCCAAACATGCTCAATGGGGGACAGATCCGGAGATCTTGCTGGCCAGGGTAGTTAACTTACACCTTCTAGAGCACGTTGGGTGGCACGGGATACATGCGGACGTGCATTGTCCTGTTGGAACAGCAAGTTCCCTTGCCGGTCTAGCAATGGTAGAACGATGGGTTCGATGACGGTTTGGATGTACCGTGCACTATTCAGTGTCCCCTCGACGATCATCAGTGGTGTACGGCCAGTGTAGGAGATCGCTCCCCACACCATGATGCCGGGTGTTGGCCCTGTGTGCCTCGGTCGTATGCAGTCCTGATGGTGGCGCTCACCTGCACGGCGCCAAACACGCATACGACCATCATTGGCACCAAGGCAGAAGCGACTCTCATCGCTGAAGACGACACGTCTCCATTCGTCCCTCCATTCACGCCTGTCGCGACACCACTGGAGGCGGGCTGCACGATGTTGGGGCGTGAGCGGAAGACGGCGTAACGGTGTGCGGTACCGTAGCCCAGCTTCATGGAGACGGTTGCGAATGGTCCTCGCCGATACCCCAGGAGCAACAGTGTCCCTAATTTGCTGGGAAGTGGCGGTGCGGTCCCCTACGGCAGTGCGTAGGATCCTACGGTCTTGGCGTGCATCCGTGCGTCGCTGCGGTCCGGTCCCAGGTCGACGGGCACGTGCACCTTCCGCCGACCACTGGCGACAACATCGATGTACTGTGGAGACCTCACGCCCCACGTGTTGAGCAATTCGGCGGTACGTCCACCCGGCCTCCCGCATGCCCACTATACGCCCTCGCTCAAAGTCCGTCAACTGCACATACGGTTCACGTCCACGCTGTCGCGGCATGCTACCAGTGTTAAAGACTGCGATGGAGCTCCGTATGCCACGGCAAACTGGCTGACACTGACGGCGGCGGTGCACAAATGCTGCGCAGCTAGCGCCATTCGACGGCCAACACCGCGGTTCCTGGTGTGTCCGCTGTGCCGTGCGTGTGATCATTGCTTGTACAGCCCTCTCGCAGTGTCCGGAGCAAGTATGGTGGGTCTGACACACCGGTGCCAATGTGTTCTTTTTTCCATTTCCAGGAGTGTATTTGTCTTAATGTTGGGATCCTTCTATGTGTTTTCATGGAGTAGTGTGTGTGTGTTACTATTGTTTTGCATCTGTACAGGAGTTACATAGTATATGTGTATCCCACTAATATTATTATTATTATTATTATTATTGTTATTATTATTTTGTAAAAGTGTTTTAGCACCCCGGTAAGTTGAGGCTGAAGCAGGACTCGGAGATTTCCCGCCGCCGAGAGAACGTTAACTGCAATTCACTGCGTTCACGAACCAAGAGCAGTGGTCTTAGGTTACTATCTAATGTAGGTAGGAATGACAAAAACATTTCTCCTTGAACAATATGCAGCCTGATTATAATTAAAGTTAAACCTCCAAACCGCTGTACAAATAACACTACTGGCCAGAATGACGTCAAATTGCAACGCAATATTATCGAAAGGGGGAAAACGTATGGCAGAAGAAATTAAATAGTTATAAAATGTAGCAATAGATGGCACTGTAACTATCGTAATTTAATAGTGGTCGACTACAAATGACAAATGAATCGTATAACAATGCCTAAGGTGTACGTTAGACGTTAAACAAACTGTGCTACTCATTGTGCATGGCTGTACAGGTCTGATACTGTATTTACGTAAGCCGATCCACCACTGCAAGGTCATGTCACATCGGGTGGGAAAAATCGGTTTATGATTGTCCTGAGGCTAAAAATCACATAAAAACTATGAATGAAATCGATTTTTAACTGTCCAGAGGCCAAAAACGGCATAAAATGCACCAATCCCATCGGTATTTAATGGTCCTGAGGCCAAAGACCGCATAAAGAGCTTCAATCAAAATCAAATCGGATTTTTAATTTCCGTGTGACTGGCCCAAAACATGTTCAGCAAGCTGTCCACCGTTTTCTGCAACAAGTTGTTATCTAGAAACAGCATGTTCCACAACTGATCGAAGTGTTTCCGGGATCACGTTCAGAATGTGTTGCGCAATGCGTGCCTTCAATGCAGCTAAGTTTGCAATCGGAACACTGAACACAACCTCTTTCGGATAACCCCCCAGCCAGAAGTCACACGGATTAAGATTAGGTTATCGGGACGGCAAGGCTGTAGGGAAATGGGGGCTGATAATTGTAGCATTTCCGAAATGGCGCTTCAGCAGCTGCTTAAA